>NC_089868.1:19188241-19511852 GCF_036373705.1 Amia ocellicauda | reverse complement strand
AATCTGTATTCTACTTAAAAACTACAAATGTGGCCTTCAGGTATTGCCCATAATGTTTTCCATTATATTATTACACACTTTATATGAAATATAGCTACTGTATATTCCTGTGCTGCTTTTTACTGGAATAGCACTGTCTGGATCATTTTATGTAACCATTGTTACTGTCTTTATTGTTAACCAGACTTTCATTTTCTTCTAGGGTTATGGCAAGGCCGATCACTCTGTCACTGTGGAGAAGCTGAAGTCCATCTTTAAAGACTATGACATTTCCTGGTCAGATGACAAAAAATAAAGCAAAGACAAACCACTTGGGAATGGTCAATGTTGCACTAATGTAAATATGCCAATGTTAATATTATTCAGAAAATTGTTAGATGAAAGTGATTTGATGAAATTATAACTATACTATAATCATTTAATAGATAATTCTACTTATGTTTTGGAAGTACCCCTAATCCTAGTGGGCTAAAAAGAATACTGAAAGAACCAGGTCTCAGAATGGAGTTAAAAGGAAAATAAATAACTGTCTCTATTGAGTGTTTGGGACATATATATTTAAACAAAAAAGAATGAACAAAGCTCATCAAAACACTGTAGAATGAGTTGGCACCATCAACAGTAACTCTACTGTATTTGAAAAACATTATATACAGTATGCTAAATAAGATGTGCCTTTTTCTCAGCTTAAATCAATATTGGCATTAAAATAACTTGACATGTTCACGTCATTAAACTGCACTGCTGGAATTTTCCCAAACGTTGTGTGCTCTGCATCCGAAAAGCCATGTGTAAGAGTGTGATTATTGCGCATAGCTACAGTGTGGATTGTACCAGAAGGAAGCCATCAACTACAGAGGAGTCCATTAAGGAAGCTGGTGAGAGACGTGCCAATTGAAAAGCATATCCTGTGGCCTTAATGGAAAAATAGTTGCTCTGCGTTGATACCTAGAAGTCCTATGTAGGAGACGAGAAGAAACAGTGACAGATCCACAGACAGCTCAATCAGATAGTGATCGATAGGATTGTATGGTGAAAACGTACACATGGTGTGCCAGCTTTATTTCATAAGAATATAACTTTTCTTTCATTTTAAAAGAGTGTTTTTACTGGTGTGGGTGCTGATATATGCCTCTTACCTGAACAATGAAAAAGGTTGGACATGCCTTCAAATCTATAAATAACACTGTTGTTTCCAGTTTAATTATTCATGCCAGCCCCTTGCCCCTTACACGAAAGGGTACCAAACAGACACGTTTTATATCAAGACATCTTCCATTTCCCTATGCCAGTTTCCTTTCTGAATACATAGCAAGCATCATTTTCAGTGGAAGACAATTTGGTGGTACAGAAAGGAAGTTCTTTTTATCCGTTAACCTATTTGGCTCTGTCAGATTTCCTGCTGATTTCTGAGAAAGAAAAACTTTGAACAAAGCAGGACATTTTGAGGTTCTCCTATGGGGCTAATGGAGATACCAGATGGCAATGGAGGTAGAAACAATATTTAATATAAAGGGGTTTCAGGGGATTTAAAGGCCTCTTCGGTTTAAGTAGAGCTAACTCAAAGACTTTCACAATAAGAACCAGGCACTATAATGACATAGCCACCATATATATAGATAATTCCTACTTGTATGTGACAGTGATATGACGTATGCAGTTGGATTTCAGGATTAATCTGATAGTTTACATTTAAAAAAATCAAGCATATCTAATTAGTTTTGGATTACATGTTATGGGTTTTTTGAATTAGTGAAGTTTGCATGAAACCTTTCTTTGTCACATACATTTATTGTAGAATGTAACAGGCACCACATTAAACCATTATATGTAGGTTAAACTAAATAATCAATTTACTATGAAAAAGCCATAAATAAATATCACACTGGCAGTGCATTTTAGTGTTTCAGTGACTGTGTTATAATCAGCAATACAGGAAAACCCAAATATAATTGAATTAACTCAGCTTCCTTTTGTTCACATTATGAATTACTCTCAATGTGTCCAGGTAAAAAGGGCAAACCTTTTATGTATTGATACAGAAGTTGAATGAATAGCAAATGGGGTATTTTAGTGGTGCCAGTTGAGTCAGTGTTGATTGTGGTTAAGAGGTGATGAAAGAGGGTAGGAAACCAAGCATTATGGTTTTTCACTGGTTTTCTCCTCCTATCCTGTGTATGTTTTAAGATAAACACTCAAATTCTCAGAATTGTCACAAACTGTGTGAACCACCAATGCTACATAAAAAACCTAGAAAAAAAATACAACATCAAACAATGTGTTTACATAAGAGGATTTTGTACTTCAAAACTCCATGAGTTCCCACCAATGATCCGGTTGAATCATTTCAGCAGGCCTACATTTCTGCCACTCTTTTAAAAAGGTATCTACAGAAAGAGGCCTCTAAAACTCCACACATTGATGGACCTGTAGTGTAATTTCAATGACACCAATAGAGAAAGGATAAGAGATGTCTTCTGTGGAGATTTTTTTTTTTCCCTCCAATAACCCCCAAAACAGTACATACAAATATGCTATTTACTTGGCCTTGAAGGAGAATGACAGGTACTATTGTTAATTTAAGTTAATTAAGTGGGTGTCCTGTATGACATATAAATCCAGAAATGAATGATTTAATATTTTCAGTTATTTTAATCCACAGACTTTTTGAATGGAAGCAGTGTCATAATTGTACAGTGTAAATAACTTGTGGCATTTGACTGTCCAGTACAACGTACAGTACCAATTTGCTTGCCTGTAATTAACAAGACAGTAAGTTCCTACCAATTACCTACTATGTAAATTTACAAGTTATGCAATCTTTGAAATGCAAGTGTTTAGGGGTGGTATTCTGTTTGGTGCAAATAAAGGAAAATCCTACTGGCTATGATGAACAACACATATGGAATCGTCCACACTAGGCCTGCAGGCTTTACTCTCGTCATGTTTTCATCTCTGGAACTCATCCCTGTTTGGATGGCTCATTGGTTCTACCATGGGTGCCACTTTATTCATTTAAAGTCTTTTAATGGTTCTGCTGGAAGTGCCTTTGGAAAAAGCTAAAACACAGATTCCGGCAGCATTGTGGTTATATTAAAGATTTATATATTTTGAATTAGTACTCCACCCTAGATAAGATACTTATCATTGCTGTTCATAACATGCTTATTTTCTCATACTAGAAATTATATTTTTCAGGAAGAAGCTTTTGAACAACAAAGTTATCGGCAACAATAACTATTAGGAACTGCGTAGGCGTATTTCCTGAGCTGTGTGTTATAAAATAAATAGATATAAAAATAACTATATATATATATATAATTGGTAAAATCAAGAATAAATAAGCACAAGTCCCTTATTTACAAGTTCATAACATTTTGATTTGGTGTAATTTAGACTTTATTGTGCAATTCTATCACCTATAAGCTGTGTGATTAAGTTTAGCATAAGCATAGTAAAAGATATGCACACGTCTGATAATCATCTGGTATTAAATCAATGAATAATCTGCAGCCCTTTAAAACTGATTAGAAAATACCAGTATTTGACTAGTTTCTTTTGTCACAGATTAATTAGCATGTGAAAATAATATGTATTAAAATCTGGAAACACCAGATAATAATGGCAAAAGCAATTGTCATCATCATCAGAATATTTCAGTTTGGCATAAGCATGACAGATCATCTTAAGGGCTTGTTAAGGGATGTATTCAGCAAAAGTATGCCATCTAGAGGAATTATGTCAATTTCTATCACAAAGACAATAGCAGTGTTGCTTCTCTGAGTTGGAAAACAGTTGTGTAGGGAAGTAAAATACAATACAGTGGGTATTATTATAATACAGCAAACTATTTACAGGGATATAGTAGCCTGCTTGAATAAGGAGCATGTATAAATACAATTAAAACGTCTTTGTGGACTGATGCATAGCAGGTAGTGTGAAGCAGTACTGTACAGACATTAACATAAATTGTTGGCAGTAGGCTATTTACAATAATGCATTATCTTTATAGGAGTCTTCGCAGAGCGTAGGACGCAAATTCTTCCAAAAAAATAAAAATGTGTAGATTTTTTGCAAACACGTTAGTGTTAGTGTTGTTATTTTCTGTAATGCCGAAATCAAACCTTTTCTGTCCAAATCTTGTTGCCAACGCCATCTGTATCTTGTGGAGTATTATGCATCATTTTGTGTATATTGTAGGCTTTATTTTATTTATTTATACCAAATACAAATTTATGCATTTTTACAGCAAGTTTCCCCCCAATGTTTATGCTCCTGTGATTTCTGATGCACTTTGCAATTAGATAAACAGTGTTATTCTGGTAGCTATGGACCCTCTAATCACACATCCACTTCCCTTCAAACCGTTTGCTGAAGTTGTTTTGGCAGAAACACAATGTGAGTTCATTTCCTTTTGAAGATTAATCAGCTTTCCATTGACTTTGAACATTTAAAATATCATATACAAATATACAAATTAATGAAAAGGAAGGGAATGGATGACTTAACTGAGGAAATTCCCCTCAGTTTCCCAGCTGTGGTTTTCCACTGAAGACGCAATATTCAGAATTGTTATGGATATTGACATAGACTTTGGGGGAATCATCTGTGGGGTCAATGTAATTTTGCATTCTGCAGACACTGATCATGAACAGTGAGTGCGGCTACACTTCAGACACTTAGTGCATCTCTTGATTACCTTTCTCCTCATTATTTATTCTTGACTTTTTTCCAGAGTTCGGTCCCAAGCTTGTTTCCCCTCAATGTCTCCTGCTTGTCAACATCATGGACAAGCTTCCTTCCCTGCCAGAGGAGGTTCTTAATCTCTGGTTTCAGGGAAGCCAGTTTCCCAGCACTGAGGTGAGCATTGTAAAGGATGGACATTTGGTATCACTGTAAGATTCAATGGTTATTTGTTTGGTTATTCATATGTATATGTAGTATGTAAGCTTCCCATTGTACTATTCAATAACTCAAAAATATTGAATTAGGAGGAGTTAGAAGTTCTAGTTGGACAGTTCAAATGTCATAAGATGTTACAGTAAGCCCATACAAATGAACTCTCTGAATTTGGTTCCCCTCAATCAAATGCACACTGTATCATTGAAAGAGTATAAAAGCCTTAATTTAAATCCACCTATGAATCAGTCAAAAAGATTACTTTTTTTAAGAAAAGTTTAAATCCATCTTGCATCCATGCCAAATCCTTCACAGTTTATAGAAACTTAAAAAAAATATTGAAAACTATTTCACTTCTATGAAATGGTAGTTTTTTGCCAGGTAGCTAAAGTCAGTTATACTGTTATAGAGTTTTATTGTGTCAGTTATACACTATACAGTCGGTCTTGCCCTAAAGTGCTCTCTGCATGAGAACAGGACGCTCCCTCATGCCAAATTTGTGCCCGGCCTCTTTAAGTCCATTAATCTGGGATTGGACACCTGTCCATAGGATACTCTGAAAGGACTTTAATGATTTTAATGATGACACAAAATAATCAGGTGAGAGGAGAGAGACAAATCAATGCTATCCACATGGTTGGAAAATACGAATGTACACAATGAGTGAAACACTTTTTTTGTTCTCTATTCTTCGTTCAGATAGTCAGCTTTTCCTGTGTTCCTCAAGTGGCGATATTTTTTCAAGCGTTCTTGATCCAAACCTCAATGGATATGGACCTCAAAGGATATTTTTGTAATATCAAAATATATTACTGTAGCATATGTTTAAAATACAAAATATGAAAATAAATAGTATTAAAATAACAAATGCCATTGATCTCATTAAAACTGGCCCCTGGATTGCCACCTCTCACATGTTCAAGGATATGTGTAGTTAAAGCCTCAAATCTTTATTATTTGTTAATATTCTGATCTTTAATTATTAAACCTAAAGTATAATTCAAATATCACAACACAATCTTAAGTGGCAGTAATAGACCACTTACACTAATACATGTAGCCTACATACACTACTATTACTAAACTATGTAGGACTGGCTAACAATTTTCAATCATATGTTTGGTAACTATAGGTTTACATTCTATAAATCATCATTATATTGTTGTAAACTTAACTTTTACAAACAGCTCATACTTCATTTGCATACATTTCTACACTAAAGTTTTTGAATTGGCTTACAATCCAACATTGATTTGTAAACCATCATTTTCACGCAGTGGTACCTTCACATGACAGAACCGCCCCGTCCAGTTCCCAGAAGCATCGCATCTCACAATGTCAGATCCATTCAAAAGCAGCCCATCAGGACAATGAAAGTGACATTCTGACATGTAAGCAAACGGTTCCAGTGGATGCGAGCAGTTCATTACCATATCCTCTGACAATACTGCACACCGTACAGCTGGAAAGAATGCAGAGACAAAACTTATTAAAATCTCATCTACTGTGTACCTATGTTCAACTTCTGCAGCATAAAATATCAAATTGATATTACAAAATATGGTTAACTCACACAATATTTATAATAACACTGCATAATATTCATAAAACAACCATTTGTATTTTTTTACAACCTTTACTGCTGGTATACTGCCTGAGAACATATCAACCTCAATTTAAACACCTGTGTAATATTTTTTAAATATACATTCTATAAGGGTCTCTGCTTGAAACTTTACATTCTTCCAGTTCCACTGTTATTTAAATGAAATCATTCCACAGAACAATGTGGGGGGTTTACCTTTACAAGCAGGGGAGTGTGCGCTCCACAGTCCAGAGGCCGTGCACTGCAGGCGCTCGGCCCCCTCGAGCACGAAGCCCGGCTCACAGCTGAACTGACAGGAGGAATTGTAGTGCTGACTCTCCATGGGAGTGCTGCACTGCACGGCACCGTGAGACACTGCCTCTGGGCTTTGACATGTAATAGCTGAGGGAGACATCAGGAGAGGGAAAACACTCCATCACACAATGGCGATATGCGTCACGGTTTAAATTTCCTTCCATTGTAAATCGATAGTCGATTACTTATATGTGGATTTAATACATTGAAACTAAGTTCTAAGAGCTTAATATATGCATATGCATTCATGATGCTTACCTGCACAGTGTGGCGTCTCTCCTGTCCATTGTGTTGATGCTGTGCACGTCAGATTTGCCTCACCTTTTAACTCAAACCCCTGTGCACAGCTGAACTGGCAGGAGGAGTTGTAACTGAACTCCCCATTAGGGTGAGAGCAGATCACATTGCCATGCTGGGGGGTTTCTAGGGTGCTGCACTTCACAGCTGCAAAACACAGGCAAAGTAAGATTTAAATTCAACAAAATCCATTTCTTTCCTTCTTCAGAATAAATTACTAGTCAAATATTTTAAATTATTTCAAATTAACAATTAGATGTAAACAAGAAATACCTTCACATTGTGGTTGTAGGTCACTCCATTGTCCAGCTGCTCCACAGGCAAGACTGCTTGACCCAACCAGCCTGTATCCCTTGTCACAAGCAAATTCACAAGTACTGTTGAAGCTGAAATTGCCCAGTGGGTGCACGCAATGCAAGGAACCATTTGAAGGGGTCTCTAGTGTGTCACATTGAACAGCTGTAAAAACAAAATTAAACAATATATAAACATATATATACTCACACACACACACACACATATTGAGAAGTTAAGTATTTTGAAAAATTAAGTTAATTTATAAGTGTTACCTTCACAGACTGGTGGCTTTGATGACCACAGCTTGGAAGCTGTGCACTGGATATTTCTGGAACCAGTCAAATGATATCCCTCTTGGCAGCTAAATTCACATGCAGAGCTATAGGAAAAATTCCCATATGGATGGGAGCAACTGACAAACCCTTCACTGGGCACTTCCACACTGTCACAGCTTACAACTGAAAATAAATTATGAGAGACAACAATTAATTTAAGGAAATAAATAACAACTGATCGAATAGATATTATAACCGTGTAAAGAAGATCAATGTTTAAGACGTACCATTCTCACACTTGTCTCCATAGAATCCTTCATTGCACTTGCAGGTGTGATTGTTAATTTGTTCAATGCATTCCCCATTGCCACTGCATGAAAGTGGATCACAAGAGGCTGGAAAAGAACAATTTTATGCTGTTACTTTCTTTTCTTTTGTCCCCCCATTCAGCACATTTGTTGTAAGAATATGGTGATGTTATTATTACAATTTTTGCCTTAATCCCCTCAGCAGTGAGGAGACCTCTGTTTGAATGATACCAGGTCCACCAAAAGATTTACTGTACCTGTGTAGCACAATGGATATTTTTTCCTCAAGCAAGGTTCATCATTCCACTTCCCGGCATCTTTCGATCTTTTGATATACATTTCCACACAGTCCTCAGCCGACTTTCCGTTGTTGGGTTCACCTGTGGCCCAGTTCTCTGCTTCTTTGGTAAGTGTCTTGTTGGTTCCAACCCAAGTCCAGACTTCATTTTGTTTCCGAATCCCGATCCAGTAATACTTTGGTTGCTTGGGCATAATGTTATTTAAGTATGCGATTTCATCCTGATTCTGAATTGCAACCATATCTGTGTAGTAGGTTTGGCACCATTTCCTAGCTTCATTCCAATTCATCGTTGTGTTTGAGTAGCTATATGTCCAGCCATCAACACATGCATAGTGTGTAAGTTCTAAAAAAAAGAAATACATATATATGTATATGAATATTTGGAGAACAGAAAAAGGTTACTTTTCAGTTTGTGATCATGTCCTGTGATAGCAAGGTAAAGCTGAAGGAATGTAGCTTGTAATCTACTGACAATATGTTTTGTGTATGTATGCATGCATGTTAGTATTTATTTGTATGTTTATTTTATTTAATGTTCTCTTACCATAGAAAAGAAAGCTAAGAAGCAACAGATTACGTGAAGTCCTGGGGGACTGAATCAGCTGTTTTCCAATAAGGAAGTCCTGCACATGAACAAACATACAAATATTTCAGTTACTTACAAAATATTAAAATGGTTCAAAATGATACATTAAACCTCTCTAAATGAGTTCTACTTGCTTCAATCAACTTTTTAAACATTGTAAGTTTAACTTGCAGTAAAAATCAACTGTACTCTTTCAGCAGCACAGGGTTGTACTATTTAAATTACCATGTAATAAAATACCTTGTTGTAGCAATTATCATGAAAATAATAATTATAATCATAATAATAATAGTCACAAAATATGCATAATAGGTCTTTGTTCAAATTATGGTTGTTTTCTGATACTTACCATGGTCATTAGCCTATCAGTATTGAAGAATCCTTCTCACAGTGTCTTACTTGCAATTTATACTTTTCTTCACTATTGTTCTGTAGGTATATATACACGATGGTTTGACAGCCATTCCCCCTGATTCCCAGAATTTTCTGTGACATTAGGATTTTTCAGCCAGGAATTTCCCTCTCAGGAAATTGTTTTTCCTTTCTCTGTGATTCCTTTTCAAGGCGCTGTTATCTGAACCATCTTACACATTGAGTTAAGCTGTAAGTGTGCAGGAAAATTAAATAGTGACGTTCAGAGCCAAGTTTTCTTCAGGAACTGCTGTTTAGCAGCTTTTTGACATAATTATCCCTGAGGTAGTTGTTTATATTCAATTTTTTATTGATGTTGATTCATCTTATATGTTTTACTGTAATTTTGAGAATGTTCCACACCACCTGTAAACCATTGATTAAAAATAAATAAATAGGAAATTTCACTCACTAGTAATTAAAATAAGAGCTTCTAAACCATTTAAAGCTGAAATTACTTTTGAGTTATTGGGTTTTAAAGGCAATTACATCTGAATGTGTTATAGATAACATTTATATGTATTTATTTATAAAACTGGTTTGTGGAATTCTGTTTAAATCCCCTATAATACAAAGCAGAGACTTTTCTTCTTAGAAATGTGTGAACTATTGTATTCTCTTCCATTTTATTGTAAAATAGTTGGTGCTTCAATCAACATAAGTGCATTGAAATTATTCAGTACTGCTGACTTATTACCAATAAAACTTTAATCAGTTTGGAAGTATGTAATATTGCCCAGGCAAGTCTTGGAAGCTTGCTTCATTATATATATATATATATATATATATATATATATATATATATATATATATATATATATATATATATATAGACCTGCCTAGTATTGTGTAGGTCCCAAAACAGCCCTGACCTGTCGAGGCATGGACTCCACTAGACCTGTGAAGGTGTGCTGTGGTATCTGGCACCAAGACGTTAGCAGCAGATCCTTTAAGTCCTGTAAGTTGCGAGGTGGGGCCTCCTTGGATCGGACTTGTTTGTCTTGCACATCCCACAGATGCTCGATTGGATTGAGATCTGGGGAATTTGGAGGCCAAGTCAACAGCTTGAACTCGTGATTCATCAGACCAGGCCACCTTCTTCCATTGCTCCATGGTCCAGTTCTGATGTTCACGTGCCCATTGTAGGCACTTTCGGCAGTGGACAAGGGTCAGCATGGGCACCCTGACTGGTCTGCAACTACGCAGCCCCATACGCAACAAACTGCGATGCACTGTGTGTTCTGACACTTTTCTATCAGAACCAGCATTCACTTTTTCAGCAATTTGAGCTACAGTAGCTCGTCTGTTGGATTGGACCACACAGGCCAGCCTTCGCTCCCCACGTGCATCAGTGAGCCTTGGCTGCCCATGACCCTGTCGCCGGTTCACCTCTTTTCCTTCCTTGGACCACTTTTGATAGGTACTGACCACTGCAGACCGGGAACACCCCACAAGAGCTGCAGTTTTGGAGATGCTCTGACCCAGTTGTCTAGCCATCACAATTTGGCCCTTGTCAAAGTCACTCAGATCCTTACGCTGCCCATTTTTCCTGCTTCTAACACATCAACTTTAAGGACAAAATGTTTACTTGCTGCCTAATACACTCACCTAAAGGATTATTAGGAACACCTGTTCAATTTCTCATTAATGCAATTATCTAACCAACCAATCACATGGCAGTTGCTTCAATGCATTTAGGGGTGTGGTCCTGGTCAAGACAATCTCCTGAACTCCAAACTGAATGTCTGAATGGGAAAGAAGCAATTTAAGCAATTTTGAGCGTGGCATGGTTGTTGGTGCCAGACGGGCCGGTCTGAGTATTTCACAATCTGCTCAGTTACTGGGATTTTCACGCACAACCATTTCTAGGGTTTACAAAGAATGGTGTGAAAAGGGAAAAACATCCAGTATGCGGCAGTCCTGTGGGGGCGAAAATGCCTTGTTGATGCTAGAGGTCAGAGGAGAATGGGCCGACTGATTCAAGCTGATAGAAGAGCAACTTTGACTGAAATAACCACTCGTTACAACCGAGGTATGCAGCAAGGCATTTGTGAAGCCACAACACGTACAACCTTGAGGCGGATGGGCTACAACAGCAGAAGACCCCACCGGGTACCACTCATCTCCACTACAAATAGGAAAAAGAGGCTACAATTTGCACAAGCTCACCAAAATTGGACAGTTGAAGACTGGAAAAATGTTGCCTGGTCTGATGAGTCTCGATTTCTGTTGAGACATTCAGATGGTAGAGTCAGAATTTGGCGTAAACAGAATGAGAACATGGATCCATCATGCCTTGTTACCACTGTGCAGGCTGGTGGTGGTGGTGTAATGGTGTGGGGGATGTTTTCTTGGCACACTTTAGGCCCCTTAGTGCCAATTGGGCATCGTTTAAATGTCACGGCCTACCTGAGCATTGTTTCTGACCATGTCCATCCCTTTATGACCACCATGTACCCATCCTCTGATGGCTACTTCCAGCAGGATAATGCACCATGTCACAAAGGTCGAATCATTTCAGATTGGTTTCTTGAACATGACAATGAGTTCACTGTACTAAACTGGCCCCCACAGTCACCATATCTCAACCCAATAGAGCATTTTTGGGATGTGGTGGAACGGGAGCTTCGTGCCCTGGATGTGCATCCCACAAATCTCCATCAACTGCAAGATGCTATCCTATCAATATGGGCCAACATTTCTAAAGAATGCTTTCAGCACCTTGTTGAATCAATGCCACGTAGAATTAAGGCAGTTCTGAAGGCGAAAGGGGGTCAAACACAGTATTAGTATGGTGTTCCTAATAATCCTTTAGGTGAGTGTATATCCCACCCACTGACAGGTGCCATGATAACGAGTGGTCTTAATGTTATGGCTGATCGGTGTATACATTACAGTACAATGCCCAACTGTATAAATGGGTACAAATGTAAGTCGCCCTGGGTAAGAGCGTCAGCTAAATGACAAAAATAATAATAATAATACATTGGCATGTTTTTTTTATATATACTAATATATGTACTATACTAAATTGATTTCCATTGTATTTATCCATCAAATGCAATTATTAGATACACTCAGAAACCAGTAGTTATCAAAAGAGTTATCAAAATAATGTGAGTATTTAGATTAAACGGATGTAGAGGTCACGACAGAATTGCATCCAGTAATGTTTCCTGCTGATTACAAAGAAGTAAGTATTTTTTCTCATCTTAGATCTATGTTGGCATTAAAATAACCTGACATGTGTAAGTCATTAATTGATATTGAATTCAATTGCATATCCTGTTGCCTCAATGAAAAAATACCTAAAAGTCCTGTGTAGGAGATGGAAAAAAAAGAGTGATGGATCTACAGACTGCTCAATCAGACAGTGATCGATTGGATTGTATGGTAAATATTTATACATGGTGTGACAGATTTCTTTAATATGAGTATAACTTCTCTTCCATTTTATCAGAGTGTTTTTGCTGGTGTGGTTGTTGACCTCTTACTTGAAAAATGAGAAAGGTTGGACATGTCTTTAAATCTATAAATACACTGTTGTGTCAGCCCCTTGCCCCTAACACTGAAGGGTACCAAACAGACACGTTTTTTATATGATGGTCTGTTAATTTGATAAGCGATTTGGCACTGTCAGATTTCCTCCTGATTTCTGAGAAGGAAAACTTTGAACAAAGCAGGATGTTTTGAGGTTCTCCTAAGGGGCTAATGGAGATACCAGATGACAAAGGAGGTAGAGTTGAGGGTGTTGATATTTGATTTGAAGCACTGAGACAGTATTTTACATAAGGGGGGCAGGGGATTAAAAGTAGAACTATTTAAGTAGAACTAATTCAAAGACTTTCACGATATGGAACAGATACTACGATGAGATAGACACTATATACATTATTCAATAATTTGTATTGCTCCATATACACAGTGGTGATTCTAGAGTCTGTTGGGGCCCTAGACAAAAATTCCCAGGGGGCCCAGTGGGCCCCTCCAACCAGCGTTTATTATAAATAATCTGACACCAACGAAAAATGTACAAAATCTAAACATTTGTTTAATTTCAACTGTTCACATTAGTAGAATTTTTTAAATATAAATATAGAGAACATGAAAAACCTTGTAATTTTCAAAATATGAATATAAAGAACAATAAAAATCTAAATAAATATTTAAATAACTGAAATGTTGTCACATTGTAAATAACCCACATTATAAGGCCGGGTAAAGCATAAAGCATTGATTCTATAAATGGTGCTCATGGGCCTTGGCTAGTGCAAATGCTGCCACTATGTCTCTTCCTGCTTGTCTGCCATTTCTGCCTGGATGCACTTGCACCACCTCAAGCTCAACCTCTCCAAATCAGATCTCCTCTTTTTCCCCCACTCTTCCTCACCTTCTGCTGACCTCCCCATCTCGATCCCCTTGGAATCCACCACACTCTCTCCTTCTTCTTCTGCTAAAAATCTAGGAGTCACCCTGGATCATGCGCTCTCCTTCTCCCAGCACATCACCACGCTGACGCGGACCTGCAGATTCTTCCTGAGCAACATACGCCGGATCCGTCCCTTCCTCACCGACTACTCAACTCAGCTACTCGTCCAGTCACTGGTCCTCTCCCGCCTGGGCTACTGCAACTCCCTCCTGGCCAGCCTGCCTGCATCCACTACCCGCCGCTCCAGCTCATCCAGAACTCTGCAGCTCGTCTGGTATTCTCTCTGCCACGATTCGCACTCGCTACTCCACTGCTCCGCTCCCTCCACTGGCTCCCGATAGCGGCACGCATTCAGTTCAAGACTTTGACCCTCACCTACCGCTGTCTCGACCACACTGCACCAAGCTACCTTCAGTCACTCGTCTCTCCATACATCCCCTCCAGACCACTGTGCTCCTCCAGTGCCAGAAGGCTAACTCTGCCTCCTCTCCACTCTCCTTCCTCCAGAGCCACTCCTTCTCATCCCTGGCCCCTAAGTGGTGGAACGACCTGCCCACCGAAGTCAAAACAGCAGAGTCCTTGACCTCATTCTGGCGCTTACTCAAGATGCATCTCTTCCGACAGCACTTGTAATATTAGTCCTCTATCCCTGCTAGATAGCACTTCAGCTTATTATGCTCGTCGCGTTCTTGATTGTTTTCCTCCTTGCTCCCTTTCCCGTAGCCCTTGTCTGTAACCCTACATCTTGACAGCACTTAGCTTTCACCGTCCAGGATGTAGGAAGTCTCTTACTGTACTTGTGTAAATTGTAATTGGAATCTGTAAAATGTATTATTTTGAATTGCTATGTTTTAGCTACGTTGAATTTGTAGTGATTGATGCCTTGTACTTCTCTTCTTCTTATGTTGTAAGTCGCCCTGGATAAGGGTGTCTGCCAAGAAATAAAAAAAAATAAAAAATAAAAAATAAAAATAAAAATAATAATAATAATAATAATAATATGTCCTCCAGATCCAAAGACCTTCGCACATTGCGCTCTATTGAAATAAGAGCCAGTCCTTGTTATGAAGTTTCAAAACTGTTCTATAGTGGTATTTGCTTTCTTTCAGCCTGATAGCTAGCAAGTTAGTCGAGTGCAAGCGGAGCTCTGCTGGCTAGGTTAACTAACAAAAACTAACAAACAACGAGAAAGAATAAATGCCATTAGTCTAATGCTAGCTGAAGTTATTCTAGTGTCTCCGCCATTACACCTGGCAGTGTATTTCAGTGTTACAATGACTGTTATAATCAGCAACACTGGCAACCTCCAATATAATTGAATGAACTCACAGCATAATTTTATTCACATTATGAATTACACTGAATGTGACCAGGTAAAAAGGGCAAACCTTTTATGTACTGTTTATGTAGGATTTTTTCTCAGTACTCATGAATAGCAAATGGGGTATGTTAGTGGTACCAGTTGAGTCCGTGTTGATTGTGGTTAAGAGGTGATGAAAGAAGTAGGAAACAAAGTTTTAAATTTTTCAGGGGTTATCTACTCCTATCCCATGCATGTTTTAAGATAAGTCAAATTCTCAGAATTGTCACAAACTGTATGAACAGCCAATGCAACATAGAAAACCTAGACATAAAATACAACTTCAAACAATGTCTTTACATATGATTACATAACATGTTCTTCAAGACTATATTTTTGTATAATAATTAATTCCCACCAAATGATATGGTTCAGCAGGCCTAAATATCTGACACTCTTTAAAAAAGGTATCTACAGAAAGAGGCCTCTAAAACACAGTCTTATAACATGTTAATTTGATTTGGTGTAATTTACTCTATTGTGCAATTCTATCACCTATATGCTGTGCGATTAAGTTTAGCATAATAATAAAAAATGATATGCACACGTCAATGTGTTACTCCTGATAATCAGCTCTGGTTTAAAATAAATTATTAATCTGCGGCCCCTTTAAAACTGATTAGAAATGACTAATATTTGACTGTATTTTCTTTTGTTACACAGCTTCGTTAATATGTGAAAATAATATCTATTAAAATCTGGAAACAGCTAATAATGGCAAAAGCAATTGTCATCATGTATACAGAATATTTCAGCTTGAGATAAGCATGACAGGTAATCTTAAAGGCTTGTCATTGCATGCATTCAGCCAAAGCATGCCATCTAGAGGAATTCTGTCCATTTATATCACAAAGACAAATACACTAAGGAGTGTTGCTTCACTGAGTTGGAAAACAACTGTGTAGGGAAGTAAAATACAACACAATGGATATTGTTATAATATAGCAAAATAGTTACAGGAATATAGTAGGCTGCATGAATAAGGAGCATGTGCAAATCAAAATAACTGATGCATAGCAGGTAATGTGAAGCTGTACAAACATTAATATACGTTGTTGGCAGTAGGCTACAACAATGCAGCTCGTATGTCAAGCACTGAATAAATAAATAAACCTTGCAATATAACAGATTATCCCACCATAGAAACTAATCATTCAGATGTCTCTGCCCCTGACCTTTATAAAGTGGAGCCAACCAAAAGCGCCAACACGCTGGATGTAACCATTGCTATATTTTGGGGAAACACATATTAAACAGATAATACATAATAAAAACTAAAATAATACATTAGCCAAAATGATACTTTTCATCTCAAATAATGTTTAAAATGCACGTATACTGATGGTGTGTTTCTCTTACAAATATATAATTGAATACAAAAACAATCAATCGAAAAAATGACTCTACCTTCTATTTGCGGTCGAGATGGTTTGATCTGCCATTTCAGGACACGGAAGGAGAAACGGAAGCAAACTTGAAAGTTGCGTTGTTGTTGTTTGCTCGCCGGACTGATACTATAATAGTTGAGCTAATCTATGTTTTTATGTGATGCTGTAAGCGATATCAAATTTAGCCACTATAATAAATCGTATATAGAATTTCACTGAACGAAACGAAGGTAAGTTGTGAGATTGTCATTGTATCGTAGTGTGAACACATGTGTCTCCACAAACACCTCAGAATGATCAAAGGCTGTTCACATTGCGATCATACTGACACCTTGAAGGACCCGGATTTATATTTGGTTTATATGTCCATGACTTGAAACCATGAATGCAGTTTTGCATTGCAGGGACTGTGGGATGTCTCAGGCCACTCTGCTGGAGAAGGTCACCGAGTGGAGTGTGGAGACCTGCAGGCAGGAGCTCGGATCTGTCCTGCCTAAGCTGCTCATATCCTTCATTGTCAAACTGATCAAAACAACCCATTTGCTTTGAAGTGTTGCACCTGATCTTTATCGTCTAGTTCAAAACTTAGTGTAACATCCGATTGGAAGAGGTGTTTGTGTCTGAGCAAATCATACAATCTTGTAACCAGTAAATAATCAATACATTTATACCAGTTTGAACTATCCCTGTGCCTTCAACCTTAAAAGTGTGTTATTTTGCACCCAGATGATGTAAGACATGGCTTTTAAGTCCTGATCCCGCATTTCCTTGGTGCTGTTGAGTGAATCTGAATTCATGCATGTAGCTCTCAGTTAAAATGGACTTTCTGCACTTTAGCTGTAAACCAAAAGTGGTTGTAATACATGTTTTCATAAAATATACAAAGGAAGGAACAAAAAAACAGTGTAAACTTTAACAGTGTATACTCCATGTACCACCGTACCTCTGATTGGGATGAATGTATCCGTAAGTATTTTTTCTTGTTTATAACCATATTTTATTTCTATACTTTTAGTTTGGAATCTAGAGTTGTGGTCTCAAACTGTGCCCACTATAGTTACTTGATATTTTCCCTTTTTCTGAGAGAAATATGATTTATATACTAAAATCTAAATAATGTAATGTCTTTGTATGAAGGATTGTCATATTGTCATCTTGTCCTTGTGTGTTGCAGGAGTGTTAAAAATTCTCACAGAAATGTTTTTACCTCACCTAAACCTTGCTGATTTAGAGGAAGAGTGTTTCTCAAAGGTATTACCAAAGGTATGTTGTTAAAAGCTCTTTGTTGAACACGGTCTGTTCCATAGTTTGCTCTTGGATTACAGTAAAGTCTTCAGGATTTACTGCAGAGACGTGTCTAAAATGGAAAGCACTCATGTACATATTATGTTGTGTAGCCTATATAGTTTGGAATTTGGATTTTACATTTATTCCAGATGGATATTTGTTATTCCAGGTTGACAAGGTGTTCAGTGACCTGATGGAAGAGATTGCCAGTCAAATAGGTGGACTGACAAGTCAAAATACAGAGCTGCGTGCATTGCTGAGAAATGCTTTACAGGTACGATGCTTGGTTCAGTAATGATTCTGTGAATGGTTCCCATTAAGTACACCAAAATTGCAATTTATTTAGTCACTCAAAGCAGAAAGGCAGATCATTTTGAAGTTCCTTCCATCCTGTTTTAAATCCACAGATGATGGTCCAGGTATTGGAGACCCTGTCTGGGTGTGTGCGTCATGTCTGCTCTTTTGAAGAGTCCCTTGCCCTGGACACCATTCGATCTTTACCCTCCTGCATCCTTAAGGTCTTGAAGAACACATTTCAGTACTGCAAGGTGAGGAGAGCACATTTTAAAATTAACCAAAGTACGGCTGATGAGACTGAAAATTATTTATGACTGCAAAGCATAAGACCCAAGTGCATTACTGTCACATAATTGCTAAAAAACACATTACATCTGTATTCTACAATATATAGTCAATGTTTCCACTTTTTGTTTTAAAGCAGTTGTATTGTGTCTCCCTCAGGAGAGCGAGACTGTGTATAATGGGCGGTTATCGCTGGTAGTTGACCTGCTCCAGGCCCTGTTTAAAGAAGCCTACTCACTTCAGAAGGGACTCATGGAGCTTTTGGATAGAATATCCCTGGACAGTTCAGCGACCGAGGAAGACGCGTGTGATATGGTGATAGGTGGGTTCAGATATGAACATGTACACATTTAAGTCGGTTACCCATTTTGTTTCTTCATCCTGTCCACCTTTCTGTCTTTTCTCTTAAATTGATCTTGTCAGTCATGGCAGTTAGAGTTCCATGGGTAAGTAGTTTATATAGCAACGTCTTCTGTCACTTACCTCTCTCTTCTGACAGAAGACCAAAGTGTGTAGAAACAAGGTCATGAAATCATTACCTTTTGGAGAATTTTCTGTCCTGAGATCTCAACTGTATATCTTTCTCTATTCCAGTGATTCACAGTCTCCTGGATATATGCTCCATAATATCTAACTTGGACATTACTTTGCATGCGAACACATGGAAGTTCATCATCAAGTAAGTTTTCAAGCTCTTTCTTTTCCCCCTTCTGTCAAAAAACTGAATTGTAGGAATTTCATAACCTGTCCACTTTGCTTTTTTTGAAATCTTCACCGTTTATTTGCATTTGTGTGTTTTTTACGTATGTTTTAGACAAAGTATCAAGTACCAGGGGCTGCTGGAGGAACGACTGCGGCACAGTGACATTGTCTGCAGGTTGTGTGACGACCTCCTCGCCTCTTTTCATTCCTGCATGGAGCTTGCAGAGCAGATGAAGCAGTCTGGAGCCCCGGTAAAAGCAACATCTAGTCATGTGTGCCTTCCTTTGTGGTCATTCGTGTTTTCATAAACTTCACCTCCTGTTGGTTTCAGTCTTGATTGGATAACTCTGAACTGGAATGTAGTTAGCCTGCAGAAATAGGTTGTTGCAAAGGCCTTTCTAGTTCGAGTAACATCTTTACACCTGTGCTGTGTGTTGAATTAATTAATATGCTTTCAGTATTATTTTTATAGGAATCTTCGCAGAGCGTAGAACGCAAATTCTTCCAGAAAACGGCAAAGATGTGTCGTTTTTTTGCAAACACGTTAGTGCACTATATAAAGGTAAGCCGAAGCGAGGACTGGTTAAGTTTCTGGATCTATGCTGAGTTTAAGACAGAAGATTCATATTTTGTTCTTTTCTGTAATGCAGGAATTCAAACCTTATCTGTCCAAATCTTGCGGTCGACTCCACCATCTGTATCTTCAGATGTACAGGTAATTACCATATCTCATTATCTCATATAATCTCATTTTGTGTATATTGTAGGCTTTAGTACTTTAGTTTTTTACTTTATACCAACTAAAAATTAATGCAGATAGTTGTTTTTCTCTGCGTTGTCATGTTATTTAATTGTTTTGACGTAAGTCAGAGTGAGTAAGACTTTTTTTTCATACTATCTGTGATTTATTTTATTTGTTTTACAGCAAGTTTCCCCCCAGCGTTTATGCTCCTGTGATTTCTGATGCACATTGCAATGAGATAAACAGTGTTATTCTGGTGGCTATGGACCCTCTAATCACACATCTACTTCCCTTCAGACCCTTTGCTGAAGTTGTTTTGGCAGAGACACAACGTGAGTTAATTTCCTTTTGAGGATTAATGAGCTTTCCTTTGAGTTTGAACATGTTTTAAAATATCACATAATGAATTGAGATTAAAAATAAATAGGAAGGGGTTCAGTGCAATACGGGAATGGATGACTTAACTGAGGAAATTCCCCTCCGTTTCCCGGCTGTGGTTTTCCACTGAAGACGCAATATTCAATATTGAACCGATAATTCAAGGGAATCATTTTTGGGGTCAATGTACATTTGCATTCTGCAGACGCTGATCATGAACAGTGAGTGCGGCTACACTTCAGACACTCTCTTGCATCTCTTGGTTACTTTTCTCCTCCTGTTTATTCTTGACTTTTTTCCAGAGTTCGGTCCCGAGCTCGTTTTCCCTCAATGTCTCCTGCTTGTCAACATCATGGACAAGCTTCCTTCCCTGCCAGAGGAGGTTCTTAATCTCTGGTTTCAGGGAAGCCAGTTTCACGAGGAGACACCGAGGTGAGCGTTGAAAAGGATGGATACGCTTCTGATAACTAGAGTGTGTGTGTTTGTTTGTTTGTCCTCTCTATTTGGATGTGATGGTCACTCCTCTGCTGTTGGTGTTCCCGTCTCTGCCAGGCTGCCGGTGTTTCAGGCCCTATTCCTGAGTTTCCAGCAGTGCTCCACGGAGCGTGCTGTGCCCATTCTCGTGCCCGGAGTGATGATGAATGGACAGGCACAGAGCCAAGTCACTCTGCACCAGCACGCCTGTGTTCACCTTTCAGCCTGTATCGCTTCTCTTCCGCCTGCCTATTTCCCACAGCTGGTAACTCTACACATTCTCGCTGAATGCGTTCATGCAACTTAATGCATTCCTGCTCAACTGCAAATATATTTTGATATATTTAGATCTTTAAAACTATGAAAGGCTCTTATCTTGTTTCTTGTTTTTAAAATGTCTTTAAAATTCTACAGACGAGGTTGTACAATAGTACAATAGTAACAGTAAATACATGTAATGCAAATTAAATTACATAAAACTGGGATCACATCTGTGGTTTATCCTTGTTTTGTAATCTTTAAATATATCGAGAAGTGTAAAATTGATAGTTCTGACCTATTTATAGGTATCAGAAAAAGTAATATACCATGTACTCAGCTGAACCAGTTGTGACTGTGAGTGTCCTTCTCTCTTGATGCAGGAGCACACCCTGCTGACGGCTCTGCTCTGTCCTGATGCTCAGACGGCTCTACTTGCTGCAGATGCCTGGTGCTTTCTAGTTCGGTATGTTTTGTGGTTTTAGTGGTGTAGGATGGGTCTTTAGAACAAAAGCAAATTAATTAACCAGTGTCATAACAGAATTCACTCTAATTTGAAATCAACTTAAAAGTATAAAATAATTGCATTATCATTGAACATCTTTATATTAAATGTGTAGTTTTTTTTATTTCAAATTATGTAAAGTAACATTCCCTTCTGTTGCTTTGTATTGTTAATTAGTATCTGAATACTTTAAAAGACTTACCGTGGTACTATTCAGTAACTAACGAACTATTGAGTCTGAATTGGACAGTTCACATTTCATGAGATGTTCCAGGTTTGCTTAATTGATTTGTTTAAACTCACAGAGACATTCTGTTCACAGCTATGGGACAGCAGAACTCTGTCAGCATCACGTGACCCTCGTATCTCACCTGGTAAGCCCACACAAATGAACTCCCCATAATCAAGTGCACACTGTACCATTGAAACAGTCTAAAAGCCTTTGGCAACATTTAAATCCACATATAAATCAGTCAAGAACATTATGTTTCTATTTTTTCCCAACTTGCATCAGTGTCAAGTCCTTCACAGTTTATAGATTTTTTTTTTTTTTCCAGATATCTTGAAAACTAGCCTAACACACTTATGAAATGGTAGCTCTTTGCCAGGTAGATAGTCGGTTATACACTGTTGCACAATACAAGCGGACATGATGAGTTGGCCGTGCCCTCGAGTGCACTCTGCCTGAGAACAGGATGGTCCCTTGTGACAGATTTGTGCCCAGGACTCCCTGCAAAGGTGTCAATTAGTGTCCATTAATCTGGGATTGGACACCTGTCCATAGGATACTCAGAAAGGACCTCAGTATTAGTTTTAACCCTGTCATCTCATATGGAACTGGCATTTTCTCAGGCAGTTTAGACTTTTATGTATTTCTTCTGTGTTTTAGGCAGGGTAGAACTAGGATTGTGAGATCTGCTTAATTAATATGTTGTCATTCCTGATGGCAGATCAAGTCTTGCCCTGGAGACTGTTACCAGCTATCCCAGTTGACCTTCTTACTGAGACGAATGTTTGTAATGATGACACCAAATCATCAGGTGAGAAAAAATCAGTTATTATCCAGCCATGTGGGTATAAGAATGTACACAATGAGTGAAACACTTTTATTTTTGTTTTCTTATTCTTTGTTCAGATTGAGTTTGTGGAGAAGTTCTCCTCCCGGGAGCCTCAGAATTTGTGCATTTGGCAACATGTTCCTCTGAGAGAGTTTGCCCTGGATGTCAGGAAGCGAGTTGAAGACGACATCGTGAAGTCGGCTATTCCTGTGTGCACCAGCTGGTTAGATGGAGGGTGCAAGCTGGGCCAGCTGGAGAAAGTGGTGAGAAGACTGCCGTTAGGGTTAAGAAGGATTAGTTTTACAAGGGTCTGCTTGTTTTGTGGGTCTAATCCAAACACAGCAGTAGTGTAATGCAATGTGGTGTATTGGGATGTATGTGTGTTACTGTGCATTTTAAAGACTCGAGCGCAACTGTCTCCCTGAACCGTCGCTGTGTTTCAGAATACGGCCCTCTCTGCCGTGCTGAGCGTGTTTCGCGACTCCGGAGACGCCGTGGAGGAAGCACAGCTGCAGGCCGTCTCCAGACTGCTGGCACAGCTTTGGATGCGTATGTCAGTCAGCCAGGTGTGACAAAATCAGTAGCTGAACAAACCTCTCTAGCGACATGTCAATGATTTACGTTTTCTTCACAATATAGAGACGCATCTTATCATTTATATTTGTTCATATTATGGTTTATGGAGATGTTGCTGATTTGAGTTTAAGCCAGTGTTGAGCTGTACAATGTTTTCGTGCGGTCTCTTGCAGGTGCTGTCGCAGCCCGCTGTTCAGTGTACTCTTCGACTGCTCCTCTTGCTTTCAGTCATCTTAGTACAGAGTATGGAGCCTCAAGTGCTTCCTCAGGTACCAGATTTGTTTTATAAATATATTTTCACATACTATTATCATGTGTGCATTATTGATCCAAACTACAAGTGCCTTGTGCATTTCAAAAATATCTGATTTGGAATAACTTTAACTGATAACAATTTCAGGCCCTGACATGTTTAAGCTCCCTTCTGCCTCTGAAATGTCCTGATGACATTGTGTTGGCTGCACTGGACTTCTTGGCATCTTTGGGGGAAATATTTCTACCTCCAGAAATACAGGTGTGTGGAAATGATCACCATGTTGTGGCTAATTATTTAGGGTGTGAATCTGAGACATGCATTAAATTCTTTCATCAGTTAATTTAATTTCACCAGTTGTTTTTTCAGATCTAAATGTTTCCTTTTCATACCATTATACAAAGACAGTAGCCCTACTTTAAAAGCACACGTTTAACATGAAACTCAGGAATTGGTCTACTAACCCTTCCGAGAAATGCTTCCAAAACCTTTATCAGTGGCAGTAAATGACTGTTGTTGTGCAGAGCCAGGTTCTGCCGAAGCTTGCCAGCCTCTTCTCGGCTCTGCTGACTGACGGGTCCTGGCTTCTCCAGCACCACACACTGGAGGCTTTTGCACACTTTGTGGAGGTAAGACTACTGACCCTTAGCAGTGATAGCTTTTTTTGGGATATTTTTATTTTGATCTTCTCCTGAAACTAATTGATAAGCCATTTTAAATGTAACAAACAACTGCTCACAGTTTAAGACTTTTATTGATCTTGTATTTAGGCAACTAACCATGAAGAAGTGATCCCCCAGTGTTTACCATCAGAAGAAATTAAAACTAAAGTTGTGAATTTTCTCAGCAAGGTAACTTTTTAATATTGGTTTATATAATAGAATTGGCTGTTGCATTTCAAATAAAACTGTAGAATAATATATGTTTTCTTCTGCAAAAGAATGTTCCTCTAGAGGAAAATCGGGAAGCTCGGCTTGAGAGATTAAAATTGCAAAGCTCTGTTATTGAACGACCCAGAGACAGACTGGAAAGTGGTGCCGTGGAAGCAGCTGGTGATTTGCAGGTGAGTTACAGATTATAACTTTAACCAGACTGGATGCAGAAGTGTTTCAATGTCAATAACCTATTGCTTAGAAAAAATTACAAAAATTAAGTGCCCTTTTCAAACCCATAGTGCAGTGATGTACTCTTTTTCCTAACATCACCATCACATCTTAATTTTATCTTAATGTTGTATGCATTCAAGTGAAGGGGAGTGATTGTTCAGTTTCAGATGTGCTTACTCTTGCTTCATTTTCACCTCAGCCCTGTCCAAAGCGTGCCCGACAGCAGACCAGTGAGGAGGAACAGTACGAGACGTCTCTGCAAGCGGCAGAAAGTGCTCTGAAGACGCTACAGACCTTAATGGCTCAAACTCCACCTCCACAATGGGTAGTGGCCAGGCTACAGGAGCTGGAGACACAGATAACTCGTATCAATGCGGTTCAACGGACGGGAGCGTGATCCAGCTGGAACAAACACAAGACCATGTATATACTTTTCCATTTTTATAAAGTTCTCCATTGTTCTATACAAAGAAAAATACAATTTTACAGTAAATTATATCTGCTTATTTTGTGAGTTTTTTTGCATTACACTGTGTATTATAAGGTATGTTAAGACATTTTATTATTTATTAAACTTTGCCTTATAATTATGTAGTATTTACACGTTTCCCAACTTTAATTGGTCACCACATTTTCTTCAAAAGACCTTAAATCGGCAAAACATCCTATACTGCAAAATTGGAATCCTAGGACACTAATGGAGACAAATTGCGTAGAATCATTTATTCTGTCAGCAGGTGTGTACATACAAATAAATTATATATGTGAATTTCCCCCCCAAATTAAAATGTAGTCATTCACTTTAGATAAATCAAAGTGAAACTATCGTAAGGCCCTTTTTCACGATAATGCAAACTTAATTCTATGGCACAAACAACCTTGAGTGCATCACAACAACAGCTATGCTTCCCCCTACATTTCAAGTTTATCTCCGTCACCACATTTAAATATTTATTGTGAAAGGTAAATTTGGCCACTTTAAAATGCCAAAGGTTTCCCGTTATCCTGAAACATGAAGAATTTGTGTCCCCCTCCCATTAAACAAAATCCATTATTCATTGGCTCAGCTGTGGTTGTCGGAACAGTGGCAAAATGAAAAATATAAAGTTTTAAAAGAATCTCAATGTTTATGGCAAAAGTGAAACAAAAAATGATCTGGGAACAAAAATTGTATAAACTACGTTTCAAACAAGAACTCCATTATACATGAAAACTGAAGCTAAATGATGTTCTTGTTGGCCTGATGAGAATTTTTCACTGAACATGGGCTCTAAAATGTCTATGATCGTGGTCTCCAATCCTGGTCCTCCAGACCTGAATCCGTCATATTGTCAGGATGTCTTCAATCTGAGGCTGACGCTTATGTTCATTTGACTGATTATCACAATAATCAGTTCCAAGAAGTAACTGACAAAAGTTAGAATTAAAGCCTGAAGCCACCGTGGCCCTCGAGGATCAGGGGTGGAGATCCCAGGTCTGTGCTCTGGGTATGGCTTTCTCTATAGTTGAGCCTCTGACACCTCTGTCACCAGTTACTCTCGTCTTCCCAGTTCAAGTCGTCTCCCCAGCCCGCAGCTTCAGTCTGCAAAATTAAACCATAGGAACAATTGTATTAAAAATATATTGTTTTTAGTGTACCCAGCACCTTTTTAAAAATATTTTTACTAAAATTGGAATGCTCTACTCTTTGGGGGGAGAAAAATTAAATGTCAGTGAAAGATTTGCAGAAATCCAATGCAAAAAAATATAATCAGTGCTAATGGCCATGTGCCACACAATCTAAAGCATTAGCAATAGTAATTACATTAGTATAATCATTGCAGCTAGTAATCAAAGCCCCAGCTTGGTTTTCAATATCTAGAGTAGATGCATTGCTACTGAAACTTACTTCGGTCACGTCAGCCGCAGCAAACCTTGCAGTAATTGTCAACTTGTTTACTGAAGAATCCAGATCCACGGGCTGAGTTTGCCCTGCAGGTTCGACCCCTGAGGTCCCCAGTCCCGTGTCTGTGCTTGTAGAAGCTAATGACAGAGCTGCTGTGGACAGTTTAATGTCTGGGACCATGTCGGCAAAGAAGTCCAATTCAGGATCTTTTTCCTTCTTTTTAATCTCTATTGTGAATTCCTCTCCTAAACCAGCACCTTTTTTTAAGTGTTTTTGCTTTGCCGTTTCCATTGATGATTTCTTTGTGCTCAGATCCTCGCTCTGGTCCCAGTCGCTGCCCCAGGCCGAGTGCTGGTTCTCAGAGGCGGGTTTAGATGCAGTCGCCAGCTTAAGAGCTTTGGATTTCTTTGTCGGTTCAGACACGGGACTTTTTGCAGAATCACTCTGAGGTGAATTCGCCGTTGATGTAAAAGACAATGGGTTAGAAGTCACTTCAGATTCTTCATTAGAGGGTTCAAAGTCTTCCCAAGGCTCCTCTTCCATGTTGGTTTCAGTGTTTGTTTTGGTTCTGTCTGGGTTTTGCACACTGTCCTCAGCATCAGCCCAATCCGGCCATTCCTCTACAGGCCTGGCACTCATATCCAAGCCATTATCTCCAGCACTGGCCTTTGTGTCAGTAAATCCATTTAAGGTTAATTTCATTACATCCTTATTGATTACAGAACCTGTAGTGGGGGGGAAGAAAGGTCACATTAAAGTAGAAATAAATCCATGACAATGTTAAAAAGGCCTATTTTACTTACATTTAATCAATCACATTCTTAAAACGTTTGCAGATACTAAATAAATGCCATGTTTCATGTTCAGAAAACCTTACAATAAAACATTTCCATGATTAATATTATTTTCTGTTGATATACAAATAATTGCATAAGAACTCTCCTTCTGGCATGTATCCTTACCTGATTTTGTTGGTAGCTTCATAGGTTGTCCTGCTGCGCTGAGAGAGTCCATGTTCTCCAAGACGAGCTCTCGTGTTTCAGAGGGCTTAGAGAACAACTTCAATATTTTTGAGGGCTTGGACAGTGGGGTTTTTAAAGCACTGACAATGTGAACTGGAGAGCCTTTCGGGAAGGAAAAAAGGGAATGATGTTCTGGGTAAAAGAGTACAACAGGTGTTCCACCTCTTCAGTCATGTTACTTATAATACGAAAGACAGTGCCTTCATACCCCCCAGAGATACCCGATGTATAGTTCTTACCTTCAGGAGTGACCTCCGTTGACTTGGTAAAGTTGGGTGTAGTCCGTTTGAAGACCTTTGTTCTTTCTCCTCCAACCACAACCTGAGCGCCAAGTAAAGGGACCAACACTGCCAGGCTCTGCAGGGTCATGGCAACCAGACTGTCACTAGTGTCTCTCATTCCAAGTAAAACCTGCAGGGAGCCAGGGCAGGACATTAGAGCTAGGAAATCACACGCATGGGTGCATCTACAGCAGGTATTATATAACAATAACTTTCACTTCTGTATCAGCTGGAATGGTTTGTTGTTTTTAAAAGCAGGTTTTAAAAGATAAAGGCTGCTTGTTGGTGACCAACTTAAACCTGGGCTATAAAGAATTGCAAGTTATTGTCACATAAATATCACTGATTGGACTTCGAGATTTCCAAACAAATACAGGAGAGGATTATTACAAAAAGCACTGATTACTGAAAGTCTTCATTATATCATGTTCACAATTCACATGAATCTAGGGGATTTATTTATACACTTCTTGAACCTGAGGTAGTATCTGATTCTTCAGCTCCTCGTTGGAGAACAGCTCCGCGTAGACGTCGATATGGGACAGCAGCACCATCCTCACGTGCTCCTCGTTCACTTTGAACAACTTCAGCAGCTGGGGGATGATGTATTTACGGTAGATAGACACGGAGAGGAGACACTCCTGGCTGCCGTCGCCTGAGTCTGCTAATGGAGAGGGGAGTGTTGGATTTCTGAATTCTTTACAGTCATCATGACGCACATAACAAATGCACATTACAGCCCTTAATTAATAGCCTCAGAGAATGTTATCATTGTCTCTAGCCAGGTTCATTTTAGTGTACAAAAACGATTACCCTTCTTTGGCATGAGGAGATGGGGGAGGAAACTTTTAATGGCTGTAGGTTCTGCAAACACCAGGGAGTTCAGAAGTTTGGGGACAAGGCGTGTGGCGATCAGCTCCTCGGGCAGACTCTGAACCCTGTCCAGGAGGAACCTGTGGAGATATCACACCATGGCTTTGCTGATGCAATAAAGCAAATGCAGGAGTCTTTTAAAGCACACAACTGAAACACTGTACTTTGTATTCTGTTACACTGAAGTTTAACCACTTTGTGTCACTCTCTGTCTTGTCATTCACATACTTGAAAAATTCATTCTTCTCCTCTTCCGTTTTCAGAGTCAGATTCCTCAGAAAATTCACCACCTCTAGGAAATCATTCCTGTTAGTATGAAATGGCAAAATTCATTCAGGGATTTTATTCTTCAAAAGTAACACAAGGATTACAAACAGCCGAAGTTCTGAATCCATAACATGAGATAAAATTATGCTATTCAAATTACATTGTGATAAGCTTTTAATACTGTATATCAAGTTAAATTTGATTACGACTTGTACTTATGCAAAGTTGTACAGATATTTTCCATTTAAT
This sequence comes from Amia ocellicauda, assembly GCF_036373705.1. Lineage (NCBI taxonomy): Eukaryota > Metazoa > Chordata > Actinopteri > Amiiformes > Amiidae > Amia > Amia ocellicauda. The sequence goes on along the minus strand of NC_089868.1, from coordinate 19,482,902 downwards.
TATCATGGTGTGCATCACATAATAACAGTCACAAATCTGACTTCTGATACATGTTCTGCTACACATTTAAAGAGTCAACACCAGTGTACCTGAAAAAACTGTGAGTCAGGAGGCTGCTGAGAGATGGGCGCGCCAAGGGGTCAGGGTTCAGCAGACTGCTCTGCAGGGTGCTGCGGAAACTGTCTGACAGCTCTTCAGACACTAAAACAGCAATCACACATGATAGTTTAGGAGCTAAATGTCATGATATAAATGTAGTGTTAATTTCTTAAGCATAGTATTAATCTATATATTTTTTTAGTGTACATTATACTAGAGTACATTATTAAACTCACCATAGTCAGTCAGGAGTGGAATAAAGGTTTCCACCATCAAGCCGAAAGAAAAAGCATCTCGGGAATGCCCAAAATTGTCTGGCAGGGTTTTAAAGCCTTCAACCTAAATTTAAAGAATCACTATTGATAGTTTGGAAGAGCACAATTGAACTGTTTTAAAGAATGTGGGTTGCAAGGGACAATGATGCATTTATATTACTCAAACCAGAATATGCATTAGTGCAGATACACATTCACAAGAATGCGATGGAAGCAATGGTACCCACAAAGAGCTCCGTTCATACCTTTTCCTCTGGCGGTACCGCACTTTGTTCTCTCACAGTCCGTATGCTACTCAAAAACTGAAAAAAAAGATGCAATTTCCTGAGATTTAGATGCTGTCTCAGACACAAATAAATTATTTTTTGGGCTGTAAAAATGGCAATCTGAAATCTTATTCTATCCCATGAGTGAATTTCGATGGGTTATAGGGCACTTAACTAGGTTTAAGTGTAAATATGGTATGAGACCAGTTAGTTCAGATGTCACAGAAGGTGGGGTAAACATATATTTAACCAGTCCACCATCGGTTTTAAAAGACTTCTCACCTCAGGAGTTGCCTCGGAGAATTTGCACACTGTCTCCATTCCCCCAAGTTTCCAGTGACCATCTTCACTCACAAAGACTGATGACATGCACACATTATTATGGCTGGATTTACCCTGCAGTTGAGACAAAAGGTTAAGAAGGTTTTGTTTTTGTTGTTGGTCATTTTGTTCAGAACAAAAACACACACAAAAATGTTGGGGCAGGCCTATTGGCCTAGGAGGTTTGACTATGGCAGCTGGTTAGGGAGTATTTTAGATCCTGTGCCAGACTGATATCGAAGCAGATGTACATTAGCCATTGCCAATTGGAGATACATATTCAGTATCTTTCCGACACCAGTGCCAAGGTATTTAATCACCAAGTACTGTAATTGGGCAACATTAAAAGCTCGAGATTCATATATCGGATGGTCCCTCAACATTCTGAACATATTTGAAAAGTATATAATTAATTATAAGGGATGATAAGATATTTGTGAGCCAGTGTTCAGTTACATTTCAGCATACTGATTTGACCACATGAAAACAGCATTATTTTACAGAACTTGCTCTATACAGACAGTTTGCAAGCTGGACGCCAGTACTGATGAAGAGGATTCTCACTCTCTCGTGCAGGAAGACAAGTGCCTGCAGGACGTCGTAGAGGCCGGCGCAGACCTCCTCCGGGGACAGGCTGTCCAGCAAGAGATCCAGCGGCCGCACGCGCTCGGTCACCAGGTGGATCTCGCCGGCTTGCACTGTGCAGGACAGGAAGCGCAGTAGGCTGGGGTGCCGCAGGGTCTTCAGGTGCTGGAATGGAAGCCAGGGCCGAAAACTTGGTATGAGGGAAACTCATATGCACTGAAGTGTAAAATAAAATGTGTGAAAATAAAATAGCCTGGTTAATTATTATTGGTAAATTGTTATTATCTATTTTAGGTGTAACTAAAAAAGTCAATTCAAAAGGGAGCGGAGAAGCCAGGGTCTGGAGCCATTAAAGAGTGTAGCTTCGAACTGTCAACAAAAACAAATATAACTTAAAATTAAGTCATTATAAATAGGGCCCTGCGTTTTATGCGACCTGCTTTCTAAGGCTGCACTAGGCTCCCTAGGCAAGGAGGCCATGTAGTCATCTTAATTAAAACACTTGATTTATAAACTCCTGTAAATCCTTTAATCAGCTCAATTAGTCTTTCTATTAAGTTGCACCAGCTATGGACATTTAAAGGGACATACATCCCTTTATTACTAATATGTCTTATTCAATATTATTTGTTAGAATGTGTACATAAATAATTGAAATAATTTAATTTACTAGTAGGAATACACAATTTGTCATTGATATTCAGATGCCGAATACCAAGTACTACGCACAGCCCAGGTGGCAAAGTTATGGGTAATTACCTGAATCTCGGCACAAAAAAATGCCTGTCAAAACAAAAGTAACATCATGTCAGCGTTCATAACTTTCTTTGCCTTGTTCTTTTACTGGAGGAAGTCTGTTAACAGCTGTCAATCTCAGCCTTCCATTCTCTGTGTGATAAATGTCGGTCTGCTGTTGATTTTCGAGTGTGGTCTACAGATATATGACAAGTTGTGCAAAATAATCTCTACCCATCAGTGCACAGAATACCAGGTGATTTCCTAATTGTGAATTAAATTATTAAAACTGTGGAGGCTCCTGGGACATGGCAATTGGATTAAAATAGAAAACAACAAGTCAGGTAAAAAACAGGGCCCTAATTATTTGTCTTTGATCTTTTGCTTAATCTATAAGGGCTCCAGCCACTCCAATGGTGGGCAGCTTTGATCAGTAAAGATGCTACTTATTTCATTAATTGCCTTTAAAAGTGTCATGATTGTGAATCTCAAAAAACAGAGCTGGTCATCACTGTATGGCTTTAATTCTCCCCCTTTTTCATATACCTTAGCCGCTTTGTTGACTTTATCCTCATTGCCCTGCTTGTAGACGAAGACAGAGGCTGGCTTTCCGTCCTGGAGCAGGGCCGAGTACATACTGAGGCCAGACGGGAGGCTGAGGAGCCGTTCCTCCAGGGTGCAGCTCCTCAGTGCGCTGCTCTCTGAACCCATGGTCACCTTCGGGACACTGAAATCCTCCTCCCAGTGCCTGTCAATCACACAGCACCATGACTAAAGAAAAAACCTACACACACATATATACATATAGATGTTAATATATATATATATATCAAACAGCTACTGCAGTAAATACTTAAAAGGCACCTAAAGCAAAACTTGAGTAAGTGTCAGTGTTAAGTACAACTGCACTGTGTGTTGTGTGAACTAAAAATGCTGTACCCGCATAAGCAGAGACCACACCAATGACTTTCATACAGATTACTGGCAAACCTCTCAATATGACATGCATTTATTTATCAAATGCATGTAGCTCAATGACATTTAATCTAAAAACAGTACATGTTGAACAGGCATGCCACTGGAAACAAGCATCATTTCACAAATCAATTATTCTTTAATCAACTAGTTAACTTTCAAGATAGTGCTAGTACTCTTGCTGAGCACCATCTAAATCTGCAATACAGATATTACAATTAGGCATAGCAAGAGTAGGCTACAGAATAACATTACAAAATAACATACATGTCATTGAGTTTGAGAAACCCTGCAATCAACCAAAAACATAATGTCAACCGAGGCAAACAAACTGAACGAATGGCTGAATCAACTACATTGCAACCGTACGTTAGATAGTGCCCAGTATAGATGGAAAATATTTGATTAATTTATTGTATTTATTCAGTGTTACTCTGCTTTCAATAGTAAGTAAATAAAAGCACATTTTAAAGTTAAACACGGTAACTGCAAACAAACTGGCCTGGCATTGGGCATCACACTTCAACACGAAATATAGTTTGCAATGGCCGCGACTTTGGGAATTGATTGTCATATCAATATCAAATTATGAATGATAAACATTGCGATACACCAGTGTCCAGTACCCAGCCCTCTGACTCTAATGCATACACAATCAAACAGCAGGGGATTCATGGTTTATAATTCACAGCTAGATCTGCTACATTATCCACTGGACACGACACCTAAAGTTACCTGTATGTGTGATTATTCACTTCTCTCACTGAGCCGTGCGGTAGACACTCGGCTCCCACTCCGACAAATAGTCTTCCTTGCTGTTTCAATTGCGATTCCTTGGCATTAAAAATGGTCCAGCCATTTCACCGTGCGTGGGTTTTTGCTCTGTATCAAATTAATAACAGGTGAGTTTGATCCATTTTGATATTGAAACCTGGCCGCACTACTTTCTCAGTCCAGAGCTTCCTGTCTATCCACTGTAAACACCGGTTCTTCCTGTCAGGGGACCAGAGGAATAAACCAACGCTACGAGGGGAGTTCAAATAGTTTTCAAAAAGCCTAACGTCGTTTAATTACCAAATTACATACATATTTTATTTAGTCGTACACATATACGATTTGATATATTGTAATGACTTTTACATTTTTTAATGAAGATTAAAGCGACATGGTACTTAGTATCATACGGTCCTTATTCCCCTTTATCGTTACCCAAATGGTTCGTGCTAGACTTGAATCTACTGTAATTTAGCGTAAGACTGTGCGTCGCGTTCTTGTAGCGCAGATGTTCGCAGATTTGGGCAACAACTGCAGAATCTCAGCCCTCCCATTGGTGGAGCAGCGCAGATCCGTGCAGACCTGCGTAAATTTGCGCTACACGAACGCGACGTTAATGTCCAGTAACGCTACACGAACACAAGAAAGTGTGAGCAAGTTTCAGTGCGGACACTCTTTAAAGCGTTATTTATTTATTTATTTATTTATTTATTTATTTATTTATGTATGTATGTATGTATTAGTCTACACTCACCTAAAGGATTATTAGGAACACCATACTAATACTGTGTTTGACCCCCTTTCGCCTTCAGAACTGCCTTAATTCTACGTGGCATTGATTCAACAAGGTGCTGAAAGCATTCTTTAGAAATGTTGGCCCATATTGAGAGGATAGCATTTTGCTGTTGATGGAGATTTATGGGATGCACATCCAGGGCACGAAGCTCCCGTTCCACCACATCCCAAAGATGCTCTATTGGGTTGAGATCTGGTGACTGTGGGGGCCAGTTTAGTACAGTGAACTCATTGTCATGTTCAAGAAACCATTTTGAAATGATTCGACCTTTGTGACATGGTGCATGGTTCCTGCTGGAAGTAGCCATCAGAGGATGGGTACATGGTGGTCATAAAGGGATGGACATGGTCAGAAACAATGCTCAGGTAGGCCGTGGCATTTAAACGATGCCCAATTGGCACTAAGGGGCCTAAAGTGTGCCAAGAAAACATCCCCCACACCATTACACCACCACCAGCAGCCTGCACAGTGGTATCAAGGCATGATGGATCCATGTTCTCATTCTGTTTACGCCAAATTCTGACTCTACCATCTGAATGTCTCAACAGAAATCGAGACTCATCAGACCAGGCAACATTTTTCCAGTCTTCAACTGTCCAATTTTGGTGAGCTTGTGCAAATTGTAGCCTCTTTTTCCTATTAGTAGTGGAGATGAGTGGTACCCGGTGGGGTCTTCTGCTGTTGTAGCCCATCCGCCTCAAGGTTGTACGTGTTGTGGCTTCACAAATGCTTTGCTGCATACCTCGGTTGTAACGAGTGGTTATTTCAGTCAAAGTTGCTCTTCTATCAGCTTGAATCAGTCGGCCCATTCTCCTCTGACCTCTAGCATCAACAAGGCATTTTCGCCCACAGGACTGCCGCATACTGGATGTTTTTCCCTTTTCACACCATTCTTTGTAAACCCTAGAAATGGTTGTGCGTGAAATTCCCAGTAACTGAGCAGATTGTGAAATACTCAGACCGGCCCGTCTGGCACCAACAACCATGCCACGCTCAAAATTGCTTAAATCACCTTTCTTTCCCATTCAGACATTCAGTTTGGAGTTCAGGAGATTGTCTTGACCAGGACCACACCCCTAAATGCATTGAAGCAACTGCCATGTGATTGGTTGGTTAGATAATTGCATTAATGAGAAATTGAACAGGTGTTCCTAATAATCCTTTAGGTGAGTGTATAGCCTAAATGTTCTGAAATTCATATAACAATAACACAATTCACTATTCTCGAACGTTATTTGTTCTTGGGAGTATATTTTAAATTCTAAAATACAGAACACTGGAAATGAAACTCTTAAATTGAACAGAGCGGAGATTATCCTTACCACAAATTGAACAGGATTGTTGGCGTTTTGCCATTTTGATCATTTACCATGAAGAATTTATATGTGACATTATGTTCTAAGATAACATCAGCACTAGCCCTATTGCATTGGTGTTGGTGTTATGACTGTCTGTATTATTTATATATTGGGTGTCACTGTTGGTTGACTTATTGGAGCTTTTGTAGGAGTTCACATTGCTCCTGAGTTATCCATCTGACTTAAATTGAGTCAAAAACTATAAAAGGAAAAACGTATGTTTCTTGTTTTTTTGAGGAGTCATATCCAGAGCCATTTAAGGATGTTTCAAATCAACTCTGTTAACATATGTACTAGGTGGGGTCTTGGTTGTTCTTGAGAGACATTACCTCAGTACAAAAACGTTGACCAAAACTCAGCAACTAATTTCCTCCCTGGGAAATGGGTATTACGATATTTTGGTCTACATGTTTTTATCAATAAAATAATTAATAGCTGTTCCTTGTCACTTATGCCATTATGTCATCTGGTGGGCAGCTTATGATGCCAGGTGCTTTTCATATTAGTGATGAATGAAGAGCAGAGGAAGATACCAAAAAAACAAAAAGTCATGGCTTACTGATCTCAAAGTATCGTTAAACTGCATTTAACGCTTATTATTGAATGTTTTTCTGTATTTGCATTAAGTGGGTTCTATTGTTGTCTTTTCTGGTTTGTTTTATACTGTGTAAGACTGTATTTCCTTTACTGTGTATATTAATGTGGCCTTCCTCAAAAAAACAAAAAAAACAAAATGTTTAATAAAGTTCTCACAGCCTTTAAAGTATGATTTCCAGATATTATGATTTAATATATGTATATTTGGATTGTTCTACATAATACATACACAGAACGATTAGTATTTATAATAATAATAATTATTATTATTATTATTATTATTATTATTATTATTAGTAGTAGTAGTAGTAGTAGTAGTAGTAGTAGTAGTAGTAGTAGTAGTATATTTCGTATTATAAACTTACAAGGATCAGAAAAATGTACATAATAAATAACATTATAATTAAATTAATGAAAGCAAAGTTAAGAAGATATACAACCAATGAGATACAAAATTATAACAAAATGCACATGAATATTACATTTGTATTAGAACTAAGAATAAACTTAAACTTAGATAACATTATATGGATTGTAGGGGCTGCAGGTATAGTCAGAACATGTAAGTTTTCAGGAGTAGCCAAGAAGTAGTCAAGGATGGTACATTGCTGATATTTCTAGGTATTTTGTTCCAGCATCCCAGTAACATTCAGAGACAGTATGGGGAATATATAAATAACTTTTCTGAATTTGACTGTGCACTAAATACTACCAGTTACAATTTTCTAGTGTAGATTGAAAAAGCTGGTTAATTAATGCAAGGCCCACTTAATGCACTGGATTATCTGAGTTTATTTAATAGCAAAATACTACCTTTTAATATAATAATAATAATAATAATAATAATAATAATAATAATAATAATAATAATAATAATATATATATATATATATATATATATATATATATATATATATAATGAATGAAACTGTAGCTAAGACATCTACTAAGAATGATTATAAATAAGCAAATAACTTTAAATATCAGGGCAGTAGGTCATATTTCTAGAACATTTAGTTTTACAAAAGTGAAGAACGAGCCTGTGATTTTACAGATTACAGGATAAACAGATGTATATTGGCTTATTTCCAAATGTTGCTTAAGAGTAGCAGAATTAAAAGAAAAAAATGCAGTCTAGGATCCCTTCCTGTATTTGCGGAGTGAGTCTGTGTTCCCAGCCTGTGCATCATTTGCGGTTTCATTTCGCTAATTCGAAAGACAAGCCCTGTCAGACAGATCCAGCCCACCTCAGAGCATATAAAATCACCAGAGAAAAGCTAGGTGAGCTATCGGGAGATTAAAGAGGTAAGCATTTCAGTTTGGAGATTGTTGCACTGTGATTAATGTGCATTTTAAAATGTATTTTACATATAAATGATTAAGATAAAAATAGATTACATGTATTTGCTGTTGTATATAAACATAAAACATAGTGTATATGCATTTGTTTTGCATATCATATTTAAACTTGGGTTTTCTTTTGTTTTCTTCTAACTTTTATTTTCCCAGCAGAAGAGATCAGAAATGACCAGTTCATCTGTACTCACTGCCACTGTTTTGGCAATTAGTTTTGTTCTTCTTTCTTTCTCTGCTGCACAAGGTAAGAACTGTAATCAATGTTAAGACTTAAAGTTGTGCTGAAATGTTAGCTTAGCTCCTAAATGTAATATTTTAAATTACAGATTCAGAAAAGGAAGAAAAACTTTTTTTGAAGCTCCACAATATTATTATTATGATGGAGTAGTGTTGCCATTGTGGGAAATTATGTTTCAAAAGCAGAGAGAGGGATTTTCAACCAAAGTCCAGTGCATTGAACTCATTTCTGGGACTAAGTAACTAATATGTGCACACTTTACAATTCACACAAACACTCTTGTATATACATAAAGGAAGATTATTAACTTCTAACGTGTTCTGGAACTGGTTGCTTCATGTCATTCATATTCTTCTAAGTAACGGTTGTGCTGGTAGGGGGCTGAAAACTTAAAAATGGAAAGACAAATGATGCTAACGGATAGTTGTAATTGAAAGAGGTTGTTCACAGTGTAATTCACCTGCCCAGAATGGAGTTACTGTCTTTTCTGGAGGTACAGGCTGTTTCCTAAACTCGATTTAATGTTCCTCCTCTGACAGAGAGCTGCAGTGAGCGATGTGGAGAGTCGTATTACAGGGGCTATAGCTGCCACTGTGACTATGAATGTCTTGTGCATCAGGAATGCTGTGATGATTACTACACTCAGTGCACCACAAGTAAAGCTTTTTAATCTGTTTGCATTTGTTTGAGAGTGCCATGCAATGGTAAAGAGCATTTGTATGTAAATGTATGTCTCAGTCTATGAAAGAAAAGGTTTATCCAGTAATGTACTCAGTAGTTAATTATTTTCAACACAGGTTAGTGAATTACAAACTGATCAATAATACAGGACAGCATACAAGCACAGCAACAATGTGAAATGACCTTTTATGAGTTTTTAAAAGGCAGAAGCTCAATGTAAAAAATGTGTGATGCTGGTTCTCTCTGAAATAAAAGCATGTGCTTGTCTTTGAGGTGGCTCTTGTAAGGGACGCTGTGGAGAGACCTTTAAGCGTGGCAGAGGGTGTCACTGCGACTCTGAATGCTTGCAGCATAAACAGTGCTGTCCTGACTACGAAAATCACTGCACAACAGGTGAGGTGCTTGCCTTGCTACCTGGATATACCTTTTCATGGTACCTGAAAGAAGTGGATAGTTAAATACTTGTAAGAATGAATGTAAAAGATTGTCCCCATTGGTCTGCGGAGTGTCAGTGAATTCATTTTGGATTTAAAAAATACACATTACCAAAACCACTGATGCTACACCCACAATATTGCCAGCGACAAGTCGAAGCACCCCCACGGGTTCTCCAATAACTTACATTGCAATTATACATTCGGTCAGTGTGCTCCAGGATGAAGTCAAATTGGCACTAATTGGTATATCTGATGGATTTAATGTCTCCTGGAGTAATTTGGCACTATCAGCTGTTAACATGTTCATTAACTATAGTTTACATCATGTAAACTGTTTAAAGGTCTATTTTTATTTTACTTTATTGTATTTATGTATTTTATTTTGTTGAACGTTTGCTGTATGTTGACCAGTCTGTAAAGCGCTCTGTGGCTACCCTGTGAAGGGCGCTATACAAATAAAAATGGATTGGTTGATTGATTGATTATGCAGTACTCGCCAGTCTGATACATTTCTCTCTATTGTCATTTAGAGGCTCCTCCTCCTCCTCCTCCTCCTCCTCCTTCTAAACCAACGAAGAAGCCGGCAGTGAAGCCACTCCCATCACCTCCAAAGCCAGCGCCCACCGTCCCCACCAAGGCCCTGAATATTCAAGCAGACCCCAACAGTGAATCCTTTGAGGATGAGGAATTAGTCAAAGGTGAGAGGTTAATGAATAACGAACAATAAATTAAGCGTAAGATTGCTGTCACATGTCTTTAATGTTAATTATGCTTGAAGAATACAGCTACAGGTATCATTATAAGGTTACATTTTATTTAATAGCAACTTTATAATGGACTTGCAGTGGAATATATTAATATTTAATATCATACTATAACGTAGTTGCTTAGGTCCATATTTTCCAGAAGGGATATCTATGCAGCAAATATTACTTAATGTACTTGGCCAATGTGGCTGCACAACTCATACTAACTATGTAAATCCTTTTCAGACTTAATTGTAGAAAGTTATGAAAGATTGACTCTCACACATGAGTCATGGACGGATCACTGGAAATGTGTGAGAGGATGTAGGAACAGCCCCTCTGTGGGAGGCGAGAGATTGATGTGCTTTTGGCTGAATATTGCGGCAGCACACCAGGGAATGCAAAAAATTATAAAATTACAAAATTCTTATGTTTAAGTTTTGAGGGGCAGGGAATATTTTTTTTCCAAATTTCTCCTCACTGACACAGGAGAAGCAGAGTATTTGCAATACTTCTCCTAGTGTAACAGACTTTTATGTAACATCTGCAGTGTTTTAAAATATCAAAGCCTAAATCTGTGAGTTTACAGTGAAGACAAAAAACAGAAAGCAAAATAATGAGTGATGATATTTAGTTTGATCTGTCAAAACCATGTGCACAGGCTGTAACCTGTTTTATTATGCAAACTACTGGCATAATGATTAAGATTGAATATTTTATGGTTAAGGCTGGGTACAGAATTAAGACAGATTAAGTATAAAAATACTGACTAATCTGGAGAGAAAACTATTCAGTAAATCAGACTGGGGATTCCATTTTAGTTTCTATTAGATGCTTTACTGATGCTTACTGTGTTTTCATCGATCATTTCAGATTTATCTGACAATCAGCTTCTTCCAATATCCACCTTCCCCTCCGCTAGCAAGATGGCTCCTACAACAGGCACTACGGCATCCTTAATCAACATGAACCCTCTTCTGGAACTGCAAAGAGATGGTAGGTCTGTTTTACTGGGGATGTGAAAAAGGTAGACAGTAGTTGTCAGTGTGATTACCGGTCTGTAATTCACTGTTTCACAATGCAGCTTTTTAAATACTAAAATATTTTAATTGTCTGCCACAGAGTTTCCACCTTCTGCAGATTTCACTACAGCACAAGGTGATGTTCAGCCCTCTCATCTAGATGAGGCATCCCAAATCACTTCTACAAGTCCTTCTGTCACCACTAATACCCAGAACCCACAGTCTACGGTCCCTACGGAAGGTTACAGAGAGGAGAAACCCTCAGAGAGCGTGAGCGGATACGAACCCTTACTGACGAACGCCCCTGAACCTGCTGTTACTGCCGCTTTCTCAATCACACCACAGAGTACTATTTTCACTCTGAATCAAGGCACTGTAGGACATCAGGACATTTTACAAGACGCCTACAAACCTTCTGAGAGAGACGTTTTTTCAACAGGTCCAACTGAGACCTCAGCAGCTACTAACAGTGTGACATTTACCATCCCAGGCTTAATCCGTCTTACCATGAGTCCGTCTTCCACCTCTACAGAGCCAGCATCATCTCCTGAGGGCTTTTCTACCCTTCAATCTCCCCTCATTGGTGAAGATTTTGCAGGACAGGCAAGGATCACAATAACCCCTGCTACAGAAAGCGAGACCTCGCCAATTACTGTCACTCAGTCATCTGACCGAAAGACAGAAACTAGTTCTACTCCAGGACTCCAGACATCTACATCTGCCACCGATTCTGCCAGAGCAGACACACCTAAACCTACTGACCCTCTCATCGGAAGCATATGGGAGACAGTTGCTGCAGTTGGTAGTGATATTACACCGCTCATCCAGACAACCGCCCATGTTTTGCCCATTTTCACTACAGGCCAAGAGATGGTTTCAGAGGAACCCGGCAGCCCCTTGTTTCCAACACTCTCTGATGGTAATGTTGTCACTCAAACAGTTGGTCAGACTGCAATTCCAACACCATTACCTGCAGATTCAGTCACGCTTACAGAAGGAACCCAGGATGCGTTAGTGCAAACTGAACCTTTGAGGCCCGGCCTGTCTCCAGCAGTCCCAACCAGCTCTGATACTTCCATCACTCTGATGGCTAACCCGGAAATCCTTAGTGCCATTCCCTCGAAGAATCCGCTGTTAATGGGTATGAACTTCAGTTATTTCACAATTACCTTCTGGGATTTATGTTGTACTCATACAGCTCTGTGATGGTAGTCTTTAACTGGTGATCCAACATCTACCACTGGGATTTAAGGAAAAAAAGCTATGGGAAAAAAAATACCTTGATATTAATATGACTGAGGTTATAATCTCATTAATTATTATTCAGAATCTCATGGGAATTTGTTTCACTGTACATCAAAACAAATGGAAACATCTTGGGGAGGCCTTGATAAATAATAGTATATATAGTATAGTATAAATACATGTATTATAATCATTTTACCCTTTTCTCTAGATAAAAATGAAACCAACCTATGTAGCGGTCGTCCATCCGATGGGATGACAACATTGCAAAACGGAACAATTTTTGTTTTCCGAGGTAACTTCCCATTAAACTATTTCTCTCAATGCAGCCTCATATTTAGTTTTAAGCCCCATTCTGGGAAATTCCAAACACTTTTCTGTGATTTCTGTGGAATGTGTAATATATACAACTCCAGGGTGCATGAGAAGCCCGGTGTTAATTGTACAACAAGGTCTATACATCAAACACATGGATACCAAGGGCCGGATAAAATCTAAACTTTGACCCGGAACCGAGTATAGTTCTGTAGTTTTCTATTAGTGGGTGGGTCAAAGTTTTGATTTAATGCGGCCCCAAGTAGATTTAAACACATATAGACATGTCATCTAAGAACAGTAATGAAATAAGGACAATATACACACAATAGGTGCGATCTACTAGTTAAAACCAGGGTGTCTATGGGACATGGTAATAATGGTCTCTAACACATCATTTTCATTGCCATCAGGACATTATTTCTGGCACCTTAGCTCCAATGGCGTTGCGGGAGATGCTCGCCTGATTACAGATGTGTGGGGAATTCCCTCTCCCATTGACACAGTTTTCACTCGCTGTAACTGCCAAGGAAAAACTTTCTTCTTCAAGGTAAACATTTTAAGTTTAAAATGTCAAAAAAAAATCTAAAAGATTGATTTGTGTACAGCACTATCAAACTCCAGGCTTTCAAACCCCAGAATTAATTGAATAAAAATATAAAAGTGAATACAAATATGGGTCATACACTTACTGGTCTTTTTTTTGTTCACATAAAGGACAAGCAGTACTGGAGATTTGAAAATGGGAACATGGACCCTGGTTACCCTAAACTAGTTTCCATAGGGTTTGGAGGGATGTCTGGGACAATAAGTGCAGCTTTGTCTGTGCCTGCGTTCAGGAGAAGACGAGAAACCGTTTATTTCTTTAAACGAGGTAGTGCCCTTTAAACTCTGTGGATATGATTTTATTCTAGGCTCTGTGGATTTTACAAAAAAGTGCTTCTTGTCATTCCTTCCCGTGACTTCCTTCATTACTTTTTACTTTTTTAGGAGGCCTGGTCCAAAAATATTCTTACAAACAGGAACCTCCCAAATCCTGCAGCAAGACTCCAAGCAAGCAGTACTCCATCTACAACGTTCGGACTCGGACAGCAAGACAAGCAGGTAAGGGAAATGCCAGTTTGAGCAGAGGAGTTGTTCATACAATAAATTTGAAACCAATTCAAAATGCATCTAAAAATAAAATAAAATGCAAAATCCATTTAAATTGTTCGTATAATAGAAGACGCACAGTATGTATAGATAGAAAATAAATTTAACTATAGATTTAGAAATGGGGAGATCTTCATTGAAGTGTCAACAAATATCTCATCCAGCAAAGGGCAGCAGTCTCAAAGCAATACAAAGTGATGTTCAGTTGTACAATGTTGATATGAATTATACAAGAAATTGTCAACCTGTTGTCCACTTTCAATGGACACAAAGAGGAGATGCGATCAGGTGACATGGAAAATGTGTTTTTGACATGTTTACAACTTTATCTACAGTCTACCTGAGCAATGAAATCAACATTAAACTGAAATGGAAAGGTTTCCCCTCAACAATCACTTCAGCTTTATCTTTACCCAACACGAAGAAGCCAGACGGATATGACTATTTTGTGTTTTCTAAGGGTAAGTTTTCACAACCAGATAATAAACATATATTGTGGTTTTATACTATAGATTTATACAGGTACATTTACCATGTCGTTTCCATGAAGACAATTTACATATTTTGTGTTGCCTGTGTTTTTGGAGTAGACTGAAAGTGCAGCATGTTGGCAGTGCCAACTCTTCAGTGGCCGTCAGACACAATTTTGACAGGAAAAGTAAAGCCTTATGCTGAAGTGATTCAACAGTCTAGTCATTCGGTCACTAAAGCAACACATCAGTAAACTGCAGGGTTGTGTGTGTGGATATGAAGCACTCAAGTTTGTAGCTCACAAGAACCCAGAATGGAACACTTTAGCCTAGTTACATAAATACTTAAGCAAGAAAGAAGTAAAAGGTCAGTAGATTGAGCTAAAGACATCTAAGTTACATATTCTGTGTTAATAGCATATAAAATTTCAAGCACCATTATAGAAATATCTTCCTTCCTAAAATGATAGAAGGGACCCTGAACTAGAAAATGTTAAATGACCAATATGTACACTTTCAAATAACACTTCTACATTAAACAGCAAAATACTACAATGTTAAGATTGATGCCGACCAACCAACTCTGACCTCTACGCTGACTTCTGCCACACAACAGGACACTTCCAAGGACTGGTACAAGTGCCCATAAACAATCAATCACGATGAAGAACTTTCCAAGGCTTGCTTTCAATTTTTTTTATTAATAAAATGAAACATTACATTGTAGGGATTACTCACAAACTTCAGAAGTACAAAACATTCAATGCTTTAAGCACATCTAAGCTGATCTCCAGAAACTAGAAAATGATTGTGAGTGTAGGTAGCTGTTGACAACTGCAAGCAGTGCAGATGGGAACGCATTAACTCATGTTTCCTCTGGTGAAGCGGCCTCGTCCTCCCATCACATGACTCACACCTGCAGTGCAGATAGAAAAAGTTCACTGTTTGAATGTGTGCATCTGTATAGTAGCACATGGTTGATGAAAACACCCAGCAAGAAAATGTAAGTTTTCCTGTAAAAACATGTTTGTTTAAGAGTATTTAAAAAAGTTCCCCATTTCTAGCTTCATTAAACTTCAATGCAATCTTATTTCTCCAACTTGACTTAATATTTTTCTTTAAGTTCCCAATCAATGATTCTTGATTTCATCCCATCAATCATTCCAGAATTTGTATTCAACAGAAAGGGGTTAGGAGGACAGGTGGGTTGGTCTGGAATCAATTCCCAACAGAAGCCTCTCACCTCTCTGACGGGTGATCTGGCGGCCTCTCGCTTCCGTCCTCATCGGCTGCGGCTGTCTGTTCACCAGCCTTAATGGTTTTGGCTGACTGCTGCTGGTGTCTGGAGATGAGAGAGAAAAGATGGTTATTTACACATGTTGTTCAGGCAAAACCTGCTCATTTACCAGTCAAACCCTTACAGACCGATCTCCTTTAATCAGACTAGTTACTAGTCGGTTTAAACATGAAAATCTCTGGAGTTACAGATGGGGGAGTGTTTCTGTATTTCAGACTACTGTAAAATTTTGAAAAACTAACCAGAACATATTCCAAGTTTAGCTTTAGACTCAGAATCAGGGAGAAAAATTTAAGTTGTAATAAATAATCCACTCACTGCACTTGGAGTGCCTTCTGGGGGAGCTGGATAATTACCTGCGGAGGAGCTGCTAGAGGGTGGGTCCTGGCTGGTGGAGGGGAGATTGGCATCATCTGATGGTTGCCCAGACTCCTCCATCTCAGGCTGGCTCTCAGACTCCAGGGAAGCCTCCGCACTGGCCCTTTTCAATAAAGCACAGCACTTGTGAGACACACACACCCCAGAAAACAAACCACTCCATCACACAACGACACCCAAACATCAATTTGCAAAAAAAAAACGAATAAAAGCTTAAAAGCATAATAAAAATAAATCTATGAATACCCTTCATTCTCCGCCTCCATGAACACCTCGTCCCCATCGTCCCCCTGTCCAACCTCCCCGGGGGCGGACAGGCCGACCGCAGACGTGGTGACCATGGGCACCGACTGAGAGGCGTTCTCAGACACGTCCGAGGGGTGAGACTCGGTGAAGACCGTCACTGAGGAAAACAAGTGCAGTGTTTACTCCCCTGCGCAAAATTAAACGTGATCACTGCGATGAACACAGACACGCATGGATAAAATGAAGACAGCTAGAAAAAAAAAAAAAAATGAAATGAAGTGGGGAAAGCAAGAAAGTGAAACCTAGCAGTACAGTTTAATAGTCACAACAAACGACAATTAAAAATGGCCACTAATTAGTGAAACTATAGTTCACCAATTCCAATTCCACCTCTAGCCACTTCATACCCCACTGAGCTGCTCTGAAAATGCATCTACAAGGGCAAGTGTGTGCATCGTGAGTTGCAATGTGAAATTGCCTGTCTAGGCACCAAGATTATACAGTGAAATAACCATACGATGGGAAACAAACATCCAAAAAAACACAAAGATGTGTAGTGAGCCCATGGGACAGGAGGTGGTCTTACCTGGGGCGGCGACCTGCAGTGGGGTGGTAGGAACACTGCGTCCCCCCGACTCCTCCTCGTGTGCTGCAAGGAACAGGGGAGTTTCGTACATTCCTAGACCTACAGAGCGGATTGTGTTTATAAAGGTGACACTTCTTTAACTTATAACTCTAAACGCGTGTTGCAAAATGCACTTCAAACAGTCCATTCGCTACATTAACCACTTTAAACAGTTTACAGCTTTTGTAACACATTGAAAATGCATCCCTTGTCATTGACTTTAAACATACGTAACCAATAAATAAATAAAACCAGTGCACATCTTCAAAGGTTTTAAACAGAATACCAAGACTGGTGATGTGATGGTTTATGTACCTCCTTGAGAAGCCAGCTGTCCGAGATCGGAGTGGCTGGAGCTGGCCTGGGCCATGTCTTCAGGAGGGCCAAACCTGAAGCGCGGGACACCAGCGACCTGCGGAGAGCTGAGAACAAGGGGCACAATAGTTAGCACAAGCAAACCGTAAACTATTAGGCCATAGAACATAGGATTAGATCTGAAGCAATTCAAGACTATCTATAGATTCCTGGATATGCTGCTGTTATCCACCAAGTAAACCCTAAAACCAAGCAAGATATTAATACATCCTATTTTTGTTTTGGTAAGAGTGAAGACACTCACTGAATTGCTTCTGCAAAGCCATCTGTGCGATGAGGCACGACCAGCGTTGGAGTGCTGGGAACCATTCTGTCGTCATCATCAAAAAAGTGTTGCTGCGGGAAAACGAATTGAGAGTGAGTAGTCCATCTCATTAACAGTCATTGGGATGGGACGGATTAATTCAAATAAAAACACCAGAGTAGTTTCTCACCATGCTGCCAATTCCGGGTGTCAGCTGAAGTCCTCTGCCCACAGACTGGCGACGCATAGGAATACGCTGTTGGAAACGCAACACCAATCACCATTATATTCTTCATTCAAGAATTACTAAGATAACTACATTTGTTTGCATCCAATTTCAGATTTTCATCACTTTATATTTGTTTTCTTCATTAAATATCATTTACGGTATGAAATGGAGGTCGGGTTTGTACCTGAGCAGGCGGTCCCAGCTCCTGTGCCGGAGCCTGGATGGTGAGCCGGGGGGGCAGCGGGTGTTGTGTTCTGCGGGGGGATTGCGGTGGGCGGTGGGTCTGGCGCTCGGCGGTGCCGGTGGGTGCCTGCTGCTCCCTGGGGAGCTCGCTGGAGAACGTGGACTCCGTGGTGCTGCTGCTGCCTTCACCTGATACGGACAGCAAGCGAGAACTCAATGCACGGCAAGAGCCTTTCTCCAGAAGGCTGACTGCTCAATGTCACTTTAGACCATTTTTAAGTGCGTAAAAGTCAACTTCTTACCACTGTTCTGAGAATCAACCACTCTCTGGCTGGTCTCCGCTGCTCCCAGACTCTCCTCAGTCTCAGTGCCGGGGTCCGTCGCTTCGGCTCCCTGTTTGTACAAGAACACAGCATTGTTTAAAAACTTCTTTTTAGATCTTTTGTCAAAATCTATAGTTGTCTTTGATTCAACTACAAAGATAGTGTTTAAGGTCCAATTCCGCTATCAGGCAGGTGCAATAATTGTTCAGAAACATCAGCACTGACTTTTTATTGAAGCAGTTAATAAGATTGAGTTTATATGTACAAGAAGCATTTTTTAACTTTTCGGCGATCCTTCACGCATTTGAAGCTCACCTCAGTGTCGTCTCCTTCATACGGCTCATCGCCATCAGCGCTGCCACTGCCCTCATTGCTCTCCTCTCCTTCATCGCCCATACCCGTGTCCCCATCTTCATCATCCTCTTCCTCCTCCTCCTCCTCATACTCCTGCGGGAGAGTATTAAAGTCGATTAAAATAGTACAAATAAGCTGCGATGCACCCTAACGGGCCGTCAAAGTTGGACAGTTCTTCCGTGAAGCAAAGGCCTAACAGTCGGGCTCACCTGCTCTCCTTCCTCTTCGTTCTCCTCCTCCTCCTCACTGTCACTGTCGGTGTCGATGACGATGACATCGTGCTGCTCCTCCAAGGAGTCCTGCGGGCCGAGCTGCGACTCTGGGGGCTGAGCGACCAGCTCCAGGGGAACGGACTGGGCCATCGACTCACTGTCCTCTAACACGGGGTATTCCTCGTCCACAGACACCTGCATTGAGGACAAACCCAATCGCCGCGGTGTTAACCAATTACTTTATCTAAAGTGCTGGTTTAGTTACTGTGGGGATAAAAAATTATATATATATTGCTGTATAGAAGTCAAGGACATGTTTCCCTTCACAAGCTCTTACCTGGCTGGGATCCTGGGATTCCTGACTCTCTGCTGGAGCCTCCACTTCAGTGTCAGTACTTTCTTCTACCACAACTTCTTCCTGAAAAGGATGAAAGAAAGGGAATGCTGGAATTAAGCAAACTTTAGCTAAACATGCATCTTCTCCAGTGATTATACTTGCAGCCTCATGTCTGTACCATCGAGAAAATGTTAGGCGTTAGGTAAGCCAGCCAACACAAACGATCCTGAGATGTTACACTGACCTCCGGGCCGACTCTTTGGATGATCCGCAGCTTCTTTGGAATGGGTGGATCCGCAGGGTCTTCCTGCAGCCCCTCGGTGTTGTCCGGAGCACTCTCCTCCTCCTCTTCACGGGGCCTCTTGGGTATGGAAGTGCCAGGTGTAGCTGAAACTATAAGAGGGAGATTTCAATTTAGAAGATGCACACGGGACTCCACTTTTTGAATTATATGAACAAATCATGAGCACTTTAACATCACTTACACTTTCTAAAATGAATAGTTTATTCCCTGTGAAAATATTTGTGTATACAGTAGCCAGTTTACTGAATATATCGAAGGGAGTTCAAACCTGTGCCGAAGACAGCTGTGGAGGTGGAAGGCCTCTCCGTCGGGGCGCTGGGCACGGCTTCCACCATGGGGGGCGCTGGTTCCTGACTGGCTGGCTCCACTGGTGGGACGCTCTGCTGAGTGGGCTGCACGAACGCGGTGGCCTGGGTCGTCTGCTGCTGCTGCTGGACTGTGAGGATGGGCTGGGAAAGAGTGGTCTGGACGTTGGGACTGGTGGAGCGAACGGACCCACTGGCGCTGCCAAAGACAGTCACGTGCTCCACGGGCACTTCGGAGGACTGCATCGCTGAAATCACAGTACAGGGTTACATAGCATGGCTTTATCCCCATCTCCCCTTGATTTCTAGAATGAATGTCATACGGTAACAAAGCACCTACCTTCCTGCGTCTCCACCTGAGTGGTGGGCATGACTGTGGCCGTGGGTGTGGTGGTGGGGGTGGTGACCGTAGCAGGGGTGATCATGGGCCGGATGCTGGCTCTTGGCGTAGACTTGTTGCCAGGAATGGCTGTGGTTTTGCTGGGTGTTGCGACGAGGGGGGTGGGCTTTATGTTGGCCGTTGGAGGCTCTGAAGTGCTAGCGCTATGATGGGGAGAAGGATTTTACAGTGTTTTACAACTCAGAGCAAGGAAAGCAACTGCAGCTCCTGCTGCACAAAAGCTTAAATCAGACTTGTACAAATGGGCTGAAGGACTCTTAAAATGTAATAAAACACCAAAAGACACAAAATGTAACATGTTGAGATACACTCGTCCATAAAACATGCTTATTGCAGTGGAGCAGGACAGATTGGGATTACCTTCCCCTTTCGGCCGCTGGTGTCGGCTTCAGTGTGATCTGTCTCTGTTCGGCTGGTCTCTGCTGCTCTTGGGCCTAGTGGGAAAAACAAATGTCACCATTATAACACTTGTGCCTAAAATTAAAAAAAACAACAAAAAAAAAGCTAGAATCTAAGGAGATGGCTTGTTGGTCTAAGACATCCCACTGTGTGTCAGAGGGAGACGACCGCAAGGCCCGGTTGAATACCTTGCTGGGCGGCTCCTGGGGCTCGTCTCTCTGCTCGTTGTGCCTCTCCTGCTGCTCCCGCAGTTCTCGCAGCTCCCTCTCCTGCCGGCATATGCGGCCCTCGTACTGAGACTTCAGGGCGCTCATGCGCACCTCCTGCTCCTCCCTCTGCTGCTTCAGCTCCTCGATCTCCTTGGTCAGCTGCTCCTTGACACCTTGAGATGCAGAGAACCGAGAATAAGAGACCACTTTTCAAAAGACCTCCTCCTCGTGAGGGTTCATCGAGAGAGCTTGCTTACCGATGAGCTGGTTGATTTTCTGTTTGGCCCCCATGAAGGCTTTCTTGGTCTTCTCCTCTTTCTCCGTTATCTGCTGCCGGAGCTGCTCCTCCTGAGAGCATTTCTCCTGCAGCTCCTGTTTGAGGCGGGCCAGCTCGGGCTGCAACTTGTTTACCTGCTCCTGGACACTCTTCACCTCGGCCTCTCGCTCGCTCGCCAACTAAGAACAGACAAGCCCGTTAAACAATCTGTGGTAAGCAGAATTGTAAAATGCACATAAAATGCACAGTAATACTAGTTTACTCTGGTATTTTCAGTAGGAGACTGTTTTATTGTGTTTCTGTTACAAACCCAACAAAGCCTGATGTGTTGCAGATGACATATTCAAATGACATCATGCAAAACAGGGTAATAACACAAACACAATAACCAGATGACGGAAAAACACCAATTACTCATCTAATTGATTCGCTAGGGAGTTGTTAAGATTGTTTTATTAGGCTAATTTCTACCTTCCCAAACTAACAGACAGAATGTGAAACCCATCATCAATAAAATAAATTCTGCGGTCTCCATTAATTAACTAAAACGTGGAATAACCCATGTGCTACAGCAGCTCTGCTTTCCCCATTATATACGTTCCTCACCAAACAACTTATGCAATGTAAGAAGGACCTGCAGGAGATGGGGGGGTGAGAGTTTAAAGAGAGGGTGTAACACTTAACAGCATTGATAGTTAGAGACATATGTTAAGGTAGTTATTTCAGTTATTAAATTCCTTTCCCCCAGCGCAGCAATACGCCATGTGATACAGGCTGGTCCTTCTCACCTTCTGCAGACTCTCAACCTGCCCCTCCAGTTCCTTGGCCTTGTTCTCCGCTTGGCTCAAAGAGTCTTTCAGGGCCTGGATTTCCTGGGCTGAAGCCTGCTGGGCCTCCTGTTCCAGAATTGGTTTGGTGGCAGCTTCAGTGACCAGCTGTTGAATACAAATCATATTAGAGAGCCATATTCCTGAGGAAAAAAAATCATATGGAATATTTTCTATCTTTAGAAAACTAAATTAGCCACATTTCTGTTATAGAGACGTACCTTATCATGCTGCACTTTGAGCTCTTCATATTGAGTCTTGTATCTGCGACCAATCTTCTTCACCTGGGTAATAGTCTTAAGTTTCTCCTGAATGTCCAACACCTTGGCCTCTAGCTCCTTCTTAATGGACTCCTTATCTGCGGTCACCTTGCCCAGATTCTCTCTCAGACTGTGCACTTGGTTCTGTGATGTCGTCAAGGAAGCGTGTGTTCTGGTGGAGAGAGACACATAAAAACATCACAAATGTTTCTTCAGACTGAAGACGGCCGGATGATTGCTTATTGTGCAAAGGTCCACTGGGGTTTGTGGGAGCGACAGGGTTGGGAAACACCAGTTTAGGTAATGGGATAAATCAAGGCTTTTTAGATTCCCCATCCCGAGAGACCAACCTCGCAATCTCAGTCTTGAGCTTGCCTGTCTCTTCAGACAGCTGCTGAATGCGCTTCAGATGGGCTTCCTTCTCCGAGTGGAGTTTCTTGTACTCTTCAGGATCAGTGTCCTTTTGCTGGCTCACCAAATGCTATTAAGAGAAGAATAGTATGTGATTTAATCTGAATGTAAAAATACGGTTTATTCGAACTTCTTGAAGACTTTCTACATTTCTGAAGAACAAAAACATTATAATAGAAGGCGATAAATGTATCCCGTCTTAGTACAGTACTGATCGGATGCTATGTTATTCAGGTCTTAATCCCATTCACTAGCAACGTGAAGTGTGACTGTTCGAGTTAGTCCTCGGCGAGATAGACTTAATTTAGAGGTGCAGTCTGTGCTCACCTGGGTGCGAGCTTTCCATCGCTTGATGTCCTCCTCCAGTAGCTTCTTCTCAGCCTGGAGCATGCCGCTCTTCTCACTCAGCTCAGCATTCGATTCCTGCAGAGGCATGATGTCCGCCTCAAGCTTTCGCACCTGGGAATCCAATCACCAGTAAAGATCAGCATAGAAGTTCAACAGCACCAAACCACCCTTTCAGCAGATGATTGAAGTCTGAAACCCCATTAAGGATTACAGTTCTAAAAAAAAAAAGTCCAACTGTGTTGTCTCATTTCAATACACAGGGGGTTATGGGTAATTCTAACTACCATTGCCAAGCGTGTGGAAAAACATTGCGGCTGCACAACAGACCTTGGCCTGCGTCTGCTGGAGCTCCTGTTCCAGTCTCTCTCTCTCCTCACGAAGCATTTTGTTGGTCTCCACAAGGACATTCATCGTCTCGGTCTTCTTCATGAGTTCCTCGTGCTGTGCTAGCGTTTTAGCCGTTACCTGTAACAATCAATTCAGGTTTTGTTTTGTGAAGCTCCAAATAAACATGGCTACCCACTGTAGGCAGCATTTAACAAATTGATCCGTGTTACTAGGTCTATAAAAAGGACACGGATGCCCTGGCTCCCACCTGCACTTTCTCCCGCTCGGCATTGAGACTGTCCTGCAGTTCCTTGAGCTCCCTCTCCAGGTGCTCGACTCGCTGCCGGTAGCGCAGGCTCTCCACCTGGGCCACTTCAAATCTGGTCTCGGCAATCTCCTTCTCTCGCCGCACAAACCTAAAAATATAATTAAGAATCAAAAGGTAAAACAAAGGAAGATTATAAAGTTTATATAATCCATTAGCAATATTCAAAACATGCAGCTTCAGTACTACTGGCAACCTGCAGTGACTTTCTATACCTGAGGATCTCCAGGATCTGCTCGTGGGACTTGCCCTCCTCGCCGAGGGACATGTTCAGTTGGCTGTCCTGGGCCGCCTGCTGTACAGACGCCACCATCTTGTTGCCGATGCTTTCAATCTGCTCATGCAGCAGGCTGTTCTGTTTCTGGAGATCTTCAGAACGGGACACCAGCTTGGATAACTCATCCTAAACAAAGGCAGAGATTAGACAGGATCTAGCAGATACATTTCTAGTTCACACACCTCCTTCAAAAATGAAAAGTTGCATGGAATCAAAAACTACCTTCAGCATCCTCTCTTGCTCCTCCCAAGAGACCTTCGCCTCCAGCAACTGGGCACTGGCTTTCTGTGCCCTCTCCTCCAGCTGCTGCCTCATCTGAGAGGTCTGGGCCACCTGGGCCTTGGCTGCCTGTAGCGCCTCCACATCGGCCGCATGCAGCATCAGCTCCCGTTCGTACTTGTTCTGGGCCTCAGCCGCCAGTTTGGCCTGGAAATAAGTGGATAAATCAGTCAGTGGCCAAAAAAAAAAACTAAACAAAAAAAGATTGGTAGTTGAATTATGAATAGTCCTGCAGCATCAGGAAGTGACTCTTAACTTCCATAAAATGGAAGAGAACATCTGTGGACAATGAGGCCAGGACCAGCAGGCCTACAGAGAGTGACCCACCTGTTGCTGGCTGTCTTGGGTAGCCTGTTGCTCATTAGATGCTGCTAGAGCTGCTCTCTGAAGGGCGTCCTGGAGCTCGGCCTGGATATTGCTGAGGTTCTTCTTCAGCTCATTCATCTAACAAGAACACACGGTACAAAAACCAATGAAAAAATAAAGGTAGGAATTACTTGTATAACAGTGAAAGGATAGTTGGCACTTCAATAGGATGTATAGTTCACAAAATTTACTAATGAATACAGGAGAAATTCATATGTTATTAATCAAGTTTCAGTTGTAGATGGAAAAGGACTGCCCCTCCCTGGTCGGATGATATGGTCATTGAAAGTTTCTCACCTGCTGGTCCAGATTCTCAATGGCCTTGCGCTTCTCTTCCTGCAGGTCCTGCTTCTCTTTCTCAGCCTCCACCAGCTTCTTCTCCAGCTGCACATGGTACTCCTGGGCCTCTTTCAGATGGGCTTCGATGGTGGAGCGAGCCTCTTCGGTCACCTTTATAGACAGGATTGAGCTCATCGTCAACCTTACAACCAGGGTACATTTTCTAGATTGGCTCAGAATTTGGGATTCCAAAGGCTACTTTAAAATTTGAATTTGTTGGACCAGCCGCTAAGTAAAGGCCTTCCAAATCCAGAACAAAGCCGTAAACAAATGGCTTCTGTTGTGTTCACACCCTCGCCTACCTGTTTCTCCTTGTTCAGGGACTCCTCCAGGCTGAGCACCATGGCCCTGTACTGCTCCACGTTACTGGTGGCATTTTTCAGGCGCTCTCTCAGGTCTCCGTTCTGCTCCTCTGTCTTTTTGAGGCTTGAACGCAGTTCTTCAGCATCACGCTCTGAACCACTCTCACCTGAGAGCAGAGCACAGGTCAAACAGTCAGTGACCATCCCAGCTGTCAGAACTATACACTGATTAAAAAAAAAAACCTGTTCTACAAAAATTCTAATTGCAACACATTTCATAGCGTACACTAACTGCATAAGGCCTTCTCTAACATTTGCAATAAAATCCATGTAAATTCTCAGACCATAATTGAAAATAATGTTGTCCATGGAGGAAAATTAATATAGTATTTACATTTCCTAATTATAGATGCAAAACAACCAAACTGTAACCTTGAAAGAACCTCTGATTCGAGTACCTGAGCGCTTGGTTGCCTGCGAGGCCAGCTGGGCTTCCATATTGCTGAGCTGCTGTCTCAAAGTACTGATCTCCTGCTCAGCGTTCTTCAGAAGCTCCTTGGTTTTCAGTTGCATGGAGTTCTGGGTCTCCAGCTGTTTCTTGGCTTCCAGCAACTGCAGCTGTAAATAAGATGAGTTAAATAGTCCACCTCGTGAGCTGAAATCTACTGTAGTACAGTTGCCGAAATGTGTTGTGTTTAAAGTGTCCACTTAGGTCAAAGCTGTGCTTACATCTTGGTTTCTGCCCAGTAAGTGTCTCTGCTCCACCTCATGTTCCAGTTTTTTCTTCAGCTGGGAGATCTCCCGTTCCTGTTTCTCAATCTGGTTATTGAGACGCTGTTTGGTCTCTGTCTCTGAGCGCTCCAGTGTCAACTGGCATGACAAACAGCAGCAAATGGTGAAAGTTATGTTAGTATAGACAATTAAAGTGGTTAGTGTAAAAATAATTAAACACCAGGATGAAATGCATAAAGAAAGTAAACATACCTGAATTGACTTCAGGTTAGTCAGTAGGAGATTCTGTCCTCGTTGCTCAGCAAGAATAGACTCCCTTTCCTGGTTCAGCCTGGACTCCACAATCTTCAGCATGTCTCGCTCCTTCCTCAGGTTTTCATTTCGGACCTAGAAGAGAAATTCTTAGTATTTTCTCACACTAAACTTGCACATGACTAAAAAAAAAAAAAAAACTAATCAGTCCAGTCTCAAAGAGGCACATTTCTGATTGCACATGAATAGGACCACTTACTTCTGCTACAGCCAGCTTCTCATTGACACCTCTCAAATCCTGTGTCATGGTGTGGATTATCTGCTCTTGCTTCTGGGTGGTAGTCATCATCTTCTGACACTTGTCCCGCAGGGAGGCGATCTCACGGCGATATCCATCCACATTGTCCTGCAGCATTTCATACCTAAATAATAAAATAAAAATTAAATCTCTGATTCTAGGTTATCTTTTCATGAAAGAGATGTATAACATGGAGACAAACGGGTAGAAACATTTTTAAAGAGTGCAAAAATGTGTCAAGGTGTAAAATCCCTTTAAGGGAAAGCAGTTTTACAGTTTGAGTTTCAATTTGCCTACCGCTTCGAGGCAAATTCCAGCTGGGTGGAGATCTTGGCATTCTGGGAACGAACTTCAGACACTTGCTCCTGTAACTTTTCATTCTGTTCATTAAGCATCTTGTCATTTTCAGCTTTCTCCTTCTTGTATGTTGTGAACACCTCTTGAAGCTGGGAAGAAATGTACAACAGTAAACAAACGGTTTGCAAATGTTATTTCACTGCAAGCAAGAAACACTGTTGCACATTGTACCTGAATGGACATTTTGAAAAGATATACATACGTGTGTGTGTATTTATATACACATACAGAGAATGTCAAATGTCTTGCAATTTGGGCGAAAGCATCATTAAGCTCAACAACATTTCTTATACAATTAGAGGCACCATTCACATGACATACTACCTTATAAAATCACACATAACAATCACACACTTTCACACTATTCTTTACAGTGGAAAAAAACATTTATTTTAGTTAAATGTATCACCTTTCTCTGCATCTAAAATATTTTGGTTCAGGATTCACTGTAACTGTCTTAAAGTAGAAATCGATCTGTGTTGTGTTTTCATGCTGGTTAAACGTAACCAAACTATTAAAAACAAATGGGATGACATGTATAGTTTGAAATGGATAGACCACCTGTTTGAGGGCTGCCTTGGCTTCCACTGCCTCTGTAGACTCAGCTGCAGTGGCCTGGGCAGGAGTGGACACGGTGGGAGTGATGGCCGGGGAGCGGCGCGGGGTGGACGTCAGAGAGAACTCCTCTTGAGTGAGAACTGCGAGCAAGACAGCACTCCTCAGAACTCAATTTTCAAAACTGATTTTCAATCCCAAACTCGATTGTGACATCACCCACCATGGAATCAAGTTAAAGAACTTACTAGCACTATTTCTAAGATTGGGGAGGTTCAATTATCTCACCTTGGACAGGGAAAGTCACTCCAGTTGTCTGTGCGAGCAAGATGCGATACATGTCTCGTTGACGCACAATGGACTCTACTAAGTGCATCTGGTGGCTGCGGGCTTCCCGTAGTTGGTCCAACTCACTCTGCGCCTTGTCTAAACTCAGTTCCAGTTCTGTTACCCTAAGTTGGAAACGAAAAAGGATGAATTTTGTCATTTACATTTTTACTTAATCATCTCAATGACATGGGTTAACTTAATGTCACATGACAATACCAGCCTAGTGCATTGTTTATTATGTCTCAGATTCCATCAAAGTGAATGCGACAAATAAACTTCTAAATCTAATTATCCTAATATCAATTATTTTCACAAGACTTACCTTGAAGAAGTGGTTTCCATCTCCTCCTTCTCCCGGGCCTCTCCCAGCTCCCGCAAAGCCAACAGGAGACGCTGGTTCTGCTGCTGCAGCTCCTCGATGTTACGGAAGGTCACCAGTCGCTGGGATATGACCTCGGAGGAACTGCTGATGTCAGCAGAGCTCACCTCCTCATCCTCACGGATTACATGGTTACCTCTGGCCTCCTCCAGCTCAATTAGCAGCACTCTGATCTGTAGAAAAAGTTGGGAATCAAATTGGTAATTATTTTAGTAATTGCATTGTAACCATAAAGACAAATCACTACATATTACAAAAAAATGGCACACCTGCTGTGACATATCAGTGAGCTGCAGCTCATGCCTCTGGTTATCCCTCTCCAGCACAGAGGAGCACTTGTTCGCCTCATCGGTTTCTTTCTGTAGCCTATGCATTTCCTATAGTGAGACAAGAGAAGTAATTCAAATTAATTATAAAATAAACTAGCAATTCCCAGATCTTTCCAATAGTTTAAATAAATTTCCCCCAAAAATAAGTCATACCCTTGTCGTTTGCTCCAGTTTCGCAGAGAGACTTGCGACCGATTTCTGCATGCGCTCGTACTCATCCTGCTGGCGTTTCATAACAGGCGCCTTGGCCTCCATCTCCTGCAACATCTCGTTCAGGTACTTATTCACCCGCTTGGTCTCCAGTTTCTCCAGCTGAAGCTGATCCTGTGCTTCAACATACGCGTTGTAGAGCTGCAAGGCCAGGCGGGATACAAACCAAAATGAGATGTTGACTCCCGAAAGATTGACAGACTTAAAGATTCTTGTCCATTATGGAATTCTTTCAGTAAGGATTCAATTGTTCTTAAAATGTAGCAATCTAATCCAAGTCCTGAATGAGAATGTCACTAAATGCGACTAATTGTTACCTCAGTAAGTTTCATCCCAGGCTTCACTATTTTAGCCACGGCTGCTGCAGTCGGAGACAGAATGGTCAACTCCTCTTCACTAAGTGCAGCTACACCTGTAAAACAGAAGTACTGTAAACATACCACGGAATACATTTCATTCTAATCACTTACAGATCGCAGCTATGCTAATTACAAACAAAACAGCTGTGAACTTTCTGAAACTGTCCGATGGATACTTCACCTTTGCGTTTGGTATCTGACAGCAGTTGATTGGCATTTTCCAGCTCTTTCTCCAGATTTCGGATCTTCTCTCTCAAGTCTGTTTCGGTCTTCTCATTAGCACTTTCCACTTCGAGTAACCTGGCCTCTGTACTTTTGTTTGCTAATTAAAAAGAAAAAATAGGAGGTAGTAAACTGCAAACATGGTTTAAAAGATCTTGATCAAGTAAATAAAGTACAGATTTGCATTAAAACAAACACTAGGCACTTCATGGTCCTCACCTTCACCTGCTTCCTTCAGTAACTTGTGAAGCTCCTCCACAGCCCTGTTGAGCTCCTCGCTTTTGGATTCTGAATCGGCTGCTGCGCTCTGCAGGGAGAGGTATGCAATTGAAGCAAAACACTTTTTAAACTGCAAACATTGTCAACTATTGAAGAGTTCTCCTATTGAGCTTAAATTGTGTATACTTTGTGTTCAGAAATTTGAAAAGTTTAAAGGGGCACTCTTTACATTAAAAACAAAAACAGTGACAATCAATGCTTTTGTGCAAAGGAAGCTAAAAAACAAAAACATGTCATTAAACACTCCACGAATTGTTTGTATATTCAAAATATCAAATATCAAAATACTTGTGATGAAATTCAGTCAAACAACAAAACAAAAACAGCCACCAAATTAACAAAACACAAAAGCATTTAAAATTTAACTTGCCTTGTACAAATTAGAAAGCTTAATGTGAGCATTCAGTTCATTGCTGAACTTCTCCTCCATGCTGGCCTGCTGCTCCTTTGCCTATGACAATATAAAACAGTGGTAAATGGACTTTCTAGATGTCTCCCTTTTAATCAAACCATTCACACGTAGATCAAGAAAAAGACTAACCTCTTTCAATTTGCTCATCAAGTCCTCTGCCAGCTTCTGGAAGTTCTCGTTAGAGGCCTTTAAGGTGCTCACTTGTTCTAGAAGTCTTGTCACCTGAAAAAGTGAATACGTAAAGTACACCGGGAGGGGAATGCACATACCTTTAATTTCTTAAAAACAATTCACCTATAATGCACATGAAACAAATCCATATTCATACCTCGTCCTTTTTGTTCTCCAGGTTGCACTTGAGCTCCAGGATCTCATTGCCTTTCTCTCGTGCGATGGAGAGCATCTCATCGGTCTTGCTTTTCAGCTCCGTATTCAGCCAAGTACTCTGACTCTGAAGCAGATCCTTCTCTTGCTCCATCCGCTTCTCCCGGTACTATGGAGGAAAGAAAAAAAAATGCAGTGTTGTAGCAGATGTTTATCTGGTCTGTACCCATTTCTGGTCTCATAATTCAACAACACAGCGAGAAATCAAGCTGTGTAAGTTTATCATGTAAAAAGCCAAAAGTCCACTAACAGACAAATGGCTTCAAGCTTCACCTTGATTGAAACCTCTGAAGACTGGAGCTCATCAAGCTTCAACTGCAGTTCCATCTTGGCTGTGTTGGTCTCCACCAGTTTGTCATTGAGACGCTTCAGGTCCTCTGTGAAGGAGAAAATGTGAATGTTATTATTTTAAGGAAACTTTCGAATTAGTAAATAACCATAAAAGATATCACAGGTTTTATGCCTGTAACTATCTTTTTTGTTGTTGTTGATAACCAGTTCAAATGTAAATTCAGATTTCAGGTTCTGAGGAATCCGAGGGCAAGGTGTGAAGGGAAATTCATATGATAAATAGTCCCATACCACTTAAGTGCTCCACTTCCTGGGATCTTTTCTCAAGTGTTCGGACCAGTTCTCGCTTTTCAGCCTCCAACTCATCTTTACTTCTTGAAAGCTGACTCTAAAAATTGAATGCAAGATGCCTTTCATTAAGTGTCATTATTACAAAACATGAATTTATCAAAATCTCAGCAGAGTATCAAGACCTAAAACAAACAAATCTATACATGGGACTTTACCAGTTGAGCAGAAAGTTTTTCTTCAGATGTTTCATGTTCTTTATTCTTCTCTCTCAGGGTCTTCAATTCCTCATCTATAGGAACATTTCATTAACAAGATTTAAATAGTAAAACTCCATGGCTACAAATGCTAACAATCTACTTTCCAAACTTATCAAAATAAATTGCACAAATTACAACACTTTGCAGCTGACAAGTATGTAGTAATCTTCATAGTAAAGTACAATGCTCCGTATTCATGTATAAATTGTGTAGCAGTGTCACAGTTCAGCAAAACCAACAGCCATCATGATGCAGCTCAGATAATAGTATTGGTAGGTAAACAAAGCTTGTCAATAAGAAACCCTTGTACTTACTAAGCTTACTCAGCTCCTCTTGGAGGTTTTGGCGTTCCTGGGTTTCAGACACCAGCTTCTCCTGACTCTGTGACACCCGTTTCTCCAGGTCCAAGTACTGGATGTCTGTATACAATAGGAAACAACACATTGATACTCTACTGCATAGAAATGTTGGTGTGCAAAGGGAAACCGAGTTCATTGACATGTATACAAGTTTAATACCCAGCTAAATTACTGCATACTTCTAGACTGGATGGTTTTATTTAGAAAAAAGTCCAAACCAAAGTGGTTTGCCTGGCTATAATCACACCCCGATGTCTAAGATATTACGAAACGTCTTATTTGATGGTCAGAAAGCATGCCCAGCATTCAATATGCTCAAATGAAGTTTACCTTACGTTACATTAACATGCAAATAAAAGGAAATCGTGATGGATCATACTTTTCCCTCCACCGCATTGGAAAACATGGAGCAACAGTTTCCTAATTCAGCCTTAATCTGGGTAAATTCCCAAAAGAGCCGAGGCCCGGATCCTGCTCAAGTCAGCCATGTTAAAAGCACGCAGTTTTAAAACAGGTCCTGTACAGTGAGGTGTATTTACCGACAATACAGCATTATACATTCAAAACTACACTCGATCGCCATTCAAACTTCAAAGGGGCTGCCCAAGACTTGCATTTAGCCGATATTAAGGCTACCCCGGGTGGTAAAATCGTGCGTGATGAAGTGATCAATACAAGTCTAACTGCCCCCCCGCTCTTACCGCTGTCTGTTTTAAAGCGCTCATGGCTGGACTTCAGGGCATCGATCTCACACTGCTGGTCCGACAGGGCCTTCTCCAGCTTGCTCTGCACGGCTTTGGGCAGTTTAGTGAGCTCTGCCCGCTCAAGGATCTGCTGCAGGACCGCCGCCATCTTTCTCCTCCGCGCACTGAGCGGCCGCTCTTCAACAAATACCGCCGGCCCGAGTCGCACTTCACTATGACAAACAATGTCCCGGATGTGCGGATCAGGAAATGTAGTCTTTTATTTACTTTTTCCTGTACCTTCTTTTAAGTAAGCCTACATCGCAATGCATGACGGTATCTGTAGTATTAACAGTAGATCAATATCTAAAATATGTCTATGGTAAATAATTGGACTCTATGTCTTCTATATGTCTATGGTCGTTCGTGTGGCGCAGATGTACGCAGTTCTGCGCGGATCTGCGCGGCTTCACCAATGGGATCGGTGGGATTGTGCAGCTCTGCGCAGTTCTGAAGAAATCTGCTCCACTCCTGTGTTCAGACCATATGCAAGACGCAGGACTTGCTACGTCATTAAATTGCAACTCAATGGGGCTCAGCAGCGGTGCGGGTTGACTGTTTCTTTTTAGGTTTTGCGAGTTACAGGTAGGTTTATAAGCTTACATTAGAAACAGTGTTGACTGTATGAAAAAAAAAGATCGGCAAGGCGTTTAATATTGAGCGTAATTCATTTTAACATAGCTACATAGTTCCTGATACTTAATTGCAGTGTCTGGTCGAGTAGTTTGTTACACTGATAATAGAACGAGATATATAGCATATTCAATCTACTGGAATAAATGTCAGTGATATATACAATTGCTATTATCATGGCAAAACAAGAAAAGCTCGATTCCTTATGAAAATAAGCGCGCAACACGACGACGTGTCACTTCAGTGCTGTCTGTATCTGATGTGCAGTACTAGTGGGATTTGCCAATCTGTTGTGCTCTGGTATCCTGTGCTTCAGTGCTGCTTTGCACATACATGAGCGACAACTGTAGTCATTTATATTGACTTCTGGTAGTTTTATGCAATTATGGCATTGGGGG
Source organism: Amia ocellicauda (assembly GCF_036373705.1). Lineage (NCBI taxonomy): Eukaryota > Metazoa > Chordata > Actinopteri > Amiiformes > Amiidae > Amia > Amia ocellicauda. The sequence goes on along the minus strand of NC_089868.1, from coordinate 19,449,631 downwards.
TTTTGGAATTACCTAATTATTTGCAATCAGTCGTTTTTTGCACGGTTGCATGATTGCAGTGGGTGACATTAAAGCGAGGAATCCCAAAACCATCTGTCTCCATAACTGGAACCAAGAACCATCATTTCTTTTTAGAACCCACTGCTTTAGAAAATGAATGCCCTGAACTTAAATCTATGTAGTTCTTTATACCCATAACATGTCATATGTGTCGTCCCCAGGTCTTGTATACAACAATCAGTGAAAATGGGAAGAAGTTACATTGTGGAAGACAATGTAGAAAAGTACATCCTAAACCTGAACACCATGGAGAGATCCTATATAACTGGACTTTTAATTGGACAGGTGAGGACTATTAATAGGGGAAATTCACTGTAGATCTTGATGACATAATCCATAACATTGCTGAAGCTTCATTTAGAGATTGTTTCTGCATGGCTGTAGGTATGCGCAGATGAGAGTGAGTCAGATGTAAAGCACAGTGTGAGTAATACACAAGCTTGATATTAATAGTGTTATTTCTTATAATTTATGGTAAATTAATCCCAGCGTTGCATGTAGGAAACCTAGAATCTCGGTTTTGCTGTGTGAGAATATATACCTTGAAATAAAATCACGAATCATGAGGTTCAATGAGACCTTTTCACCTTCCTGCAGTGTTCCTCCCAGAGAGATTTTGTGGTGTGGGCCGTTCAGTCACCCGAAAAGGAAGCACAATCCCCACAGCCCCTCAGGAAGAGTGCTCTGGGGCCATTTGAGGACATTGATGAAGAGTGGGTTAATGAACATGCCCGCCAGGTATTTTAACATAACCATGAATGTGTTGCAGTGTTTGGGTTCTGTGATCTTCAGTAAAGCAGGGTATTCCAGCATGTTTATATTGTATAATACCTGTAAATTACTCAGGTTCTCTCTCTTTTTCTATTTTGTATAGGTGTCCAGAATGTTACCCGGCGGACTGGCAGTTTTGGGGGTGTTCCTAATCACCCCGCCTGAACAGTCCAAAGAAGCTCAGACTATGCTGCGCAGGGTGAGTAACAATACAGTCTCATCTAGTTTGATCATCCCATTTTCCAGCATGGCCCCCCAAAAATGTTCCGTTCTATAAATGTGAATGTATTTTAATCAACCTATTTGTGATGTTGCACCTTGATTCAATGTTATTTCACTGAAAGGAGGGATTTTAACCCACCTCTCACAGTTGGTGTTTGCAGTGGAGAAGTCCATAATGAGGGGAAAGTTGTGGACACTCACGGATGACGATGTCTCCGAAAGAGTGACCCTTCACATCTGCTCAAAGACAAAGAAGTATCCTTCAGTGTGGTTTGCAAACACATTTAATTGTTACTTCAGTATTTTTGTCAAGTTTGCACACTGTACTTTGCATTCATGAATATGCCCATGGAGAAAAAACAAAAAGATGTAGTCTGAAGCTCTGATACACAATTACTATCATGTAACATGTGTTTCTTACAATATGATCAGTATGAGTAATGCTTAAAGTTTGAATGTGTTTGTTTATTTTCCTCCTGTAATTAAGCAGTAGGATTTAGCTTTTCAATTACTTAATCTTCATCTTTACTTATTGACCCAAAAAATAGTGTCTCCAAAGACTTTGTGCTGAATTATCCTTAATGTTGTCAACTTAGAGTGTTGTGTCGGACCTTTGATATGCGAGATCCTAAGGTGAGTAAAAAAATAAATAATTTTCTTTAATTGCCTTGGGTGCAACATACAAAAACTATAACATGAACCCATAATGTGGCATTCATCTTTACACTAATTTTGTTTCTAATTCTGGTCTTAAGACTTACCCTATATGAAAGAACAGTTAAGTAGACACCACCACATATAATGGATATATTACATGTTTTAATGTTGAATGGCTTCATCCTTTCATTTTCTCCTGCTGTCTTTGTGCACCGATTTCCTCCAGAGCTCTGCTAAACCAGCAGATTGGAAGTACCAGTCCGGAGTGTCGAGCTCGTGGTCGGTCCTACAGTGCAATGTTGAGATCAACCTGCAGGTCCCGTTGTCAGAAACATCCTCTGACAAAGACCTTGACAAATGCATTAAGGTAGGAGTTGTCTTTTCTACGGGCCAATTGAGTCATGTGTGTTTATTTTCAAGCTAGTAAACCTTCGTAATCCTCGAGTACCAAATATTACAATCTGGCAAATACTGTCATTCTTCCAAAATATTGTAGACTGAGCTTCAGAAGTGGGCAAACCTCATTGAAGGCAGCGTTTGTCTGATCAATGGCCAAGTCAGATCTGATGATAAGGATTTCATGGACGGACAGGTGAGTGAACTACATGAAAATGATATGAAATTTGTAAACGGCATACACTGATTGCACATTGCTACTTGATTTCCGTCTTCTTTAAGTATGCTTGTTGCATTTTGATTTAATGAACTGTAATACTTTGTTTTTGTGAGTAGCTGATTGTCCCCCTGCTTAGGAATATTCTCTGAAACTGACACGAATCCTGTCCTTTAGTGTCCATTTGCAACCCTTTTCTTTTTTTAGAGGAAGAACACAAGAGGTTCTGGTTCACAGCAGACTTTCATGGTCCAGCTTTTAACGCCATCAGTAAGTGCCAAAGTTAAAGTTTCAAACTAATCCTCTTTGTAAATAAGAAATCATAACCGTTAGGCATAGGTGTACCAATCACTGTACACATTAATGTCTTAGAGTTTAGGGGGAAATGTAGAAATCCTTTTTTTATTTTTTTTTTTTTTTAATGTATTTTGAATAATAATATGTCTAGGGGGGTGACCCTACATTCAGCTGCTTAAAAAAATCTTCAATCATATATATTTTATGTACATAATAATGAATAACTTGTATGGAATATTCTATGGAACAGTGGATGCTTTAATTCAGCACAAGCATCTGTTCAAAGTATGTGAATTACAAGTTTTTTGTTTTTCCTTCCAGCAAGGTCACTTTTCCGTTGAGAGGACCACTGCTTCAGTACAATTCTGCAGTGCCTCGATTTCATTGCAGGGGGTTGTGTGTTGTAAAGCATACATTCATAGCAACAAACCCAAAGTGAAACAGGCTATTCAGGTACGTATGGTGACTGGGCTTACACTTTGGCCCGGACCAAATCACAACTTCAGCGCACCTGCTGTTGGAAATTAAGAACACACTACTTGATGATGGGTTTGTGCTACGTAAAATCACTAATCCTATCTAACACAAAACGTCCCACAGCGCAAATGTCAAACTTTGTATTTTATCATTAGTAGTATAATAAGTTATGCTTATATGCCCTTTTGTAGACTGGTATGAATTCCTGGTTCATATGAAAACATTAGCATGTATGTTGACCCTGTGTTCTCACTCTTGTGTTGACAGGCTTTGAAGAGAGATGTACTGAACACAGTTTCTGTCCGCACAGAGATGCTATTTGAAGATTTTCTGCTGAGTGAAGGAGATGATATGAATTCAGGTAAGAGGGATGCTGTTTTAAGTTTCTTTAATAAATTAATGATGTATTTCCCCTATTTTTTATGTTTGTTTTTAGATAGTATTAACTTGTCATCTCAGTCATGTAAAGTAAGCAGCAGTATTTCATCATACAGTATTTTAACTTAAAGACTTTCTTGAAGTCGTCCACTTAAATCTTTGATTCCATGGAATGTCTTCAAAATTGTTCAGTTTAAAACTCTGCTTCATATAGATGATCATAGATTTTATGTTTTTATCTTGCTTATACACCGATCAGCCATAACATTATTGTGTAGGTCCCAAAACAGCCATGACCCGTCGAGGCATGGACTCCACTAGACCTCTGAAGGTGCACCAAGGCGTCACCAATCTGGCACCAAGACGTTAGCAGCAGATCCTTTAAGTCCTGTAAGTTGTGTGATTCATCAGACCAGGCCACCTTCTTCCATTGCTCCGTGGTCCAGTTCTGATGCTCACATGCCCATTGTAGGCGCTTTCGGCAGTGGACAGGGGTCAGCATGGGCACCCTGACTGGTCTGCGGCTACGCAGCCCCACACGCAATAAACTGCGATGCACTGTGTGTTCTGACACCTTTCTATCAGAACCAGCATTAACTTTTTCAGCAATTTGAGCTACAGTAGCTCGTCTGTTGGATCGGACCACACGGGCCAGCCTTTGCTTCCCATGTGCATCAATGAGCCTTGGCCGCCCATGACCCTGTCGCCGGTTCGCCAGTTCACCGCTTTTCCTTCCTTGGAGCACTTTTGATAGGTACTGACCACTGCAGACCGGGAACACCCCACAAGAGCTGCAGTTTTGGAGATGCTCTGACCCAGTTGTCTAGCCATCACAATTTGGCCCTTGTCAAAGTCGCTCAGATCCTTACGCTTGCCCATTTTTCCTGCTTCTAGCACATCAACATTGAGGACAAAATGTTCACTTGCTGCCACATATATCCCACCCACTGACAGGTGCCATGATAATGAGATTATCAGTGTTATTCACTTTACCTGTCAGTGGTCATAATGCTATGGCTGATCGGTGTACTATTTTAAGCAAATATATGTTTTTGACACTAGGTGGCACAGTTGACCCTTCTATGTTTTATGGCTCATGGGCACCATTCAGAGGAACAGATTTATTTTCTCAGTTGTAACCCTTCACTGGAATTTAAAAAATCAAAGAAAGTATTATGCAACAGGAAAGGAAATTAAACTCGGTTTACAAATAAAGTGTAATATGTATTTCAACCACACACATAAAATCTGCAGTTTCATTCAAAGGAATTTCTTTTTTGATTTGTTCATTACTAGTGTATACTGTATTTAATGTGTTTACCATTAAATGTTTATATGCAGTACATGGCCAAAAGTATGTGGACACCCCTAATCTAATTAGTGGATTTGACTATTTCAGCTTCAACCATTGCTGACAGGTGTATAAAATCAAGCACACAGCCATGCAATCTCCATAGACAAACATTGGCAGTAGAATGGGCCGTACTGAAGAGCTCAGTGACTTTCAATGTGGCACCGTCATAGGATGCCAACTTTCCAACAGCTCTTCCCTGATAGAGATGCCCTGGTCAACTGTAAGTGCTGTTCTTGTGAAGTGGAAACGTCTAGGAATAACAACGACTCAGCCGCGAAGTGGTAGGCTACACAAGCTCACAGAACAAGACCGTCGAGTGTTGAAGTGGGTAGTGCATAAAAAATGGTCAGTCTACGGTTGCAACAATCACTGCCAAGTTCCAAACTGCCTCTGGAAGCAAAGTCAGCACAAGAACTCTTCATTGGGAGCTTCATGAGATGGGTTTCCATAGCCGAGCAGCCGCACACAAGCCTAAGATCACCATGCACAATGTCAAGTGTCAACTGGAGTGTAAAGCTCGCCGCCATTCGGACTCTGGAGCAGTGGAAATGCATTCTCTGGAGTGATGAATCACATTTCACCATCTGGCTGTCCAACCACAGAATCTGGGTGTGGTTGATGCCAGGAGAATGCTACCTGCCCAATTATTAAGTAACTGTAAAGTTTGGTGGAGCAGGAATAAAGTTCTGGGGCTGTTTTTCATGTTTCAGGTTAGGCCCCTAAGTTCCACTGACGGGAAAACTAAATGCTACAGCATACAATGACATTCTAGACGATTTTGTGCTTCCAACTTTGTGGCAACAGTTTGGGGAAGGCTTTTTCCTGTTTCAGCATGACAATGCCCTCGTGCACAAAGCGAGGTCCATACAGAAATGGTTTGTTGAGATTGGTGTGGAAGAACATAGCTTGTACATAGCCCTGACCTCAACCCCATCAAATACCTTTGGGATGAACTGGAACGCTTACAGGGAGCCAAGCCTAATCACCCAACATCAGTACCCAACCTCACTAATTCTCTTGTGGTTGAATGGAAGCAAATTCCCACAGTAATGTTCCAGCATCTAGTGGAAAGCCTTCCCAGAAGAGTGGAGGCTGTTAGCAGCACAGTCCAACTCCATATTAATGCCCATGATTTTGGAATGAAATGTTCAACCAGCAGGTGTCCACATACTTATGGCTATGTAGTGTATATACATTTAAAGCAGGGGGAATAAAACTATTAAAGGAAAAAACTAATCTATAAAATAAGTCAGTTTCATAAAAAAAGTCATGAAGTTTTTATTATTTGCTTGTATAAATTCTTGATGGCAATGTTTCTAATTACACATTGATTTTCTCAGCATCAGTCGTTCGCTCGGAGGTGATGCAAGCTAATGAAAAATGTTTTATCATTCTCTGTACCCCTTCCAATTCTGTGTAGCGGCTGGTAAGGGGCAGCATATGTTGCCCCGGAGAGTGTTTGCCCCAGTGCTGGGCTGTGCGCTTGGGGTGTGTGACTACATGTTCCCAGATGAGGCAGTGGCAGACCTGCAGGAACGCTTCAGAGAAATGTTGGACTGCGACATCAACGAAGAGCACATTGATATGACCCAGGAAGTGTTTGGAGGTAGGATTTTTTTGGGGGTAGGATATGTAGGGAATATCAAGAATGGAATCAGATTATTTTAATATTGCAAAGTAAGATTGATGTCAACAAAAGTTTTGTCATATATGAGTATGAAAATTCACACCCATCTAAACCAGCCTATTCATTTTAAACGTAATGTTTTCTATTGCCAATACAAGTTTCATTCAAATGCATGTGTTATTCAAAGTGAGCATTATTCAGTCCTAAACAATGAAGTGAATGCTTTATAGGAATAATGCATCACTCTTATACTGATAAGTCTTTCTTAATGCCTGTCATTTGTTATTGTAATGGTGACAAGGCTTCTGTATTTGTTTATATTTAATGTTAGCTTTTGCTCTTTGACGTATCATCAAAATGTGTTTTATGATTTACATACAGTATGTGTTCTACTTCATTGTGAGAATCCCAGTTTTAATGTCAATTTTTTTTGGTATAAGTATTCAAGAGTGAAACATAATAGTGTTGTCAAATATGAGAATCTAAATCAAGTTAGATTTAAGGGTTGGTGTAAATTAAATATGTATTTTACTGTGTCAGTACTCAGAGTTTCATACATTTAAATTAGGATTTGTTTCCACTTATCTTCACACCATACTGTTCATACTGTATATATATTTGTAAAAATACAAAACTGAAATCATAATTGGATATGTCTCCACCCCCTGAGTTAATATTTGGTGGAAACGCTTTTGGCAGCAATAATGCTGTGAGTCTGTTGGGATAGGTCTCCACCAACTTTGCACACCTTTATTTGGCAATATTTGACCATTCTTCTTTACAAAACTGTTCAAGCTCTGTCACGTTCCTTGGGGAGTGTTGATGGACAGCAATCTTCAAGTCATGACACAAATATTGGATTTATGTTGGGCCACTGACTGGGCCACTAAAGGACATTTACCTTTTTGTTTATTAGCCACTCAAGTGTAGTTTTGGCTGTGTGCTTTAGGTCATTGTCATGCTGAAATGTGAACATCCTTCGCACTTTCTGCTGTCTTGCCTCAAGGACTTTTCTATACTTTTGGCCGTACATTTCTGACAAGTGTCCCACCCTGGCAATGAGAAGCATCATATGCTGCTGCCACCACCATGCTTCACAGTAAGGAAGGTGTTCTTTGGGTAATGCACTGTGTTGGGTTGGTGCCAAACATAACCCTTTGTATTTAAGCCACAAAATTCATTTTATTTTTGGCGGACCACAACATTTTTGTAACATAGCTACAGAATCTCCAGAGTGATTTTTGTAATACTTCAAATGGGATTCAGGGTGGGCTTTCTTGAGGCAAAATTAGTTGGAGTGCTTAGGCCACTGTTGTCACATGCACACTTTGACCAGTCTTTGCCATTAAAGCCTGTAGCTCTTGCAGAGTTACACTGGCCTCTTGGTTGCCTTTCTGATCAGTCGTTTTGCTCGGTCATCCAGTTTGGCATACTGTAGACCTTCCACTCCTTAATAATAATCTTGACCGTGCTCCTAGGGATATTCAAGGCCTTTGATATTATTTATACCTATTCAGTGATCTGTGACCATTTGGCAACTTAGTCCTGCTGTTTTTTTTTGTTTGTTTTTCAAAGTACTTAGTGCTCATGGTTGAGTCTTTAATTTGAAGTGTACTTCCCATCAGCAAGAACCTACAGGAACTACTGACTTTTCCTGAAATCACAGTGAATCACTACACTTGTGCAGGCCACTTAACTTGATTTGTGATTTTGAAGCCAATTGGTTACACCTGAGGTAATTTAGGATTCCTGTTACAAGGGAGGAGGGGTGCATTTTAATTCTAAGCTATAAGGCCACAGAAGGTGAAAAATGTGAAAGGGTTTGTAGTCTTTCTACCGTATATTAAAACATGTTTTCAAGGAATCGATGTTAGTTCTGAGGGACTGGAAATGGATGGATATTAAGCTACATTTTATGTATTCATCTATCCATCTGTCTGTCAATCCATCTATCTTATCTAATCTTCTATTATTGTAATAAGAATCAAAATGGAAAGCATTTGATTACTCCTCCCTCAATTTTGTGGACTTCTATAGGAATCTGGAGCGGAAATAAAATTAATATTTATAAATCTGGGATAATGTAGATGTGTTTATAACAGATAATAAAATCAAAGGAAAAACACCCCCTAACAACAGCAGAGTTAGTGGAACTAATCAAGTTCACCTGTTGGGCTTCAGTAGTGGTGGGGGTGTGAAGTCGCAGAAATCCAGAGAGAGATGTACCTCCAATCAAAAGATTTTTATTACAAGCAGCTGCAAGGAAGAGGTTCAAGAGGCGATCTCAAGATCAGTCTTAGAGAAGTTACAAACTACAGGCACTTGTATGCAGACCAGACAGGAGAGAAAGATAATAGGGCCACATGTCTGTCCTGTGATGAGTGTAAGTTCGGTTTCTGCCTGACAACTGCTCAGGAAGACCTATAGTCAAACCGGGGAGAATTAAGTCATACGTAATGTTTAATATAAGGGGGGTTTGTATGATGTATCAAGCCCAAATTGCTGGTGAAAACTGGTTCTTATCAGACCCTGTTCTTCTAGGTATCTGGGTTGAATTATAGCACAGTACCATAGCACAGTGAGGCAGTGAGAAATGCAGTTCTTCAGGATGGACATATTTTCTTTGAACTCATACATGCATTCATAAAGAAGAGCATGTACTGATCTAAAAGTCTCCCGGCATGGAAAATTCTGTCGCTTCGCTCAGAGTGTGAGTGCGCTTACATTATGCCGTGCTTTAAAAGTGAAAACACCCAGCTCTTTTTTTCTTTGTGATGTAAGTACAGTATCCACTTACACCTGGTTTAAACCAGTTAAGACACACACTAGTGTGATACGTGATTAAGCAGCTTGGAATTTGTTTTATAATGGACAAGAAAAAAAAAAGTTAAAATATAATCAGTAGCTGCAGGCAACGGATATCTTGTCTGCTGAAAGATGAATACATCAAGTTTAAGGCCAGATTTTGGTTTGCATTTGAAACTGTTGTATGATACCGCTAATGGACAGTCTTTTAGGAAAAATGTAGTGTGGCTAGTTTGGTCAAGGAGTCTATGTTTAAGACGGCAACACTTTCTATTAACTGTTGTTTTATTTATTTATTTATTTTTGGTAGGGTTACACAAAGTATAAAACGGTATTTGACGAATCCATACAATCATACTACAATAGAAATTAATTCACAACTATGCTTGTGCACATATGAATAATTTAAATAGTGGGGTGTTATTCTTTTTTTTCTTTTGTGAAAACATGATTGTCATGAAATGTATACATTTTCCCCAACATGAAATAAAAAACTGGAAATATAGACATTCTATTTGATTTTGGTTTTTAAAATAAATGTAAATTTTAATTTAAATATATTTTTCTTCTATCCTTTAGTATGTTCAAATGAGAATTCAGGTGAAGTTGTAGAAAATGAAATTCAACAAGAGGAACTGAGTAAATCTTCCAGGAAACTCACAAGTATGCAGCGCAATGTTGGTATGTTCTTTCAGGAATTGTCTTTTTCAATTAAATGCTTTTATGCTGAATTAAAGTGAATATTCATAGTCTGATTCTTAGGCTGATGGTATGATTAATTCCGTAGTTTACCTCCATTTGTCACCAGAATTTCCTTGTTTAATAAACTATATTCTCTCAGCCGTTTATTTATCCGGAGGGCAATCAAAATGTGGTAATCCATTCCCAAGATAAAAAACAATAAAAACAATACGTTGTAGAAAGGATATGTCGGCACAAGAATGAGAAGGATTCTTTTTTGGGGAAAGTACATTTCCGAAACTCCAAATTTGGCAATTGTTTTTTCTTTTTAAAATGCTGGTATCATGGTTACCACTCAACTAAATAAAGAAAAACCAGTTTGCGTGACAAATGCGTCTAACGTAATCTTTAGCCTTTCTTCTGGATACAGGTGTGTAATTTATTTGACTGAGCAATGCTTGAAATTTTCCCACCCCCTCCATTTACCTTTGCTAATTTTTCTGTCCTCACTTGTAGGTGTGGTGATGGCCGCTGGAGTTGCCATCGTTGCTACAGCTCTTTCTCTTCTCTATTTTAGCGATTGAGCTCTCTAATAAATCTTGTAGACATCTGAGAGACATTCAAGCCTGGTGAAGACGAGCACGGTCTGAAAGCCTGAGAACACTGTGTTGCTGTTGTTTTGGTTTGGGTTTTTTCAAGAGGGATGGTGAAATGTCGGATCAAATTTCATTTCACTTTTTTTTTTTGTCTAAAATATCATGTTATGTCTCCAGTGACAGTTTGATAACCAGATCTGTCTGAATGGATGACAAAGGATGAATGCTTCCTTTTCTAATTATGTTGTGAGGATTATGATGCTTCAAAGCCCACAGCCCTGTACTTGTCCAAGGTGTGGTTTCATATGACTCTTGGAAAATAGTTTTTGTCTGCTTCCTCCAAACTGACCTATTATAAGTGCCCAATGTAGCTTGCTATGACTCAGCATTGCAGATAGGCTAAGCCAATATCTGAACTGAATGTTAAACCAAAAGACCATAAACTTAACACATTTACAGTTGAGCCATCTAAGATCCATACAACTGTTATGTCTGTAAATTAATTATGATTTAATAGACTGAAAGAAATATGTATAAGAGCTTTCTATCCATAAATGAAATAGAACCTCATTCAATGCTATTTGAAATGATTCCACACGACACGGCCACAAAATCCCCCAAGCAACGCTATTCCTGGAGATCTCTGTCAGAACAAGCTCAAAAGCAGGCCAAGCAAAGCACGTTGCACGAAACTGATGTGGCCCTTAAGATACTGCGAAATTATTAGGAAATCCATCAAAGATAATTTGATAGTACAGTAAATGGTGTGATTTTATTAAATTAAGATTTCCTTGAAAAAAGTATGTTCATGTCAATGTTGAGTCACTTCTCTGGCCAACATTTTAGATACTTTTATCCCATTACTTCTGAGAGTAAAAAAACAAATAAAAGATGTGTGTTATAGTTCGTTATTAATCTATGGAATACATGATCTCAATTAACACATATATATTTTTAATTTGGCCTTATTGTTTGAACATATATATTATTGTTTTTCTACACAAGGCTTGAAATGATTTCACATTTTGTAAATGTGTTCTCTAAATCAAAGTTTAAAAAAGGCTCTGCAGCTGGGTGATCTGTTATGAATACATTTGCGTTTCCAGTGAGTTACTTTTCATCCTGCTAAAACTGCTCCATCTTGAATACTGGTTGTTCTTTACTTTAGATGTGTAAAAATATGCCATTTCAGTTTCACATGTGATTCTGTGTTTCTTTTGCTTTTTCAGGTGTTTCCATTATATGTTATGATGTTATAACTTTATTAAAAGTTAAGAATGTAATCACCTTTCAATCCACAGAGGTTCAGAGTAGTTTCACTATAGATAAAGATAATTAACAGACTGAAGATAATTTCTTTCAGGCAAAACATTTTCATTTAGCAACTGCAAATTATACTATGCTTTTAAGGTTATAACACGCTATGCTGGAAAGATTTGGGGTAATTATATATTCTCAGATTCACCCAAATGACTTATGGTATTACTGTACATTTTAACAAGAATTGTATTTATTTTTAACAAATGCTGCTTCATTCTGCATTTGTAGAAATGCATTGAGCTAAATATGTATTGAGATTTCTACTGTTGTTAGGTTTCATCCCATGTATTTTTGTTTTTATTTGCATACAGTGTATAAAGCTATTCAAAATATCGAATTCTAACATGATCTATGACCTATGCTGTTTAGGAGCTTGTTGGAATTTGTCATTTGTTGGTAATACCTTATCTGTTGAAAAGATGAGATGTGGAAATTAACTCAAAGATTAGATGATGATGATAACATTTCAGATCTGACAAGAATTTGGTTAAAAAACACTGTGGCAACAATTATGAAAACACTTCAGTAATGGTAGTTCACAATGTATCTTAATTAATGTACCTCACTTGTGGTTTTTCCCTTCCCAACACATCCAATTTAACTTCCCAGGTAAGGGTTTTCTTCAAAGCTTTTCGTGTGACTTGGAGAGATACTTAAGTATTGCCTTATAGCTGTTGCTAGCAAAACATTTGCCACTGCAATTGCTGACACCTAGTTACTTTTGTAATGGTGACTGGCCTGGAATACCTTGCAGGGACTGTTATCTCTAGATTTTAAATATGAGGAATCCTGCAAACGTCATGTGATAATAAGTTTGCTTTAATTAAATAACTTTTTGTCCCCTTACAAGTTTTTTTTTTTTCTCTCAGATATTTTCTGTTAAAATGGTTTAATGCCAAGACATTTTTAAATCAATTTATCTTTGCTTGACAGTTGCAGTATTAAGGGTTGTCAAGGTAAAGTTTTTTGGTAATAAAGACAAATAAACATTAATTCTAAAACTATGCAAAAGATATTTCTTTTTTTATTAAAATAAAAACTTGTGTTCTGTGAGACATACATTCATTGTAAAACCTGAATAACAGATGTGTATGATGCAGAAATGCTTTTGTTGCCCACTTTTGTTAAGGAACATTATTTTTTCACTTCAGTACTGATTACACCTGATCAACACCTGGACATTGAATATGTGAAAATATTGTAGGTAGATTGTAGTTAGTCCCAGGGATATAAGGGCAAATACTTTTGAATATGTAATCTTGTATACAATGAAATATATTGTATGTGTACTAGTTTCTACTGTGGTTTGTAGTGGGACAGTATAACCTGCTGTAGGGCATCCCCAGATACAAGTTTGGTCAGTGTGATTCTGGAAATTCTCAGCATCTCTACTTTTACAGCTTTATATCTGCATCTATTGCAATTCTAGCTTGAAATGTCTGCTCCTTATAAAGAATAATGGTTGTTCTAGTCTCTTGAACCGTGCTTAACGAAGTGCCTAGATTCAGTTCTTGACAAATCTTCTAAAATGTTATACAGCCAGTTAGAATCATTTGCATAGATATCATTTTCTTAAAAGCATTAACTTGGGCAGTCACCTTCTGTTCGCAGCCGTGCCATTAAAGTTATCAACTAGTGTAGTCATGCTCTGTAAACATAAAATAAACCTGGCAGTTTATTCACACAACCAAGGTTAAATGAGACCATGAAGAAAGGGAGAGTTTTCTACATGTTGACCTTTTTTGTATCTCTACTCGCACGATTTCAAGCAGTGCCACTTATCACATTTTGTAATAGCTTTGTATGACAAATGAAAACCACAGCCAACTCTCAGTAATGACGTCTCAAGAACAGCAGCAACATGTGCCCTCAGGGTAGTTTCTAAAACCTTGGGATAAGATCTTCGCCTCGGGACTTTCCCCAAAATGTTGTGGTTAAATTGAAGCGCACATCCATGCTGGACAATTCAATCCTAACTGTGCTCTAAAGGAAGTGACAGATATTTACATATATTTTCATTATCATCGTCAAATGTTGATCCTCTGATGTATGAATTATGCAACCAGCTTATTTGGAGTTGTAATTCTGTAACTTACCCTAGTATTTTCCCTTTAGTGTGTAAACAGGAAGATTTTCTTTTTATGAAAAACGTAATATGAAGATGGTGAGTAAAATGCTCTTTACTGATTAAAAAAAAAAAAAAAAACCTCAAAAAGGCGTCCTGTTTTTTTTATACTGGTCTTGGCAGCTAGCCTGTTCTTTTTTGTTGTTTTTAAAGAAAAGTACCCTGCAAGCTGCTTTTAAAATTGTAACTTGACACGCAACTTTGAAACGTCTTTATTTCACCAAAAGTTACTAAGCAGTTCCATGTGCAACACATTTAATAAGCTTTTAGTAAAAATACCTTTGCATGAAAACATATGAGCCTTCTATATAATTTCTAACAGATTACAAAAGTTTTTCCAATAAACTGACTGCCTGGATGATTACATTATTAAAGAAATTATGAAAGTGAACCTTTCATTTTACCATAACATATTGTATGTGTCACCTAGACTCATAAGTGTGTTTTTGTGGTTGTTTGTCGACATGGTGTGTGTATGCATGTATTTGATTTTCTTACAATTTATTTTTCTTTTTCAATGAAGGCTCTAACAACATAATAGAGACTAGTCTCAGTGGCATTACTTGACTTTTTATAGAGACCAGCTCAAGAAGAGTAGAGATCCTCTAATATAGAATGCTATGTGGAAAAATAATAAAACTGGTTCACTGAAACACACACACATTTCTGAATCATTCAACATCTGCTTCTTCTTCCTCATTCTGGCAGGCTCCAAACTCCTTCTCTGGCAGCAAACCATATTCATTCAAGAAGGCTTCCACATCTACAGCGAAAAACTCCTCATTCAGGTGCTTTGTGATGCACAGGAAGTTGCCCACAAGCTCCCCTCCCTTGTACACTAGCATCGTGGGCAGTACACTGTCAGAAAAGCGGTCACCTGCCCCGGTGTTGCAGGCCTTGATCTTGCAGAACTTGACGCTGGGGTATTCTGCAGCCAGGCAGGTCAGACAATTGTTCAAAGCATCGCAGCCCTTGACTTCATCATCATAGATGTGCACCACCACAAATGTCAGCCTGTGCTCTCTCTCGATGGTTTCCAGGAACTGCTCCCCGCTCTCCAGCTCGTACAGGCAGCCGAACTTGGGCCCAAAGCTCAGCCTCTGGTGCATCTCTTGCATGCACTGCTTGCGGTACTTGCGGAGACAGCTTTCATCCTCGTCCTGAATCAATTCATACTCCTGCACACTCATCTGTGGAGGTAATGTTCAAAATAATTCAGCTAACGTGTAAAGAAACGGGTAGGGAAATAGTGTACAATGCCAGCCCTGATTGCTCTTGGCCAATCATAGCTGACCTATGAGAGGTGCATTCTAAAATGATCTTTGTTCACTAGGTAGGTGTACAGGATCATGTAACATAATCTGTGCAAGCTTTCCAAGTGGTTTTAAATTTAGAATGGTTGATGTTCTTATCAGACACATTAATCTTTCTCTTCAGCTGGATAATGGTAACTTAAGTCAACATTTCTTGCTGTTTTGCATGCGTGTCTTTCATGTCCCTGTTTTAACTAACTGACCTTTCGGTTGAGTTTCTCTCGGGTTTCATCCTCTCGGCCTGGTTTGTGCGGGGAAGACATCTGTCGGAGCAGTTCCCGCTTGCTGGGGGGAATGGACTCATGGTCCTCGCTTTCCAGTTTGAACTTTCTCCAGTCATTGATTACGCCCTTGGGTCCTGTAATTATTCACAAACAAAGTGGCTACTTGAGCGACCTTGAAGCGAATACTGATGATAATTATTGGTCATCTTTTTCTCTACACTAGGGGTGTAACGGTATTAGTTTTTCATGGTATGATAACATATCAAAACATATCACAATACTACGGTATCATGGAATTATGGTGTATTGCTAATATTATTAACAATTTAATTTTAAATGTATTAAATATGTTATGTGACATATTTCAGTTATAACAAATTCTTTAACTTTATTTTGGATATCTTGAACTTTATTTATCTTGAACTTTAGGACAGCTAAAACGAGACGAGAGGCAACAAAAAAATAATGAAGCTGACAGAAATCCGCATCCATCAAGTGTGTGTTACAATGGTAGACCAAAATATTTTGCTACAAGTTCGAATTCGTTTGGTTTAGTATTCGACGGAGTTCGGATTTGTTAAATGTGCAAAGTTCAACATCTGTTTCGAACTTCATCACAAACCTAATTAATGCAATACCTCGAATGAGACTGACAACCGTCTGTTTTTACAAGCAAGGTGTACCATGAAACTGTGAAATCCTTACATACCTACTCTACACAATTCTGCTCGCTGTTGGACGAGGGTAATTTCATGACGTGTGGTATCAAACGAGAGGCAATCACCCCTAATGGATTGTGTTAGGCTTGCGTGATACCACAAAGGAGATTAATTTGTCAATGTAACTGTAGACCACAAAGCATGGATTTAGCTCTGTGAGTTATCCTTATCTTGACTCTTGCTTTGTAAGTTTAATCCGCCCACTGGAAGCTGTACAGTCTCGGCCCTTAAACCAACTGTGACGTGTACTTGAGTAAAACAAGGTCATAATAAAACATAGTATATGTATTTATTGGCAGGAAGTCTGAAATAAGCAAGACCAAATATTAACGCCCACCTGCCAAAAATGGAAAACTAAAGCTGAAAATAAGTGCACACTTTCTACTTATTTACATTTCTAAGGTACTAGTCATGTTAACCGACTAAAATAAGCTCTTATTTATAAAAACAACCACTTTGGAATCAAATAAAATAATACAAAATTCCCATCGTCTAGTCAGAAGTGACAAGAAAATGAAGTTTGTAAACAGAAAGAAATCTGAGACATATGGAACTTTTGTTTAAAGCTAAATATTTACACGAGCAAGCAGTTTGAAATTCCAGAAACACTCGTTGATAAATGATAAATTATAATCTTAACTTGATAAATGACTAATTCTGTCGAAATAATACCCGTCATACAAATTATTTGTAAGCTTTGTTTATATAACATCCATATGTGCAGATCTCTTTATAATATTTATTTTGTTTGACGCAAATTGAGAATATCAATTACTGTTTATGCAAAATAGAAAGCAATGATTTTTAGTATGTGTAAAATTGTCTTGCAACATCTCTCTCAATTGGATTCACAGATTGTGGTTACATTTTTTAGCAGTTTTTACATATAAGGTATGGTTTAATTGTTGGGAAAACTTGCATTATATATGTTTTAATAATTAAAAATAACATGATGTAAGCAAGTATTTGATAAAGAATATTGTTCCTCATATTGAGCCTTGGGGAACACCTAGGTATTCATTCAGTAACATTTAGATTCTATATTTGCTGCTGTTAGGGAAGACTGTCTTGAAAATATATTTTGTATGCATCTACACTTTATTAAGTTAGATTTAGCTGCTTGATTTGGAGTCCTGTTTCTAAAATTAATCTGCAGTCATTGCCGGGCTTATGCATACTACTGTTTACCTGTTTTTGTTGCCGGAAGCTCCTCCAAATCCTCATCCACACTGTGGCCGGACATGGTGTTTACAGAATGATCTGTATATGGAGGATAAATTATGAGATCATGCAACAGGTCATGTGAACAGTACATACTACTGTAGAGAGAAGGGAGAAGTAGGGTTTGTAGCTGAAGAGCTGATCCATGAAGGGAAATGATAATCAGACCTCAGGCTGGTTTGTTTAGTTTGTTTTTCATGCTTTGATTCACCCCTTTAATATTGTACATAGACCTCATTCGATGACACTGTAGTCTGGCAATTCTCATGGGGTGGAAGATCTCTTGGTTTTATAGGAAACTTAAACTCCTCAGTGACTAAAACTTGAAAAGAATGATTGATTTAGACCAGTTAAGGTCAGAAATGGTGACACAGCCTCAGAAAAATATGTATATAATAAAACATCCTGCTGGGATTTACTTTTTCTGTTTTCATTATCCACCATACTGTCTTCCAATATAAAATGTCCAAAGTTATCGTCCTTTGAAGAACAACTGTGTTGAAGGGAGTAAATAGTACCAAATAGGATGATGCAACCATATGATGGGATGTAGGAATGAGCTAAATTGGCCTGCATAGTATGACGAAGAAAGCTGCCTTGATCATTTAAGGCAATCTGGGTTGATGTGGTATTAGAAGATTAGCTTAATGTCGGATTTGTTTCATTGGTTTGGGTGGTACTCCTATGGGAAGCTTTCTTTTCACTGAAGATTACAGTATGGTACAAAAACACTATAGGAGCACTTCCAGAATTAGAGGATTCCACATTATGTGCAAGTATATTATTGACACTTGTAAAAGGAGAGTGAAAAACAGAAGAACAAATATTTGTTGATGGTATGGTAGTGTACAAATACCCAGAATAGAACCTATTATGATTTTCAGATCACACTTAAAAAGGTTAATTCTTGAATCCTTACCTAATAAGACTGAAATTTGAACATGTCATGTTTTGATGTATCAGTTCTTTGCCACCTATGTCAATATGATATGGTACAAAAGCACATTTAGAGATCTTTAGAAGTTTAATGATCAGCAAAATATTAAGTGAGAAAACTAACAGGTCCAATAACTCAAATGATAATGAATAAATCAATTGTGTTCTGATTTGCATTGCATTGTCTCTGCAGTATTTACTGGTTACCCAATTCAATGGTCTGGTTATTTCTCCATTTTAAGTGTGTGCCCTTTCAAACTGCCAGGCCTGTCGGTTATTTTGAACGTGACTTCCTTATCCTAATTTTACATTACATAACAACGGAAACTAAATTGACAGCTAATTCCCAGTTCAAGTAGCACAGTTAGATAACTCGCTGAGGAGAATATGTAAGCATCTTTCTTAAAATGTAGGTTACTAGGCTACTGTGCAGATAAATGTAAATAATTTTCATTAATTTGTGATGTTTAAAATCCCTTACATTATTTGACAACTGATGGTTTAAATATAAGAAAAGCTGAACATTTATTTTACATTTTTTACTTTTAGATTACAAAAAAAACACAATTTTGTTACTGAAGTGTTAATAAAATAATTAATGAGTGTCACCTATTTTGTATTAAAAGTCTCTGTTTCCAAGTTAAGTACATGATTAAATTGTGTTTTGTGTTTCAGATATCTGTGGAGCACTCAGAAAATATATCAGATATCTGATTTCTGATCTCATAGTCTGCTTTCAAATGGACATGCAGTATTTAATGCATGTGCAGTCATATTGAGGGCATGGATAGAAGGCCTACTTAGATGTAGATATAAACGTAATTAAATATTCCCATCAATGCCTTATAGAATATGCTGATTTTATATACATCAATTTAGACTTAATCAGTCTTATCATGTTGCTATATGATGGGTTCGTAATAAGAAATATTCACATAGAGGGTGCATATGCATATTATATATACATCTATACGCTTCTGAAGATTATTGAATTGATTGTAATGGAGCAATCATTCTGACATTATCCGTTCTGATTGAAAAAAAAAAAAAATCTGAATCTGAAAAAGCAACACCCACTTGTATATTTAGTATTATATTTCGGTTGCTGGCTTGAAGCAAATTAACAATGAACATAATGTAGATTAAGTATATAATGAAACTGAAGAAGATTTACTTTTGATGTTAGATCATTTAAAACATAATACAAAGTGACTAACAAAAAACAACAGGGTTTACTGATAACAAGTGTATAAGTATGTAACATCTTCACACCCATTGGGCATTTAAAATCATTACTATTATTTACTTTTCATTACTGCAAATTTACAATATGTTCTATCAGGATTGCTTAAACCAAGTAACTGGATTACTTGAATTTCTTATCAGCTATTCATTAATATTACTTGTGGAGCACATAGTTGTTAGTTTTTTAAACTAACCACTAATGTAATGTATTTGTTTCTGTTTACTGAGCATTAGTCATAGATTTATTTACATTTTACAAATGCTACCAAATATTGCATATTACTAAGAATTACACGTAGACCGGACACTTTTTTTTTTTTTTACTAGTCTTGAGTACTGTAATTGTATTAATTAATTCAAGTAGTCAACAATAAAATGATCAAATTAAACGATCAGGATGCCGCTGATCAGATCCTGAGCACTGGTCTAGAAACCTCACACCACAGCATAAATTGGACTTTTGTTACAGCAGTGCACATCTCCACATTGTAAATGACTCAATTAGATCAACAAGACAGCATGAACAGTATTAAACTGTAGTTCAAGGAGTGCTGGAAGAAGGAAAGTCATCAAAACAAAAAAGGTTTTTGAGTCTTACCTGAGGGTCTAGTTGTTTTTCCTTAGACTGCTGGATCCCTTCCCTTCGTCGTGATAAGTAAGCACTTGTCCTTTGGGTTGCCCAAGAGAAGATGATAACACACCAGATGGACTTTGTCTAAGATGTAGTCTTCCAGATCATCATGACCCTCTCAGAAATAGCTCAGGGTGGGTAAGAGGATTGCTGCCCAGGAATTAGCAACCCTCAGTCATTGGACACAGCCAATCAGGCAGGTAAAGAGAGGAATGGAGCTTGGATACAGATAAAGTGTAATTATGTAAGGCAGCTAATGAGCTACCCAATTTTCTGGGACAATGGGCCATTTGAGTGTGGAGCACGATGGTGTTTGTTTCAAAACTCATCATCATAATAAATAACTAAATAAATAATGTGACCCAGTCTTCTATTTAATCTTGCCTTTGAAGATGGATTTCCATGTTGTGTCTTTTGGATGTTATGCACCGTTTTATGGTCAGTTTCCACATGGCCACAATATTTTTCCTTGATTGTGGTTTTCCAACTGACTTTAAAGTATGCCTGAGAGAAATTAATCCTGCTGTTCTTCAAGGCTTCAGGTGAATTATGAACAGTAGAAAGTCATTTTCATTACTACTAATTGATTTTTGCATAGGAAGTCTTATAATATTTTAAGTGTGCCTTAATGGTACGACTAAAGACGCATTCAGTTGAAGCTGCTGTACATTTTTGAAGTAAAACTCATATATTGGGTTAAAAATTATTGCAATTATCTAGTATTTATTTCAATGCTCAATTAACTGATGCTCTACACCATTTGCTAACTAACTAATTTGCACGTACAGATTTTCTTATTATTAGGGTCCTGTGTTTCACATGACTTAAAAAAGCAATATCATGCAAATAATACGGCCCTACTTATGAGATATGTGTTGCAAGGATGACCAGTATGACAACAACAGAGATACATATAAGGATTAACACAACACTCATTGAATTTGAATCAACATTCAATGAACCTAATCCTAAATACACATTGCTGCAGGAACGTCTGGAGTCACTTTCCATTGTTCAATCCCAGTGGCACTTGGCCAATTATATGGAATGGATTCAGAAGATCCGATTCCTGGTTGTAGAAAAATTACTCTAGGCGGATATTTATACTAGATAATTAATTAAGGTGACCCATGTGCAAAATTTGATGAAAATGTTTTTGAGGCACCAACTATCTCCTCTTCGTGCTATCCATTACTATTCTCCTACATTTCCTGCCTTGCTGAGCAACAGTCATTCTCCACTGGCTGAATTGGTTTCAAAGTGTTTGAATAGTATCTCTTTCTGTCCTACAGCCCTAAATCTGTCAAATGTCATTTGAAACCGTAGCGTCAAGTGACTTTTTCCAGTAAATATAATCAGACTCTGCCAAACAACACTAATCCCCGGAGGAAAAGGCAGCCAAAACAATTAACTCTAAGTATACATAGAATGAGAGGAAGCCTGTAAAATGAGTCACTACCTGCAGTACTTCCACCATGCATATAACCCACATGACTGCACAGATGCACACGCACACATGATGCAATCACCAATAGGAACACGAGAGACAGTTGAGTAGTATATGTGAAATTACCATGTTTACATTGTCCAATTGTGTATCTATAATTACAGTTTTGTTGGGGAATGTCCAATAATAATAATGTTGTGTCAATGTGCACACTGCAGTCAACAGGTACAGAAAAAAACAGGAGCTTCACAAGCAAATATAACAATTAAAAGATGTCAGACTTTTTTTTATAGTTGAAAGCTTGTGTCCTAACATTTTCTTTGATGACTTCAGTTCTGTGTCAAATCTTTATATCCATCCATCCATTCATCCATTTTCGAAACCGCATATCCTAGTGAGGGTCGTGGGGCAAATCTCTATATTTATACACAAATAACATTTAAACAAGAAAGCAGACCAACAGAAAATGATAAAGAAGAGATATACAGTTCTAACATTATGTGATTTGATTGCATATAATATGTTGATCTGTGATTGCTAACAAGGGGAGGATATTTGAATTACATATTTCATTTGCCATATAGTGCCTTCCAAAACGTATATATACTGATTGATTCAGTTTTATAGAAATCAATAATCTGTGTCTGCATAACTGTGAACCACTGGTGTGTGTTGATGCTATGTTCAATTAAAAATAAATACATTTCCCTACTATTATTTATTTATTTATTTATTATGCAGACGTCCTTTGTTCAGGGCATAAGCGCAATACAAAGTGCAATAATAAAGTGCAATTCAAGGCATAATACATTTTACAAATTCACAGTTTACACAAGTGTATATGTACGGGATACGGAAGAGCATTAGGGTCACTTAAGAGAGAGAAAAAATATATATATTTTGAGAGAAAAAGTCAAAAGTTTTGAGATTTAAAGTCAAAATAAACTTTTGAGATTTAAAGTCGAAATAAATTTTTGAGAAAAAAAGTCAAAAGTTTTGAAATTTAAAGGTGAAATTCATTGTTGAGAAAAAAAGTCAAAAGTTTTGAAATTTAAAGACGAAATAAACTTTTGAGAAAAAAAGTTGAAAGTTCAGGTTCAAACACCAACAGCGTCGATATGGCGTCAATAGGGGACTGGGTCAATGGAAAGATTTACAAAGACGTCTATAACAGAAAAATACTTTCAGAAACGTGTGTTTTAATTGCAAATATTGTATTACATAATGTAAATAATATTAATAATGAACTTTAATACTAATAATAACATTAACAACACCAATAAAATTATTATTATTATTATTATTATTATTATTATTATTATTATTATTATTATTATTATTATATATACACATTTTCTACAATTTGTTAAACTGAACTGAATTTGTAAAAGTAATAGTGGCATTAAGGTGCAATAGTGCTACAACAGTTTCATGCTGGGGAGCCATTTGTCGGACTGCGAAGAGACAACCAAATAAGTGTCCCCAATGCCACGAGTTTGTGTCTTAGATTGGGTTGTTAGCTTTCCAAGGGTTGCTTTCTAATATTGAAAAGACAACTCCCCAAAATCATCATAGTCCTTTTTAAGGTACAGTAGTTTTCTTGATGGGGAATTATTTTTGGAACTGGAAACATACACCCAAAATAGTTTACAATATTTGTCCATTTGAGCAACTAGCATTCCAAGGCATACTTTTCATTACATTATTTGTCGTTTAGCAGACACTCTTATCCAGGGTGACTTACACTTGTACCCATTTGTACAGCTGGGCATTTTACTGGAGCAAGTGAAATGCCTTGCTCAAGGGTACAACAGCACTGCCCCACCCAGGATTTCAACCCACAACCTTTGAATCATGAGTCAAGAGCCCTAACCACTACTCCACAGTGCTGTAATTTACATGTCCATAATTCCCTTTTATACCTAAATTTCAGTTCAATACAGCTCTACACAGTCTTTTTAACTTATCTTTTTAACCTTCTCCTCAGTTAGAACCCATTTCGGGTTTTACCCAGTCCCCTTATAACACCATATCGATGCTGTTGTGTTTGAACTTGAACTTTCAACTTTTTTTCTCAAAAGTTTATTTCGCATTTAAATCTCAAAACTTTCAACTTTTTTTCTCAAAAGTTTTGAATTTTTTTCTCAAAATATATATATATATATGTTTTCTCTCTCTTAAGTGGCCCTAATGCTCTTCTGTAGATACGGAAGTTTTAATGCTTTTCCGTATATTTATTTTGATGTGTGCACATATTATTTTTGATCACGGTTGTCCTTCTCACTCATAAAGTATGTTTTTGTGCTTCCTTACTTTTATTGTATCACTTTTTCTTTGTATAATTGGTTTATTGGCTTTTATTGTTTTATTGTTTGATTGCCAAGTGCCCATGTTCTCACTTGGACTGATCTGCACATTCTTTCCTTATCACCTTATCCTGCTTTCCGGCTCTTTGTCTTAGTATTTAACTGAGGCAGAGCAGGAGCAGAGTAAACAGATCAAGAGACTCCACTGGGGCCTGGGAAGCAGCAGGTCTTTGCGCACCGGCCCGCTTTTCCACCGGTTTTGGAACCAAACCCTGACGTCACTGGATGTGGGCGTTCCAAAGCGCGGAGTAGAAGAGAAACATGGCGGTAATAATCAGCACCGAGGCGACTGCGACTTTAAACCCTATTTAACATCACAATCAAACTCATTCAGCGTCACACAGCACAGATACATTGTAAAAACAAAACAAAAAAACACTAAATCACATGAAGACAAGCAGAAACGAAAATACAACAATACGAATATGCTAAGATAACTCAGCCTTTTATTTTTATTTATTTTTATTGATGTATTAAGGGATTTACACCGATTCGCTATTTCAGTCACTTTTACTGTACTGAATAAAATGCGGCTGTTTTGGGGGTATTTGCAGTGCAGTCGTGGGCAGATCAATAAACTGTCGGGCGATCTCAGGTGATGTTAATGGTTTGATGGGAAATTGTGCTTATTGCTTATTGTCTGGGATGATGGTCCCAATTCATTGTTGCCTTGTCCCTGTTGCCAGACACGCAGCGATGCTCTTATGTGTTGAAAGTCGCCCTGGATAAGAGCGTCTACTAACAAATACACAACTGAACTGAACTGAACTGCATTTGGAGAAAGAAAGTATTATTGTGGATTATACTCTAAAGTTGTGGCAAGAAAGTAACATTAAACATCAACAGCTCTCATCTTACCTGAGGGCTTCTGGGAAGAGAGAGCAGAGAGGTTGATCCCACTTACCTGTGTGGGTTGAGCGCTGATCGCACCTGTGAAAGGAAAAGGAAGAAGAGTTTTTTAGTGTCTTTGTGTGTTTGTATTATAGTTGTATGGGAATAGCAGTTTTATAAGTTTTCGTTTATTTTTCTCTGTGATATTTTTGGGTAGGGTTTTTAGTGTTTTAGATGCCCAGGGATTAAAGGCAGTTTTAGCTAGGTTTTAAATAATAGCTCAATTTTATATTTTTCTGTACAACTTGCAATATCCAGGACAGTGGGAAGGTCGTTCCACCACTTAGGGGCCAGGGATGAGAAGAAGCGGCTCTGGAGGAAGGGGAGTGGAGAGGTGGCAGAGTTAGTCTTCTGGCACCGGAAGACCGCAGCGGTCTGGAGGGGATGTATGGAGAGACTAGGGTCTGCAGGTAACTCAGTACAGTCTGTTTGAGATGGTGGTAGGTGAGGGTCAGTATCTTGAACTGAATGCGTGCCGGTATCGGGAGCCAGTGGAGGGAGCGGAGCAGAGGAGTAGCGTGTGCGAATCGGGTCAATACCAGATGAGCCGCAGAGTTCTGGATGAGCTGGAGCGGCGGGTGGTAGTTGCAGGCAGGCCGGCCAGGAGGGAGTTGCAGTAGTCCAGGTGGGAGAGGACCAGGGACTGGATGAGCAGCTGAGTGGAGTAGTCGGTGAGGAAGGGTTGGATTCGGCGTATGTTGCTCAGGAAGAATCTGCAGGAGCGTGTCAGAGTGGTGATGTGCTGGGTGTAGAAGAGTGCAGGATCGAGGGTGACTCCTAGGTTCTTAGCGGAAGAAGAGGGAGAGAGTGTTGTAGATTCCAAGGGGAATGAGATGGAGAGGTCAGCAGAAGGTGAGGAAGAGAGGGGGAAAGAGGAGATCAGATTTGGAGAGGTTGAGCTTGAGGTGGTGTGAGTGCATCCAGGCAGAGATAGCAGACAAGCAAAATGAGATGCGAGAGAGGATGAGGGTGTCGGATGAGGGAAAAGACCGGAAGATCTGTGCATCATCTTTGTAAACATGGTAAGAGAAACCATGGGATGCGATGAGGGGGCCCAGGGAGTGAGTGTAGAGAGAACAGGAGGGGGCCCAGGATGGAGCCTTGGGGTACGCCTGTGAGGAGAAGTTGGGGGGTGGATGATGAACCTTGCCATGTCACTTGGCAGGTCCGGTTGCTGAGGTAGGTAAAGAACCAGGTGAGCGTAGTACCAGAGATTCCAAGGTCAGCGTGGCAGGAGAGGAGGATGGAATGATCGACGGTGTTAAATGCTGCAGAGAGATCAAGGAGGATGAGGACTGAGGAGAGGGAGGCCGCCCGAGCACAGCTGAGGGAGTCGGTGACTGCCAGGAAAGTAGTCTCAGTGGAGTGAGCTGTGCGGAAGCCAGATTGCAGAGGATTCAAGATGTGAGTGATGGGAAAGAAATGCAGAGAGCTGACAGTGGACAGCACGCTCAAGGGTCTTTGAAAGGAAGGGGAGTAGGGAGATGGGGTGGTAGTTCTGAAGAGAGGTAGGGTCAAGGGTTGGTTTCTGGAGGAGTGGGATGACAGCAGCTTGTTTAAAATCAGAGGGGAAACAGCCAGTGAGTAGTGAAGAGTTGAGGAAGGAGGAGATGAAGGGGAGTAGATCAGGAGCAGTCGCTTGGAGGAGGCGAATGGGGAGAGGGTCCAGGGCATATGTTGTGGGTTTGTGACCTAGGAGGAGGAAAGTTCCGAGTCCGAAAGAGGTGAGAATGAAGAAAAGGAAGCTTGATCGGTGGGAGACTTGGGTGGGATGGGAGAGGAGGGGGGACTGTTGAAGAGCTTGTGGATGTCTGTGATCTTGGAGGAGAAGAAGGAGGCAAAATCATCTGCAGAGAGAGAGGAAGGAGTAGGAGGGGAAGGAGGGCGAAGAGGGAACAGAAGGTGGAGTAGAGTTTGTGGGGCTTGTTGACAGAGGACTCAGAGTGGTTGGAAGTAAGACTTCTTGGCTGAGGTGAGTGAGGATGAGAATGTGGAAAGTAGTGTAGCATAAAGGGGGGGTGTATTTTGATAAGAGCATTCTAGCCCTTAGCTGGAGCTCTGATCTAAAGAAGACTTCTCCCCCAAAGTTACCAGAATTCCTGAGCTCATCGGCCCAGAAACTGTTCTACGTCAAAGTGACAGTTTTGGGAGTCGGCTCACCTAGAATGGGCCAAATGGCTCGGAACCCCTGCTGTGAAAACTTCTGGGGAATATGGCTTGGAGGTCCCTTTGAAATCCCTTTGAAGCGGGATTTCCAAAAGATGGCATGGATTGACATCAGGCATAAGTCGAGCCTCCTCCAATAGGAGACTAGGGGCTGGCACTGGAATCCTACCTCACAAACTCAAGAACCAATCTCCTATGATATAAAAGGTAACGCACAGCACTTTCTCTCTCTCTCTCACCTGAACTGGTAACTCGCTGCCACAGCTCAACTTGTAACTATGTCTTTGCCAGCAACAGAAGAGTTTAACTGGGAGAAGGAGATTGAGCCGTACGAAGAATTATTTTAAAGAACTTTATTAAGTAAAGAACTTTACAACCTGCGCCTGCCCGCCTGTGCCCACCTGATCAGTGGAGTTACTACAGCTGGACAATTGACTAAGTCGACTGTAATACAGAAGTGTTCAGTCATTTAAATAGCTATTGAGTCTTAAGAAACTTCACCCTCGGAAATGAACAGGGCCCTGATTTCCTCAAAGACTTTGTCTTCAACTAACTACGGTGGAAAACCCTGCTTGCAAAGAAGACATCCTGTGCACAACCTTCAAACCAGTTGAAAATCTGTTTGGAAAAGACTGTATTTTCGCGAAACCCCAACTTCCAGGAGCATTGACTCAGGAAGTTATTGGACAAAGTCGAACCAGACTGCCTTTGTTCCAAACCACATGGACCTCGTCCCACCCCGTGGAACCTCGCGCCGTGTGCTTTTATCAGATCCTCTCTGCGACGAAGTTCAGATAAGTTCAACAGTTGGAGTTTATTATTCATTACATTTGAGAAATCAATTAGAAATGTTATTCTGTGAGTCATAAACTTGTATGTGTAATATAATTTAGTATTTTCTTAAATATAAATGAGTGCTGCATTAAACTGTTTTGTTTGACAATTTTAGAAATAAAACCTGTCAACACTGAGAAATATCTTCTCATTCCTGTTTAGCTTTTTTAGTCTGAAATTGACGCACGTTAATAGATGTTAGATTATAGGTGGCCCTACCAATCCTTAATCATTGAATAATAATCAATTATAGTTGGGGAAATGTGGTAACAAGAAATGATAGAATCTTTCTTGGCACCCAAACGTAAATGAGACTGATATATATAACGAGAAGTTATTTGACATAAATGCTAACCTGCATAGTTATTTGATGTCCGACTAACAATACTAATGAGAGCCTCACCTTCGTCTTACTATCCGGTATTGTAGTCAATGTGTTTATAATTTTGTTTAACGATTTGTGTGATATCATATGTAATCCCATGTTCTTTGATTTGGTCACGGAAGTGATTTGTCTTTGATTTGTTGATCTTGGGTGAATTTTAATTAGTTTTTCCCTTTTTGTATAACTAGTGTCGTGCTACATTTTATCTTTGTTTTTAATAAATGTGAGAATTTATATCTTTGGAATTGGTGTCTGCGTCCACATATTACAGAAATTGAGTTCTACAAGATTCTAGGATTCTTGATAAGGTGATACTTAAATTCACTTCTTTAACTGAAATTTATAAGTGTACCTTACGCTACAGTAGAAAGCGGTAGAGTTCAAGGACTGCTTGGGAGTTTGGACCTCTTCCACTTCTGTTCAGTGGCACGCAGACTGGATCGGGTTGAGTGGAGAACGGAAGAGATCGAAGGCTGAGGAGGGGAGGGACAGACAGGACGAGACATGAGAGGACAGAGAGAATCAAGGGAGGAGGTGAGGGAGGAGAACAAAGTTAGTGTAGGTAGTGCAGTTAACAGACAGATGGGAAGAACAGTCATTGGAAGGTAAGAGAGCAAGAGCCCTGTTCCTCCTCCCCGCCCGGTAAAACGGGGGAGTGGGACAGGACAAATAGAGATGATAGGCCAGCAGGGGTGGTTGAGTTCTCAGGGGAGATCCATGTCTTGGTGAGAGCAAGGAAATCCAGAGAGTGGTGGCAGGCAAGAGCGGAGATGAACTCGGCCTTGTTGGCAGTTCCGCAGTTCCACAGGCCTTCAGAAAGTGGAATAGAGGAGAGGGAGGAGGAGGTGAGAGGCAGGGAGATGAAGTTAGAGGAATTAGGGAGGCAAGGGCGTGCAGGTGCATGCGGAGTGGAAGGAGAGAGCAGGACTGGAATCAGAGAGATTGTCAAGGCTGCCTGGTGTTGCTGTGCGGCGTCTCTTCGCAGTCCCACAGATAAAGTCCCTGTAGCTAACTGCTGGCATGGAGGACCTGGGGGGCTGTTAATTAGTTGACCTAAAACTAATTAGCAGAGAGCACACCTGAATTGTGTTGGATGGCACTGCTCTGTCCAGATCCCACAAGTCACGCCCTAGTACAGCATCGGCCGAATTAAGTGCTTGGAATGTCTTGAATGCTAACCTCTACGAAACTGCCTGTTCTGATTACAGAAAAGCTAAGTGCACTACGACACTGAACAATCTTTCTCTACAATAGTATTTGCAATGCAGACGTTTCTGGTTACAGAAACTGCATCAATATATAGTTCAAACTGCTCTAAGTAAGACGGTAACTAACAAACAGTAGCTGCCCTTACGAATATAGATGCAGTAAAAATACAATTAAAGTAAAAAATTAAACCACCAGTACGTGGCAGAGCTCAGTCATTATGTTCATGGGTCCGTGTCTGTGAGTGGTTTAGAGCAAAGTTTTAACATGAGAAAAACAGGGTTATTCATGGTTAATTCACTCGCAACAAATCGAGTGTGTTCTGAGAATGAGAACACCTGGAACACCCGTTCTTCAAAGATGGAAGTGTCATAATCTGAACACCCATCTTAGTATTATCTGACTACTTCAGTGTTTGCTCAAGAGAGGTTTGATCATTAAATACCTGTGTAATGCCTTGAAGATTGAATTTCTCACACCTGTCACCAGGTAGGAATGAGAGGTGTGGAACTTAAATTTTAAATATTTTTTTCTTGTGAAATATAGTATACGAAGACTACCAGATCTTAGATACTGATAGTGTCAAAGTGTTCCACCCTATAGTTTCAAATTGCAAACTTGTGACTTGATGGTGCAATTGAGTTCCGGATATGTTTTTGACCACCCAATGTAAACATTACAGCCGGTAATGACTATGGAATTGGTGAATGGTGGTTAGGCTGCAGTTGTGATATAAACCAGTCCTCAATTAAATGATCTAACCTTTTAGGTTGCTAGTAGCAACTAAATTCCAATATGACTCATCACATGTTATTTTATACATTAAACATTGTAGTTTGACTGATTAAATATTACATGTAGTGAGTATCACTGCATGTCTAGTCTGTTAACAGTTATCATTATTGTTATTTTTTCTCAACCCATGCTGCTCAGAGAAAGGAAGCCTGTTTTTTTCAATCATCTAAACGGCCAACTAATCCAGTCATTGCAAAAAAGCTATACATTTGTGTTTTTTTCCCCCTGTCCTCATCCCACCTACAGCAGGGTGATCCAACAAACAACGCTTTTAATGTTTCAAATTACATTTCCATTACCTCCTTTGGTCCATAAGGTCACGATTCTTGGCACGCACTTCCTGTGACGCCAGTCATTTGCAAAGGTGGTCTGCGTTTTTTATCATCTCAACTGGTTATGTGTAAAAAAAGAAGAATAAACATCTGAAATGTTTATGAAGTCACCATAATATTTACATAATACCTTCCCCCATGAACCCTTGGAATTTCTTCATTTTCTTTAAACATACGGAGAGGTTTTATTTAGTATTTTGGGGTTACAAAATACATAACATCATGCATCACCAGATTACAAAAAGGTGTAGTTGACAAAAATAAAAGTCAAAAGGAATGATACATGGAGCAATATCGTAATTAAGATTAGTTAATGCTTCTTATTTCAAATAGACATTATATTTCAGATGCTATCATGGCTGGTACTTTTTCTATTGACTGTCAATAATCATATCATATAACCTATTTATTAAGTAAAATACATGTTCCTGAGTCTATTGTTCTTTGTAATGGAGATTTTATTGATTGGATTAGACTAAACAAACAGTTAAACTACCATCAAACCTTGGACTGGAGCTGGGTTCACAGTCAAACCACTAAGCACCTGACCCTCACAGCCCACACCAGGGAAGAACCTGTAATGCCAAAAGACTGATCGTAAGGCCTGGGGGAGTTATACATTCTCTGAACGACATGACAATTACAGACTGATGTACACAAAGCAGAAAAATACCATTGTAGTTGTCAGGTGACTCTATTTAGACTTATGCTGAACCCCAAGAACATTTGGAACAGGTAGAGTCCAGAGGTTATGAGCTAATCTTACTGAATAGTTTGAAAGTAAATCATAATGTTTTAATATCTACAGGAATGTTTTGGAAAACACTCTGTCCACCCTGACACGCACTGTGCGCTCACACTGTTACTTACACAGTCTTTGTAGCTCTCCCGAGTATTTTGGCAGAGTTGTCCAGGTAATTAAGCTAAGGTTACCATTAAGCTGTTTAACTAACCTTTAGATTGAATTTGTATAGTATGTCAGTTATGAGAAACTAATTATTTAGACATTTCTCAATGTCAAAGGAAGAAACCAAAAATAAAGAAATAAATACACTGATGCATTAAAAAGAAAGGAGTGTCTCATAATCAAACTCATGAGATGACTTTGGTGAGGAATGTACAGAGCACTTGGAGGCATTATCCTTGACACGAACCTTAGATGTGGAAATACTTTGTGCTTGTAACACGATGAGGTCAAAAGAGGAATGCATGGGAAGACTGATTCATTTATTGTTTGTTTCTATGTTTTTTCAGAAAACTTGAATGCTTCTGTATCCCAACAATACTGTATCCTTACTGGTGTGGACAAAGGCCAAACCCAAACCTGACGCAGATGTTGATCATGGCTTATCGCGTAATCCTTGCAAAAAAATAAATAACACCATTGCAATAAATGTAACAAAAAAAACTATCCCCACATGACCGAGAGACTGAAATGTGCGATGTTTATACTATATGTGAGAGAGTAAGTCACTCAAAAGTATGTCAAACTAAATTAAGCCAGCCGTTGAGATGATAGGCGGTAATGACTGCCTGGAGAGGATAGTTATAGAGTCATTTCTTTAGCTTTTTCAAATGGCATGCTTGTGCTCAAAGTTATAGATGATGCTGAGGTAAAGATGACAGTGCCCACAATAGACTGTGGATGCAGACTTTAGTTAAATGCTGTTGGTCCATCTATTGGCTTAAAGACTTATGGGGTTCTATTTTAAAACAGGTATTATGGACGCACGTCAACATGATCTCAGGGGCTTGAACCTGTGTTCCTCTATGAAAATAGATTGTGCTGCTGTTGCAGATCAGTCATTTCGATTCTGAACTTTTTAAACCTGGTGTTTGTTTTTAACCTATAAGGCAATATTTATGCCCGTCTCATCATCAAAGAAAAAAGTTTCTCCTCATTCTATCACAGGGTGACATAACAGGAGATCAAACATCCAAATTCATATTTTCAATTTTGTTTGCCAAATGAGTTGTAAGGTCCTTTGGTCCTTTGTTTTTGGCTGTGGCTCAACACTGAATGAAAGTAAAGACACGGTGTGACTCTTGGTAGCCGTGGACCTTCCTGATAGGTTAGTCATGGAGAAAAGTAGTTGTGAACAAAGAGAAACATCCGCAGAGATTGGGTTACTTCAATTTAATGGGCAGCTGTTCATCCAAGAGCAAAGTGTAGGTTATATAACCTGCTTAATTGAAATATAGCCTCTAGTGAGGTGTTAAAAAAAACTGTAGAAAGTGTGTATGAAATGGTAAGCTAATTTGGTGAATGATGTTGGAAACAAGACTGATCAAGGTGATGACATTTCTACCCAAGAACACCGCATTTGGCTTCAAGGTGAAAAAGCTAAAGGAGGTTTACTAAATGGACCACTAGGTGGCAGCATAACTTAACAGGAGATCAATCTCTAAATTAATTGGATGAGGAATGCACATTTGGAAAAACCAAAAAAAGACATCTGAAACCGGAAACAGCTGTAGAAATGAAGATCTATTTTGAAACTGAATATTTGAAGCAAGAAATGTTCTTCACAATAAGCCTGATATTCATACAACTTTTATGTCATGTTTAACTTATCACCCTGTTTTTTAAAACATGCAAAACAACCAACCCATGGTAGAAAAAGCAAATAAGCAAACAAACAGATAATTTACTTTTGTTAACATGAATAATCGCATATGCAGTTGGTTTCACATACCTTGATTTGCACTTTTTTTAGCTGCCCTTCCTAAAATAACATTGGACAATCCAAGAATAGTGATTATCTGGGCATGCGAAACTAGCCCTGAAAGTTTTATGTGACACTCATTTATAAAAAGCAGGTGTTAAGGTGTCAGATTTAAACTTTCTGATAAGGTGAGGTGTGTTCCGATACCCAAATTCTTAGTAATTTATATTTAAACTGATATTTTCCAGTACGTGTAGGAGATCAGGATAATGTTATCTATTACAGTTCAAAAGGGCAATAAAGTGAACAGAGAAGGAAACATGTTGGAGGGTTTTATTGTAAAGATAATTTAATTCATTGGCAGGAAGATTATCTCTCATAAGAACAAAAAGCATGATCAGATTTCAGAAATAATCCCCATTTCAATAATGCAACACAGTTACGTATGAAATATTTTGCAATATTCCAGGCAGTTAAACCTAAAAAGAAACCCTACAAAATGTGCGTAAATTGCGTCTCTTGCACATAAAGTAATGGTTAAAAGATAAATTATGTTTAACTTGAGCCTCTGCCTTTTCTTATATTAAAATATAGTTCTGAGAAATTTTTCTTATCAAGTATTATCAAATGTAGTCTCACTTGGTCTTGGAATATCTGTGTAGCCTACATACTTCTTATTAGTGTTTTAAGGAAAATTATGTATCATAACAGTCTTACTTTCTCTGTCAATCTCAGAAACTGCGGTTGGGAGCCTCAGAGTAGCTTTAAATGAACAATATCAAGAGGAAATAATTTTCATACCAATCCATTGGAAATTCAGTCTTGTGTTGTGCTATGAAAAATATATTTTTAAAGCTACTATTTTTATACCTAAAATAATACATTTGTAAGTCTGAATATTCTGCTACACCCTGGGAGTGGATTGATCAATTATTAGACAATTATTTTTCTCTCTTCCCTACACTTCCCATGTCTGGTGTGAGGTCAGCTGTGTAGCTGAGTGAGAAACTGCACGAAGCCTCAATCCCTGGAAGCTGACCGTTTCTCTTTCTCATAATCATCAGACCTCACACAGTGGGCTGAACTGCACAACCTTAGGCTGTGGGGACACCTTGGAAATCACAAACATCAGAAAAGGATATGAGAAGGATTGAGTTCCAGGAAGATTCAAAAACACAAGTCTGCTCATGACCTCAGGGTTTGCATATGGGTCTACTTACTGTACATCCCAGGTGTAAACCTGAAAATTCAGATGAACACACATCTTACTTAGTAATGCGTGTATAGGTTTTCCCATTGCTACTGATCCAGATGTGCAGAGTTTAGTTTTTCAATGATGTGCTATACCTTCTAACCCCGCAGCTTGTCAAAAAGCTTAATGACATGTATACATATGTACCAAGATAATGTCTACAAACTAACTCCTGTGAGTTAGCGTCTTCTTTAGCAGCTGTGCAGTGTGTCTGATTTACAAGCTGGATGTGGCAAAATCAAGTCTCAGCTGGTATGAGCCATGATCAGGCCTTCAGAGAATGTAACCCCTGAGGTTCTGAATACAGACTGTTTTATCAGCAATACCTTACACTGAGGTATATATACACTGAAGAACAATGTGGTAATTAATGCATATATGTAATTGGTATTTTATTTATATTTGTGATGGTAAATTCATATTTGCCTACATTTCTAATTTATGTTTCTAATTCGGATGTTGGGGATGCTTACAAATTCCAGTGTTAAATTAATTAATTGATCAACACTTCATTGGGATTTGCTTTGCTCTAGCAGAGGATGCTTAATGGTTTCAAAACTATAGACAGAGTGTTCTTGTTTTTTGGTTGTTTTGTTTCTAAATCCGAAAAATAGTTAAAAAAAAAGAAAAAAAAAGTATTTGCGGGTAATTTAATAAAGAGGTTTAGTTCTCTTTTCCTTCACAGAAAAGCAGATTTATGTTTCACAGTAACTCTTTTGCATAGAGGTTTAGACAACATCTAATGAGGAAATTAACCCAAGTGTTGACAGTTATGTGGTTATCAAGGTATTAGATTACTACTGCCTGAACAAAATAACATTCTCAACTTTTTTCAGTCCTTTCTGGTAACATTTTGTCCAAAGCACAAATTTTTAGCTTTTTTGTATGCATTTATAAATGACATTGACATTAGAGCAGTCTCCTTTAATTAACCTAATGGCATCACCACCCTTTCAAACTGATTGTATAGAGGGTGAGGCATCCCCTTAGGATATCGAAAACACACCCTCAAAATACATTCAGAAATGCTTTCTATACGTTTTTCTATTGTTGGGTTTTATAATTAATCAGGGCTTTGAAAATCCCATCTTAATGATTTGTATTTACATCACTCAACAAATCAACAAATTCTTTGCTTTCACAAAATCCTAGTTTTCTTGCTTTTCTCCTTGATTTGAATCAATTTAATCCTATCTGAGAAACACAGTAAATATATCACCATTACATGCTTTGGTTTGGAGAAGTCAATTAAGATTCTTTTTACATGAATGATGAGTTATCCATGTACTTAGTTACAATGTTAATTTTGTTGCACCTTATATACTGGGCAATGTGTAGATTACAATAAATTAGATAGATAATAACAAAACAAAAAAAACATATACACATACATACAGACGGGTGACAAATTAAAGGAAAAACATAAAGGTGTTGGGCAGCACGAGCCCCAGAACAGCTTCAATGCTCTTGGCACAGATTCTACGAGTCTCTGACTCTACTGGAGGGATGAAAACCATTCCTCCAAAAGATATTCCCTCATTTGGTGTTTTGATGAAGGTGGTGGAGAGAGCTGTCTAACACATCGGTCCAGAATCTCCCATAGGTGTTCAATTGGGTTGAGATCTGGTGACTGCGAAGGCCATAGCATATGATTCACATCATTGTCATACTCATCACACCATTCAGTGACCCTCGTGCCCTGTGGATGAGGGCATTGTCATCCTGGAAGAGACCTCTCCCATCAGGAGAGAAATGTTTCACCATAGGATAAAGGTGATCACTCAGAATAACTTTGTCATGATTTGCAGTGACCCTTCCCTCTAAAGGAACAAGTGGACCCAAACCATGTTCCCCCACCCCGCTTTCATGGAAAAAAAACTCCGCCGCTCCCCCCCCCACCCCCCGCTCTCATGGGAGAAAACGCCACCTCCCCCCATCCCATCATCACCGTCAGGAATTATTTTGCCTGGGGCCCACACATACCCTAGAAACGCCTCTGATGCTAGATACATATTGTGTTATTCATTCTTCCAGCCTGTGGTTTGCTTGCATAAGAAGAGATTTCATACAGTGAATTCATGGCAAATCTGGCTCAGGGTATTTGTAAAAGTAAAAGTGTGTAACAGACTGAGTCACAAATGAATACATGCAGTTTTCATGCAAACCAGAGAAAACTACGCGCGCAAGCAGAAGCTAGTCTGATTTCAGACAGTAATCTTGGAATTTTACTTGGCAGTTACTGCAGTTGGTAATTTCCTTGACTTCCGACATGGCAATGTAAGCTACACTTCCCTTAGTTAATTGGGTGAAAGACTGAAATATGGTTATTTGACATAAACCACATTTTTCTATTGTTTCGTTCTTTAATTCTGCAACAAGTTGGTACTTTGTAGTTTTGTGACTTTGTTATTTTCCTTCATAAGCTTCCTTTTATATAAGTTCTTCATTTAAATGAGTTACTAACATATTAGTACCATGTCTAAGACCAGTGTCCAGTGTATATACACATTTGCATAGCTAGATTGACATCACTACTCTGCCAGTAACCCAAGTTGTTTTTCTACCTCAGTGTCTACAAAGGAATTTCTTTTTGAGCATGGGTTTGGCCAAACATTGCTGGTTTCCACTTGTCTGAGGCACTTTGACACCGGGGAATTACTTTCTTAATCTCATTCCTTGGGGATTGGTGTTTTACCTTAGGTTCAGCCCAAGGCCACACCTTTACAGAGTCATTATCCTTCTGGTCTCTCCAGATTGTATCTAGAGTTGGCATTTACGGAGAACTTTTCCTGCATTCTCATCAGTAAATGAATAATAACCTTCATTGTTTCCTCAGATCTTATGATGGAACTGTAAATAAAACAGAGGATATATGACACTATTATCTCTGTATGTAGAACTATTTTCTTCCACAAATGCAGTCAGAGTCTGGTGTGGGGAATCAACATGTAATACATCAATCCAGCATGTTTTGGAAGGAAGTAGTTTCTAGCACTTCCTATGAGTAGTATCTGCACCAGGAATTATGTGCAGTTGTTTAATACAAACATCTGGCCCCAGCTAGAGAACCATTCAGTGACTGTTCATAATTGACATAATAGTCTTGTGGACTATTGTAAAAAGAAAAAAAAAAAATTGGAAAGAGGATATGTTGCAGAACTAGAATTTCCCGCCCCTTTTTTTAACTTCCTGATTCAATGGGGAAAGTTAAGGTAAATGACCTTATTACACAACATCACTAGTTCTGTATCACTCTGCGTAATAGAGCAGTGAGTAGGGCTTAGAAAACGGAAATTACACTTTCTTTAAGCCAGTCCATACGGGCTTCATGTGTATGTTTATTTTGGGAAAAGATTTTTTCTTATTTGTGGGGGTGGAGGTCTATTTATTTAGAAAAGACTAAACACCATCAGAGGGCGCTAAAGGAGAGGCATAAGTAAGATACGCAGACTGAAATGCTATAAATGTATATATAGATATATAAAAAACATTATTTACTGTTAATTAAAAAGGGAAAACCACTATGAAGATGCATTAAAGAGATTCATGGGACATATAAGGCTGTATTGACAGATTAAAAAAAAAAAATCCTCCTGACCCTGGTGTGTGATACAATTAATTAATTAAGTATGCAAGCTTTCTTCTGTGGGAAAGATTTCCAGATAAGTTCTTAGGTATGTTAATTTCCTCGATTGCCATAGAACCTATTGACACACCTGTAACTATTTCCTTAAGCCAACCTGTTCTACCTGCAGTGCCATTTTTCAACATCTACAGTGAGGGAAAAAAGTATTTGATCCCCTGCTGATTTTGTACATTTGCCCACTGACAAAGAAATGATCAGTCAATAATTTTAATGGTAGGTGTATTTTAACAGTGAGAGACAGAAAAACAACAAAAAAATTCAGAAAAACGCATTTAAAAAAACTTATAAATTGATTTGCATGTTAATGAGGGAAATAAGTATTTGATCCCCTATCAATCATCAAGATTTCTAGCTCCCAGGTGTCTTTTATACAGGTAACGAGCTGAGATTAGGAGCACTCTCTTAAAGGGAGTGCTCCTAATCTCAGCTTGTTACCTGTATAAAAGACGCCTGTCCACAGAAGCAATCAATCAATCAGATTCCAAACTCTCCACCATGGCCAAGACCAAAGAGCTGTCCAACGATGTCAGGGACAAGATTGTAGACCTACACAGGGCTGGAATGGGCTACAAGACCATCGCCAAGCAGCTTGGTGAGAAGGTGACAACAGTTGGTGCGATTATTCGCAAATGGAAGAAACACGAAATAACTGTCAGTCTCCCTCGGTCTGGGGCTTCATGCAAGATCTCACCTCGTGGAGTTTCAATGATCATGAGAACGGTGAGGAATCAGCCCAGAACTACACGGGAGGATCTTGTTAATGATCTCAAGGCAGCTGGGACCATAGTCACCAAGAAAACAATTGGTAACACACTATGCCGTGAGGGACAGAAATCCTGCAGCGCCCGCAAGGTCCCCCTGCTCAAGAAAGCACATGTACAGGCCCGTCTGAAGTTTGCCAATGAACATCTGAATCATTCAGAGGAGAACTGGCTGAAAGTGTTGTGGTCAGATGAGACCAAAATCGAGCTCTATGGCATCAACTCAACTCGCCGTGTTTGGAGGAGGAGGAATGACCCCAAGAACACCATCCCCACCGTCAAACATGGAGGTGGAACATTATGCTTTGGGGGTGTTTTTCTGCTAAGGGGACAGGACAACTGCACCGCATCAAAGGGACGATGGACGGGGCCATGTACCGTCAAATCTTGGGTGAGAACCTCCTTCCCTCAGTCAGGGCATTGAAAATGGGTCGTGGATGGGTATTCCAGCATGACAATGACCCAAAACACACAGCCAAGGCAACAAAGGAGTGGCTCAAGAAGAAGCACATTAAGGTCCTGGAGTGGCCTAGCCAGTCTCCAGACCTTAATCCCATAGAAAATCTGTGGAGGGAGATGAAGGTTCGAGTTGCCAATCGTCAGCCTCAAAACCTTAATGACTTGGAGAGGATCTGCAAAGAGGAGTGGGACGAAATCCCTCCTGAGATGTGTGCAAACCTGGTGGCCAATTACAAGAAACGTCTGACCTCTGTGATTGCCAACAAGGGTTTTGCCACCAAGTACTAAGTCGAAGGGGTCAATTACTTATTTCCCTCATTAACATGCAAATCAATGTATAACTTTTTTGAAATGCATTTTTCTGGATTTTTTTGTTGTTATTCTGTCTCTCACTGTTAAAATACACCGACTGATCATTTCTTTGTCAGTGGGCAAACGTACAAAATCAGCAGGGGATCAAATACTTTTTTCCCCCACTGTATCTACAAAAGCCAAAATTTTGCCAAATGTGCATTATACCTTTTGGGGATTCTCCTATCTTCATGAGAGTAGGTATATTGTTTTCATGTTTTTCTACACTTTAGCGACTTATGGTTTCATGTTTACTGTATACATGGAAAAATCAGTAACATACTGTAGAACATGTGTTAGCAG
Organism: Amia ocellicauda; assembly: GCF_036373705.1. Classification (NCBI taxonomy): domain Eukaryota; kingdom Metazoa; phylum Chordata; class Actinopteri; order Amiiformes; family Amiidae; genus Amia; species Amia ocellicauda. Next base: position 19,409,499 of record NC_089868.1, on the reverse strand, counting down.
TGTACTAGCTGCCAAAATAAAATAAACACTCCCAAATTAGACACAAGGAATATATTAATAATATGTTTACAAATCTAATACATAAAAAATGACCAACATATAATATGCTAAAATACATTTGATATATTTGGCACATTTTCAATGACCAGAAAAATGAACCTTGTTATGGTGTCATGTTTTTCAGCTGCAGACTGGTCATACTATATCTGTCTTTCCTTCACACTGATCACTGTTAATCATAGTTCCTCCCAAATGGGTCACCAATGACAAAACTATATTGTATTATTGTAGTATATACTGCAGATTACATATACTTTATGTAAACACCTTTACATATCTTAACACCTTTATTATAAACAGATTTTGGCAAAGGTTTCAGGCGACATGTTAAATGTGCTGGAATGTGACCAAACGGAAAAAAAAAACCTGTAAAAATATTGCCTTAAGTGTTTTCTAGTTTTGAATTACTTCTTTGATGCACATTCCCAGAGGGGACAGGAAACACCTGTTTTCTTCCTTAGCTAGTACCATGAGCAGAAGCGCTAAGTAGGTTAAGTAGGCCTAAATATCTCCCACACAAACGCTTTCCTAGGTAGAAAGTAAACACATATAAAATGTTATGTTCAATGCGTCACTGTGGTGCATTTCCGTGCCTCTGATGTATACAACTGTATTATTATCCTCTTCAAACTTCTTCCAGTTTATTTAAATAATAGGAAACACTGTGTAAATACTTATAAATTATTTTAGTTGCCCAAAACAAATTCTGAAAAGTAACTGGTGCTAAATGAACTAAAGCACAATAATTGCACCTGATATGTAAAAGAAGATGATATATTCAGTATAAATCCACTGGACAACACAATAATGAACCAGAATGCTGTTACAGTGTACCAGATTAAATGGATGAGTCTACAGACAGAATCTCCTAAAATATTACAAAACCAGGCCAGCAACCTACCTGCCAAAAGAAAAAATAAACAAGACATGTTTTGATTCAAGTAAATGCTCTCCAAAATGTACGTCATTTAACTGAATCATCTCTTTCTCTGCAGTTTATCAAAACTGTTCTGTGTGGGAGAATGGGAGATGCTTTTACATATGATATAATGGATTCAATAATCCAGAAACACGCACGCATGTGTTAGTTATAAGCAATAGGAAAGTGGGTTTAAATTGTTGTCATTCCCGTCTTTTTTTACTATGTAGAGCAACCTTTTGGGATTGTGAAATAGTTATTCATAGTGTATCATTACAGTGTACCTGTAAATAGATTATCAGTGTCTTACTAATGTGAAGGAAAATTATAGCATGATCCTTTTTGTTGATGTTTGGCTAAAGATATCATTTGTCTTTAATGATTCTCATTGAACAGACATTTTAAGTAAAATTATGTATTGCTTCAGGAAAGGAAAGGGGAATGTGGAAATTATGCATGACAATCAGGAAATTATATATACGAAATGTCAATTCAAACGCAGTTTTTGTACTTTATTGATTACTTTTAATTGTATACTTTGAATTCTAGCCATTAGTTACTTGCTATATATATATATATATATATATATATTTCTCCCCAACCATTAAATCTATTTGCTGTTTCATTTGTTGCTGCCTTTTAAAAATGACTATTCTTGATTAGATTGAACAAAACTATGTGTATATATGTTTTTAGGGCATTGATTCAGCCTTGAGACAACAGTAAATATCACATTCAATTAAACTGAGGGCTATGGAGGGGCAGTCAAAAGATTACTCCTTTCTAAACTCAGTCTAATTGGCTATTCACAGACAAGGTAAATGAAGCTGAATGGCACGTAGTGATATTTGTCATTAATGAGTCACTTAATCCCTGCTGAATTGAGAAAAGAAAGTCCAGATTATGTTCTGGTTGTTTTTATTCTACGCCATCAGCTACATTCCCTTAGGCGCTCTACGCTTCCTTAGGCACATACACTTTTTCGAATTCATAGCACTGGAAAAATAAATAATCTTTGTATGTAATTGAAAACAACTGTTTGTATGCAAGCCAAGAGAGAAAATGACTAGACTGATGCATAATGTCTTTCTTTTGGAAACAACCAGTGATTGTTTCTTGTTTTTTGTTAGTGGTGACCCATGACTGACCTCATTACTAGTGAGAGTGGGCAACATGGAAACCAATAGATAATTGCTTTTCAGTGATTTAAATCCAGAGCATGGCATTCTGGTGAATATAGTTTAAAAGCAGAACATTTTCATTTGTTCTTTTGCATGAAGAGCGGTCTTCTACATAATTATAGCAAATGCAATTAAGAGATTTTATACCTATCATTACGTATGTCACATCTTCAGGAGAATTAGAATTCTTAACCATTATATTGGTTCATGTAAAAATAATAATAATAATGTTATTTAACAGGCAAATCATGAGCTTCTACAAAACACTTTTCTGCAAAAGAAAATATCAATTCGTACATAAATGTTGAAAACAGTTGAAAATCGTCAATTAAACTACATAATTAGTGGTTTTGTTTTTATTCTTTTTTAAATGTATTTTATTTACAAAGAATCATGCTACAAAGTGATCTACGTGCTTCTGTGACATCACCGGTGTCGTTGTTCCACTCTGTGTTTTTCTTTGCAACTGCTGGTAAGGGGCAAGGCCTTCCTGTAAGTCTGCCCCATCATTACATTCAGATACTGATTTTCAGACCTAGAGGAAACTATGAGAATCTATGGAACTGTTGAAAAATACGGGTTCCATCGTCTTCAGCATTCACTGATGGCAACAGAAATCACAATATTGGACTGTTTTTACATGACTTGCTGCCAGTGTTAAATAAATGTTTTTCATTCAGACCTTTTTCTTAAGATCTATTGCTTTTCACTAGCTTTTCTATTGCTTTTTGTCAGTAAAGCCTGGAAATTCCGGAAACATTCTTCATAAGCAGCAAAGAAATTCCAAGTTTATTTTGATTGCTAGTCTATAGCTGGTCTGGGAATTTGTGGGGGTGGGGGGGGGGGTTGGGAATGACGATTCTGAGGTGATTTAATTTCCCTTTTGACTCCAGACGTACATGTGGCAGGAATTAATCGCTACAATTCAGTCCAATATTTTAATGTTATATTACTGCTATCTAATATGTTATAAAGCGTAGCATATTTTTCAACCTGCTAACAGGAGGGTAATAAAATAAAGAATGCTTTTGATTTTCCTACATGGGAGACAATGTTTCCATTGCAGTGATAGAGAATGCAATCAATCATCAGTTCTGCTAATTATTCACTACATTTACAAAGCCAGATGCTGCAAGTCTCTTCTTGGCTTGTGATCAGTTACGCACAGTAAACCCCAGCTCTTTACTGCCGTCTTGTAATGAGCAAATGTACACTGCGTCATCCTCCTAAGATAGGGTACCAGCATCCCTGTGTCTCTAATGAGAGCAGTGAGTGATGTTGGAAGGTAACTATTTTTTGTGGTCCAAAGGCAGTTGTCTGCTGAGCCAAAAGCATCTGGGCTCTGTCAGCTGAGCAAAAGCCAAACAGATACATTATTTAAATGCCAAATAGTTCCTAACTTTGAGCACAACCAACGGGGAAACTATACTATGGTCAACAACCCAATAGAAAAACAAAAATTACTAAAATGTTAGTAATTCGTGAAAATATTATAGACCTTAAACATGCTCATTACACTCTAATCCTTGTTACCATGCGATTTAATAATAATAATATTTTTAGAAGTAGGTGATTTTCTAGGAAAAAGTTTTAATATTAAGAAAGGAAGTTTAGGTGCATCTGCAATTTTACACAAACTCTCATCAGACTGACTTTTGTTGACAGTTGCAACAGAACAGACATAACCCATACTATGATTAAGAACTGCCTTTAAAGCTTTCAGTTAACAGGGTAACAACAAGAGGTCCATACGCAAACATCACCGGAGTGTGGATGATGAGTAATCGCAGCTTGTGGTCTCACAAATCCAGCTTTCTAAAAGAGTCAGACACTCGCAGTGGTTCACCTTTAAGTATTTGTGTGTTGTACTTGAACAAATAACTACTTTAAAGATACTATCTATACTCTATAATGGTTCAGCCTCAGCAACAACAGTGATAAAACCCAGCATCCGTTACATGAATGGATTCTGTCCGAAATAATAACAAATCTTTATGTGCTCCACAGTAAGGTCTTACCCATTTAAAACAATAATGTTTTGATAAGGTGATGCTATTGTGTATCACAGTACACTGTTTCCCAGGATTCTCCACCTACTGAAACTAACTGGGAAATTGTAGATCAATGTAATACCTGCTTAGTCATGGCAGATTTCAGGGAGGTCTTTGCAGTGAAACTTTTTTTTTCTTTTTCTCTCCGTTAATGTGAAAAGGATTGTCTGCGTTGACTAGTGTTTACATCATGACTATAGGATCTCTCTCTAATCCATTACAATTGTACAAACCATTACAGATGACTGTAGGGGGAAACAACTTTCCTCACAGGGTTTCCTAAGTGTATGTGAGGTATTTTATTTAAGAATAGGACAGCAATGTTCAAGTTTCCTGAGAACTGTGGCTGCTGTTTGCTTACATGTAATGAAAGTGTTAGAGCTCTATTTTAACAAGTGTAATTACTATGTTGTTACAAAGATTATCTGTATTTTACAAAACTCTGGTTGGCTTTTGAATAAACATGCATATAGGTTATAACATATCAGACCAGAGAAATCCATTAGAAATTAATTAATCTCCTCAGTCACCTGACCTTCTGCCCTACGAAATGAGAAAGATTTTGAATTAAACTAAATAACATGTTCTAACTATTACAGTTCTATGGAACTGTTTTGTGCAATTATGTATTTCACATCCACATTTCACATTGCTAGAAGAATGGCATTTCGTTGGTATTTCAATTGATCTTTACCACGTCTATTTCTGCCATTATTGAGTCACAATCTATTTTGTACAGTATTCTGGAAGGTCTTGATTCTTCAGATTGTAATCGTTCTTTAAGAAAACAGAGGAAGATTTTTGATATTATCTCTGTGTGTCTCATAAAAATGTAGGGAGTGGCCCAGGAGTGTCAAACAATCTCACGCTGTGGATCTCCTCTGAGGGTCCTTCTGGCACCTGTTCAGGACCATAGTGCACCTTGTGGACCTACACAAAAGAAGTTCAGTAATTCTTCAATGCAAGGTCGTCCTATTAGAACCTCAGCTAAATCAGACATATTGATTGAGTGTGCAAAGAAACCTATGGAGAATAATTCACTCGACAAATGGACAGTGTCCCAAAAACTGCAGTCTGTTAAAAACATTTTAATAATAATTCATGCAACACAGAAAATAGTAGAAAATATCAAGTAATCCACAAAGATAATGTATAGGTTTGGGGCATATTGACAATTGAACTACATACACTGAAAAACAAAATGTCACTGAAAGAATGGTGATGTATTCTAACATAATCATACGCTGATCTAATGTGTGTCATCATTCATATTTTGACCGTGGGAATGAATTATGCTCCCATTGAAACAAGTATCACTACATAAACTACAGAGGCAGAGTGTTACAGGTTCATCCTTTTGGCAGGCAGTCACAGGGGACAGAGATATGATGTCATCAGCATTTTAGAGCCAAGAGGTGTGCCGTTTTCAGTCTGTCTGCCTTGAACAATGGCACATCAGATATGACTCTCACATCCTCGTCACCATTGTCACCAAAGTGATACTCACGTGTCACCTCTTCTCAGACCTGTGTTACAGAACCGATCAGAGTGCATTGAAAATCAGAATGACGGAGACTTAGTTACCCAATTGAGAAAAATCGAAACTTGCAACAACCCTGTCTGCTGCTATAAAATATATCTATATCATCAGATTTCAAATAGCTTACAGTGTATAATGAATAGGCACATATTACACACATTTTGCTTGGTAAGGTTTCATCCTGTAAGGTTTCAAAATGTTTATATTCTATGTATTTAAGGAATGGAAAATGCCCCTTGATTGCAAAAATAATAATAATAATAATGTATTCAGCATTTCTCTATCAGTACATGAGGCACCAATTTATAGAGCCAGAAGGAAGTATTGCTTCCTGTTATTATTGAAGAGTAATCCACAACACATCTTATTATACATACACAGTGGATTTTTTGTATCTTAGCTTCAGACCTTCACTTATAAGTGTATACCACAAACCTCAGATAACAAAGAACATCTTAACAGATTAAGATGTTAAGATGTCTTGTGAAGGACATATTGTTCATGCTGTGCTATTAAGTGTAATTCACAGTGTGTTAATAGGATGAACATTTGTATCAGTGGTTTAAAATACTATCCATTCATCTATTTGTACCAATTTGTGCTTCAATACACATATGTTTCAATGCAACTACATACAATATGTAAATTTATCCATTTTAATTATTTTAAAGTACCAGTAAACCCAAGTGTAATATTTTTAAATATAGAATTTGAATGAATTTGAAAATAGCATGCCATACATATAAGTGAAGTGACTTGGTTAAATAAATTATTTCTCAATGATGCTCTGAGTGCATTGGGCACAAACATTTACTTGGTTTTGTCAAGGTGCACTGTAGCTGTACATTTGTTCTTCCCAGCTGGGTGTACCATATTTTACTAAACATTCCATTCTTCTCTGGGAAAGTGGAGATAACATTATTTCGAACCTCTCCTTTGTTTGTTTATTCTTGAATTTCCCATCATTTACTTTTCTTTCTTTTTCCGGAATGAATGTATCATGAAATCTTCCAATTAATAATTATGTCTCATTCTTTTTAGTATTTTAATTATAAACAATTACAAACAACAATTGAGTATAAACAACAATACAATTATGCTTTGTCATTAATTGAACAGTAGCTTACAAAACATTGTGTATAACACTAAATAAAGACCCCTTTTGAAAAAATCACTAACCTACTTTAATCAGAATGTTACATAAAGTGTTTCCTTCATTAATTTGTTCCTGATCTGCTAATTACTCCACTTTCTTTAGTGTAAATGTTTTGATATACACTCACCTAAAGGATTATTAGGAACACCTGTTCAATTACTCATTAATGCAATTATCTAATCAACCAATCACATGGCAGTTGCTTCAATGCATTTAGGGGTGTGGTCCTGGTCAAGACAATCTCCTGAACTCCAAACTGAATGTCTGAATGGGAAAGAAAGGTGATTTAAGCAATTTTGAGCGTGGCATGGTTGTTGGTGCCAGACGGGCCGGTCTGAGTATTTCACAATCTGCTCAGTTACTGGGATTTTCACGCACAACCATTTCTAGGGTTTACAAAGAATGGTGTGAAAAGGGAAAAACATCCAGTATGCGGCAGTCCTGTGGGCGAAAATGCCTTGTTGATGCTAGAGGTCAGAGGAGAATGGGCCGACTGATTCAAGCTGATAGAAGAGCAACTTTGACTGAAATAAGCACTCATTACAACCGAGGTATGCAGCAAAGCATTTGTGAAGCCACAACACGTACAACCTTGAGGCGGATGGGCTACAACAGCAGAAGACCCCACCGGGTACCACTCATCTCCACTACAAATCGGAAAAAGAGGCTACAATTTGCACAAGCTCACCAAAATTGGACAGTTGAAGACTGGAAAAATGTTGCCTGGTCTGATGAGTCTCGATTTCTGTTGAGACATTCAGATGGTAGAGTCAGAATTTGGCGTAAACAGAATGAGAACATGGATCCATCATGCCTTGTTACCACTGTGCAGACTGGTGGTGGTGGTGTAATGGTGTGGGGGATGTTTTCTTGGCACACTTTAGGCCCCTTAGTGCCAATTGGGCATCGTTTAAATGCCACGGCCTACCTGAACATTGTTTCTGACCATGTCCATCCCTTTATGACCACCATGTACCCATCCTCTGATGGCTACTTCCAGCAGGATAATGCACCATGTCACAAAGGTCAAATCATTTCAAATTGGTTTCTTGAACATGACAATGAGTTCACTGTACTAAACTGGCCCCCACAGTCACCAGATCTCAACCCAATAGAGCATCTTTGGGATGTGGTGGAATGGGAGCTTCGTGCCCTGGATGTGCATCCCACAAATCTCCATCAACTGCAAGATGCTATCCTATCAATATGGGCCAACATTTCTAAAGAATGCTTTCAGCACCTTGTTGAATCAATGCCACGTAGAATTAAGGCAGTTCTGAAGGCGAAAGAGGGTCAAACAAAGTATTAGTATGGTGTTCCTAATAATTCTTTAGGTGAGTGTACATTATTTGTCAAATTTACTTGCAAAGCATATTATCTGCTAGCACATTAATAGTTAAACTAGGGAGCCTAGTGGTAACACCAGAATGTAAAAAAAAACAAACACTTTGGAGTTACCAGCCATGAATAAGTGATGAGAATTCCAGTAAAGCTTTCTTTGAAGTCAAAGTAAATATGGTTTATGCTTTTGACAAAATTATGTGATCTGGCCTGGTCAGTGAATTCATCTTTACAAAGGCTTCCCCTCTTTTTCTCTTGACCATAAGAATAAAAAGGTACATTTCTCATTCGTACTTCAAGGATGCCTGTGTGATGCCACAAAACATGGTGAAGGGATCCCAGCAATGAATCTTCTCAGTGGCGTCAAAACCCCCACATAAGTAATTCATTTTTAGCAACCACTGTGCGTAATGTGCACTGATTACTCATGGTTATTCACACATATAATACAAACTGATGAAAGCATCCTTTTCTCCACTCATTCTTTTCAGACATCAAACCCCATAAATTGTGTTTGGCACGTACATCTAGACAGAATCAAATGCATAAAAACAATACAAATAAATTAAAGAGGTCTGTTCTATTATGTTTCTGACCAACAAACATGTAAGGGAGGGCATACATTTTGATAGTGTAATGCCCTCTCTTAGCAAATCTATTCCTTCTGCATTTTTCCACAAGTAACAAAATTGCTCATTTTGTTTTAAGTTTGCCTTAAGTTGACGTTAGCATTGTCTGTAGTTTGCCTAAATTGAAGTCAATTCAGTTCAGCTGCTGAGTTGGTGAAAGTAAACAGGTTGTAGAAGGGAGTTTCTGTCTAGGACTAGCAGGAATTCTGTTGCAGGAGGAGCCAGGTGGGGCCAGTTAGGTGTGAATTGGGGGTAGGTAGACAAAAGCTACTTAAAGCAGCTGTTGAGAAAGCTGTGCTGTTTCTCGCTGACAAAAGTTAGGCAGTTGACTAGCAGCAGGAACCAAGAGAAGTATAAAGAAACAAACAAACAAAAAGTAACATCTAGAAGCATGTGGCCACTACAGTGTCAGGTTTGCAGAATGATTGCCTTCCTGGATGAACTCATCCAAGAAGGCTTCATTTGTGAACGTTGTCGGCAAGTTGAAATCCTAGAGATCAAGGTTCGTGATCTTGAGGCTCAGCTTGTCGATCTGCGCTGTATTAGGAATATAGAAGAATTGGTCAATCAGCCCATGAGAGAGATGGTGTGCACGCCAAAACCTAGGAGAGTTGAGACCTTAGAGCAGGACAGTGTAGAGAACTGATGGGTTACAGTAAGTCGTAACCGCAGAAAAGGGCGCGTACAACCCCCAGAGACACCCCAAGAGCTTGAATTGACAACAGGTTCCAACTGCTGGACACCGAGTTGGACAGTGACAGCTCAGAGGGTGATGGGGGGCAGTTGAGCACCAGAGCACCATGGTGCCCACTCCCCCCCAGAAGAAGGAGGTAGTTATAGTAGGAGACTCAATTCTTAGAGGTGTAGATTCACACAGTGTGTTCTAGTGACAAGGAGACCCGCATGGTATCTTGCCTGCCTGGTGCTCAGGTTGCAGATCTCCCTAAACTAGTAGACGGGCTACTGGCCAAAGCCGGGGTGAATCCACTGGTCATGGTCCACATTGGAACCAATGACATAGGAAAAGGTAGGACAGAGGTTCTGCAAGACAAATTTAAAGAGTTAGGAACAAAACTAAAGAGCAGAACCTCCACAGTAGTTTTCTCTGAAATACTTCCGGTACCACGTGCCAGGCCAGGGAGACAGGCAGAGATTAGAAAGTTTAACACGTGGTTGAAAGCTTGGTGTAGGGAAGAGGGGTTTAGGTTTATGGAGCATTGGTCTTTCTTCTGGGATAGATGGGACCTGTTCAAACCGGATGGTCTACATCTAAACAGAAGGGGGGCTAATGCATTGGGAGAGCATATGTGCAGTGAAATTGAGAATCATTTAAACTAGGAACCAGGGGGGCAGGGAGCTCTGACAATGGGAGATGTTCCACTAAGGAAAGAAAACCAAGGGAAACTGCTAGTAGGAAAGTCCTGAAATGTTTGTACCTCAATGCCAGGAGTATAAGGAACAAGATGTTAGACTTGGAAGCCACAGTGCTGGCGTGTGACTATGATGTTGTAGGAGTGACAGAAACATGGCTTACAGAAAATGATGGGGATGAATACAAGTTGGAAGGATACACACAGTTTAGGAGACACAGGCTAATTCGAAGAGGGGGTGGGGTAGCATTATAACATTGAGGCAGAAGAACTTGTATTAGATCCCAGTAATGGAACAGAATCTTTGTGGGTGAAACTTTTGAACAAGAGATCTGGAGAATTAGCGGTAGGAGTGTGTTACAGGCCACCAAACTCAGATATTCAGAAAGATGCTGCATTGTACAGTGTAATCAGGACTGCATTTGGCAAGGATGTGGCTATTATAATGGGGGATTTCAATTTCCCAAACTTAGACTGGGAAAGCCCAATGGGGACTACAGAAGCAGAAATAGAAATGGTTGAGATGGTAAATGACTGCTTTCTAACTCAATTTGTCAGGGAACCAACCAGAGAGAGCGTATGTATTGACTTGATCTTTTCAAATGACCAAGATAGGGGGACAGTAGTTAGAGAACCAATGGCAAATTGTGATCACAATATGGTTAGCTTTGAGGCATTCTTTCAAAAAACAAAGTCCAAGTATAAAACAATGGTCTACAATTTTAGAAAAGCAAACCTTGAAGGTATGAGACGGCACTTAGAAGAGGTAGACTGGAGCACACTGGATACAGAGTTAGTTGAAAATGGATGGGTATATTTTAAGAATATACTACTTGAGGCTCAGGAGCAATTTGTACCAAAACTTAGCAAATTGAGGACCAAAAATCACTGGCCAAAATGGTTTAATAGAGGTATGCAAAAAAATATAAAGAGGAAGAAAATGTTATATAACGCATACAAAAGGGATGGTGATGAAACAAAATACATAGAATATGTTGAGCTGCAAAGAGATCTTAAGAAAGGGATCAGGAACGCAAAGAGGGAAATAGAAAGAAACATAGCTCTTGGAGCTAAAACCAATGCAAAGAGCTTTTTTCAATATTACAACAGCAAGCGGTCAATAAAGGAGGAAGTGAAACAGATAAAGGGCAAAAATTGAGGTATCTTGGAAAATGAACAAGATGTGGCAAATGTTCTAAATGAGTATTTCACAGAGGTTTTTACAAAAGAAAAAACAGATGACATGCCACAGGTTGACAATCAGTCCAGTCAAACCCTAAGAGAGATCAGGATAAATGAGGAGGAGGTACTAAAGGGACTAGCAGAATTAAAAACCAACAAATCACCTGGGCCAGATGGGATATTTCCAACAGTACTTAAAGAAATTAGGGAAATTATTTATAGGCCGCTTATTCCTTGATTATTCCAAATGACACATCCCCAAATGAAACAGGGGATGTGCCAACTGATTGGAAGACAGCAAATGTCATACCAATCCACAAGAAAGGGGACAGAACTGAGCCCTGAAATTACAGACCAATCAGTCTCAACTGCATCACTTGTAAAATGTTGGAAAAAATTATTAGACAGAAAATAGAGGAGCATCTCAATGAAAACCATATTCTTGGAGATAGTCAACATGGGTTTAGACGAGGCAGATCATGTCTTACTAATTTATTAAAAAAATGTGAACATGCAACTGCAGCTGTAGATCACGTGAAAGCATATGATATGATATACTTAGATTTCCAAAAAGCTTTTGATAAGGTTCCACACCAAGACTGATCCTCAAATTGGAAGCTGTAGGCTTTCAGGGTAATGTAAGTAGATGGATTATGAACTGGTTGATGTATAGGAAACAGAGGGTGTCGATTAGAGGAGTTGCTTCTAACTGGAGTGAGGTTGTTAGTGGAGTTCCACAGGGATCAGTACTAGGGCCTTTGCTTTTTCTAATCTATATTAATGATATGGACTCTGGGATAGTTTGCAAACTTGTCAAATTTGCAGATGATACTAAAATAGGTGGCTCAGCAGATACAATCTCGGCAGCACAGGCTATTCAAAGGGACTTAGATAATATTCAGTTGTGGGCCGACACCTGGCAAATGAAATTCAATGTGGACAAGTGCAAGGTAATACATGCAGGTAACAAAAATGTCCACTATAATTACACTATGGGAGCAATAGAACTAGATGAAGTAACGCATGAGAAAGACCTAGGAGTCTATGTGGACTCCTCACTTTCTCCATCCAAGCAATGTGGGGAAGCAATAAAAAAAGGCAAACAGGATGCTAGGGTATATTGTCAAAAGTGTAGAATTGAGAACAAGGGCAGTGATGTTCAGACTGTACAATGCACTAGTTAGAGCTCATCTGGATACTGTGTACAGTTCTGGGCTCCACACTTCAAGAAGGATATTGCTGCTCTAGAGGCAGTTCAGAGGAGAGCAACCAGACTTATTCCAGGTCTGAAGGGAAAGTCCTACTCGGAGAGACTGAGGAACTGAACCTTTTCACCCTGGAACAGAGGAGACTACGTGGGGACTTGATCCAAGTCTTCAAAATCATGAAAGGCATCGACCACATCAAACCAGAGGAGCTTTTCCAGATCAGCAGGGACACACGCACCTGGGGACACAAATGGAAATTGGGCTTCAAGGTATTCAAAATGGAAAACAGGAGACACTTCTTTACACAGAGAGTCATCACAATCTGGAATAAACTACCCAGCGATGTGGTAGAAGCTGAAAGTTTGGGAACATTTAAAAACAGACTGGATAGGATCCTTGGATCACTTAAATATTAATGAACACCAAACGAGCACGATGGGTCGAATGGCCCCCTCTCATTTGTAAACTGTTCTTATGTTCTTATGAAGCAATGGCCCATTAATAAATTAATTGAAGAAGGACCCTCAGTGGGCTTGAACTGTGCCGCTTGAACATCATTTATTCTATTATTTATATTGTACAAGAAAGGCTTTGCCAATATCCAATGAACCAGTGCTACAATTCAGCCAGAGCTCCGGTAAATATTTCCAAAACGTTGACTCAAGACTGCGGCTGTTCGGTTTGTACAAAAAATACAAAAATTCAGCTTTACTACAGTATAAGTAATAATGCAAAAATTAACACAAAAAAAAGAAAAGAAAGAAAAAACTGTGAGTACTGTTTAATTTGAATAATTTAGTTTTTACATTTTATGTCACGTGTGTTGGGGAGGGGGTTCCAGAAAAACAGAATGAGAAATCAAACCCTGCAATAAACACACAATTTCTGACACGTTTGTATTCTGCTTCTTACTGTGCACATCAGTGGAGGCGGATACGTGAACTCCGCAGCGTGTCCAGATGTGTGTGTCTTTCCCATTGTGACTACCATTAGAAAACATGGACTGTGGATTTTTTGTGATTTTGGAACTATTATGTTTGTTTTGGATGGGAAGCAGAACAAGACGCAAGGCCTTTCGCTGCATCCCATGAAGACATTTCATCAAATTATTTGTTCAATGCTTCATCCAAAAACTATTGATTTGAATAAGATACACTTGAAGTATAAATACTGTGTAATGTGCAAAGTATATTAATGATGGGCATACTGATAGAGTCTAAAATGTTTAATGTCTGAAGTCTGGTTAATGTAATAGCTGCCACTGCCCTTTTGCTGTCCAGGTGGAAAAATGTGTTTAACTTAATGAATATAACATGTTCTGCATTCTAATGCTTATCTTAATGATAAGATAGTTAGTCTCTGATATTTTTTCTTGCACAATTACACACAAAAAAACAACCATCTGAATGAACAGATTGCACTCCATTTTTCCTCTTTATTTCCCCACTTCCTTTACTTTCTAAAACTTTTGCAGAAATACGCAAGATAAAAATAACCCTGTGATATTCCTCACTTGTACTAGTTTACTTGAGGTCATGGGAATGTGAGGAAACCCTACTTACTGGAATAATGTAGTTTATGTTACATTATCTACCTACCATCTTTGAGGAACAGAGCTCTTCTTCATTCCTACAAACTAGTTTTCATTTTTATCACATTGCTAGTTTCACAAACAGGAGAAGTCCCATGTGTCTGCCCAGAAATACTGATCTATAGATACTGATCCAATTGTATGTGTCTGTAAGGTCTTCTGTCAGATGGACCATAGATTATACGTCCTTTTTAGAAAAAAAAACATTCTACACATTGACTTTTTCCACTCTCTAAGAAGAAATGCTAAAAATGTGCAATTTCAACAGAGAAACGATAGGTTGCGTATGCAACTGTGGTTATCTGAGAAAAGAAGCACTGCCCAAGGGGGAGGAGGGGTTTTCAGCACGCATCGCTGGAACATATCAAAGACATTTGTCTATCAAAGCACTTGTGCCTGTCACTCAAACATGACCCTTCCGCCTCCTGTTTGTATAAAAGGTGACGTCTGAACAAAGACTTCCCCTTTTTGACGGGAGCTAGAACTCCCACGCAACCTTGCAACCCTTGGACAGTGTTTCTCTTCACAGGGGTCACAGTATAACCAAACCTTCGCAAAGGAGGAGGCAGCGAGCTGGTAAGAGAGCCTACCCCAAGGCGTACCTACTAGGAGCCATACCAACTCTATGATAGAAACCACAAGGGCACAGTGTAAGTGCTAGATGGTGGCCGTGACACCAGCTCATGCACCACACGCAGGACACACTGCCGACCAGCAGCTAGTGGCAACAGACGCTCTACTGATGTCAATAAATTAACTATATACACAGCGGGGCACAAGAGTAAAAATACAGCAGCAGCGGCCCTCAGCACAGCTAGCATAGCTAGGGCGGGGCCACAGGCCTGCTGACAAAGGAACTATGTACAATGGCGGGGTACAGGTGTAAAAAACACATGCACTCCTGCCTACAGAATGAACTATATACAAGTCACAGTCCGGTAGGAAGGGAAAATGGTTCTGCGTTGCTTTTCCCAAGCACGCTCAATATGGGCAGACAGGGATAGAAAAGCCAGGAGCCAGTGCCCAATAGAAGGAACCGGGCCCGTCATGTCCAGCCTATAGAGGCTCAACTCGCAGCCGCACAGATGTCTGCTAGTGGGGTGCCTTGAAAAAGGGCCCGCGACATGGCTACACCTCGAATAGAGTGGGCCACCAGGTATTCAGGCTCCAGGACTCCATCTGACTCGTAAGCCGCGTTAATGGTGTCCACAATCCAGTGCAAGGGGCACTGCTTTGAAAGTGACTGGCCCTGTGTCCATGCACTGTAGGATACAAATAATTGGTCTAAGTGCCGAATGTCCTTGGTGCGCTCCAAATTGAACCTGAGAGCCCGCACCAGGCACAACAGGTGTAGCCTACTTTCCTCCACCAAAGAGAAGGGAGGAGGATGGAAAGCCATCAACTCAATAGGCCTGTTGAAATTGAAAGGAGACAGCACTTTCGGGAGGAGCGCAGGATTAGGTTGAAGCGTAACCCTGGAACCATCTCCAGCAAAATGGACACACGTGTTGTGAACGGACAGGGCATGTAACTCGCTCACGCATTTTGCTGACATGATTGCCAACAAAAACGCTGTCTTCAGTGACACTAATCTTAGGTTAACTGACTGCAAGGGCTCAAATGGGCCCTTGAAAGTGCATCCAGCACTACATCAATGCGCCACGTGGGCAGAGAAGGAGGGTGGGTAGGCCTCAGCCTGTGTGCACCTTTCAGAAACTGCGTCACCAAAAAATGAGAGCCCAGAGGCTCGCCATCAATCTTGACATGACATAAGCAGAAGGGTCCTGTTTGATCAACGGGCACAAGGGCCAATGGCAGCTTTGATAGACAAATGTCTTCGTTACATTCCAGCGATGCGTGCTGAAAACCCCTCCCCCCCTTGGGCAGTGCTTCTAACTTGAAAGAAAGCAATAATTACATCCTTATTAAGGTCTCTTAAAGATCAAGGACACTTTTCAATGTGTCTGTGTGGTTTTAGAAGGAATGTTTCTGCCTTTGACATCCGATTTACACACACACTGATGACTCATTCAATACAGCAGTAGACCTTTTCATATACTGATTTAAATGCACATACATTATAGTGATTCATACATACAACCACTATATAGTCTAGAGCATTGAATAGTTAACATAGGTCACCTTTTCTGTCTTTTGTCCCCTTTGCCTCCTTGTCTTTCTGTCAAGCAGATTATTTCTTCAGTAATAAAGGCATTTGTTTCCTACTACACCACTGAAACTAATACAGTTTGCCTCTACTCTCGGTCTTCTGTTTGGAAGTGTTCTGGCAAGTTCCTTCTTGTCCGACCCGTGACAAGAGCACAAAAAGTTGAAACAACAGAAGTGGTTGCCCTAACATGTGTCAGCTGGTTTAAATGTTTGTGTGCAATGTATTAAGAATTTTACTCCATAGCAACGGAGATGTGAGTTTTACATTTCAATTTACAGGTAATTTAGATCTTAATTCAGTACGGAGTCCAGAAAATGTTTAATTGCATACAAGAAAATGGTCTTAAAAGATGAATAATTACTAAATTGTAATTGTTTTCTTGTTGGTTTCATATACCTGTAATAAATGTATAGGTCTAGATGTGAAATGTATTAATGTGCACATGTCTCAGAGGTAATTCAATCCACTTTACCATTATATTGTTTTTAGAATAAGAGTAAAATACATATAGAGTCAAAAAAACAACAACATTAAATTACAAAATATTTTTTTTTATTTTTTGTTGAAAATGATAGAAAACACAGTGACAATACAATAAACAATAAGTTAAAACATATTTTTAAAAAGCAGCCAAAACAAATGCAAACATATTCATTGTTCCCTGGTTATCATCTTAGGCAATCCTTTATATATCAAAATAATGCTATCCTCCTGTATTTATATCAATGAATCTAAGCTGATGTACCAAGAAGTAAAAGTAAAAAAAACAGGAATTTTTGGGCTTGTATTTTCCCCAAATGATAAGAAACCAGGGACTAGGTTTAAATAGAATTCTTCACAGATTGTAAACTTAATACTCAAGTAGTCATGTAACAGTCAAGTATCCATCATATTCTCATTTTACTGATATCAAGTTGATAAAATTACATTCAAAACCATATGCATATTATGAAAACAAGTTTGTATACATATTTTCTTCAACTTTTCACTCCCAGACAATAAACAAAACAGAAAATTACACATTTTCCTTAGGAACAATATTTTATCAGAAGACACTGTTAGTTTTACACATTAAGGCACTGAACTATAAGAGAAGTGAATCTCTATTTACAGAAATCAGAGCTGGAGGAGTAAAGGTTTAGCCCAGCAGATTTTAAATTAACAAATAAATACCATATGCACAGAGTTCAATTGTTTGGGGTGGGAAAAAGTAAAAGAGCACACAACTCCATAAAATAAATATCAAGCAATAAATACAATATTAAATACAATATAAATAAATAAATATTACAGATTTAATACAAATAATTCACAGAGATACTGAGGAAAGTAACAGAGCTCGATCAGTCCAATGATTGATCCATTGTACAACTGTTATGATGAAATGTAATCAAACCGTGCCAGCCAATCACAGTGCAGCAAATACATATCACACTCCTACAACTACAGGGCAATTAAGTGTATCCAATCTACCTAAGCTGCATGTCTTTTAGAGGAAACTGGCACACCTGGCGAAAAAATTGGAGGCCACAGGGAGAACATACAAAACACATATTTTCAGACAATACTATAATATTGTACTGTAACATTAGTCCTTTTAGTCACTGTAAGATAGCACTTCACAGCATTTTATCATGCTTCTTGCGTTACTAATACTTGTATTATTGATTGATTTCCCCCTTGCTCCCTTTCCCGTAGCCCTTGACTGTGACCGAACATCTTGACAGCACTTCAAACAGGCAGGCACAGGCCAGAACCCAGGTCCCAGTAGATCTGAGGCAGCAGTGCTAAAGTTCTCTATTTTCTTTCTTAGAGTTCAGATGTCCTACCTTTGAGTATTACAGTGGGATTTAGGTCACTTTGCCTTGAGTGGGAGGTGCTGGAATTAATAGTAGCAGATTCTGTATGCTTCATGTCAGGAACATGAAAAGAGACCACTGGGCAGGGACCCTTGACATTTTGACACACGAGTCTCTGAAGGGAGACAGTGTTCACAATTTCAAACCCAACTTTCCCACCAAAGGTGCTTGGCTTCCAGTATTCTGGGGAGCAGATGGGATTGCCCATTAGGCCCTTCAGGGAATAAGGGGCCCCCATTTCCACCATGGTCTCACCAAAGATTGCATTGGGCCGGGGTTTCTCAACCAGCAGACCAGGATACATCTCCATGGCATCGATGTGTCCATACAGTTCTTCCAGTTCTGCTGCCATTTCTTTCTCTCCTGCAATAGAGAAACAGTTATGGGTTATTCAATGCTTATGACGTCCTAGTTTTATATTTGATAGGTCAGATACAATTGTAGCACTGCAACAGTTTTTCCACACTCTAATCGATGGAAACTCTTGTGGTGTAATTGTGTTCATTCTGCCTTCAATCTATGTTGTTAAGTGTTGTTCAGGGGCCTCCAGCTATCGGTCCTTCCCTAACTACAGCAAGCATCAGCAGATGTGAAAGACACTCGCTGTAGTAACCATGGCAGTTACCTTGGTAGAAATAAACAATGGTAAGCAAGTGAGTTGGGCTTGATCAAACTTATCCTGATCTTCCCTGCTGAGATCTGAGGCAATACTTACATATTCCAAAACAATGCCTAATTGCAGATAAGCTCTCAGTTCCAGAAGTCGTTAAATTTAAGTTCTGTACAATACAATTTGGGCAGTTCCCCCAGTTCCCAGTATTGCTGATGTAACCGAATGTTTTGCTCCAAAAATAGCTAAATAACATTGAATTACTGCACTGTAATACTGCAGCTGTGTGTTCTCATGGTTTGAAAAATACATGGTTTGAGTTTGCAGTGCTTTTCTCACCTGTGAGATCTTCGAAGGACATGTAGGGTTTCATGGAGAATCGCTTTCTATAAGCATTCATTGACTGAAATTTCATCTCTCTGCTATGTTCAATTGACTTCTTGGCCACCATCAACACAGCTGGGGGAACGTTTCTACCTCCTGCAACCTGGGGAGGAAGAGAGCAAAATAAATCATTACATATTACAAACTAATCTAGATCTAATTTGTCTCTGTCATCTACACAGTATACAATAATTCACAAATAGCATTTAGAATGCAGGCAACCTTTAATTATATAGAACATAGACACATATTACTGCATGTACAATTATAGAAAGTATCCACAGTCTCTGCCATTAAACATAAATTAATCTGACACCTACACACAAATAGATTTTAATAGATAGTTTAAATGGTAATTTAGTGTGGAGCAATACTTTAAAGTAAAGACAGTAAAAATAAATACATTCTTGAACTCAACTAATTCATATGAACTATGGGACTTACTCTGCCAGCAATCTGCTTAGAGAAGGACTCCACCAGGTTGCTGATGCCATGCTCTATAACCACCGAGTTATTGAATAGAAACTGCTGGTAACTGTACTCCTGGTCCTGGATGTGGAAGGTGTCAGGCAACAGTGGGTGCCAGTGGTAGAGGGTGTTGAACTCCGATGAGATACGGTTCTGGTACTGGAAGCGTTGATTGAAGAGAAGCTCTGGGTCAAACTTCAGCTTGAAGTGATATCCACTAAGGTGCTGCACATAGTCTTCAATCACAATTTTAATGGTCTCGCCTGTGGACACAAGAGCATTGTATTTTTTTAAGCAGGGTTATTATATTAAAATGCTCTTTTCCCTTTCTCAATTTAGCATGAGAAATCCACTAGAAATGTTGTCTTTGAATCTGCTAATCCAACATATCATTCCTTTTTGAAATGTCTGACACCACCTGCACTCTTTAATTTTCCTTAAAAAGCAAAGGTGCACTTCAGAAACCAAATTTGGCAGCTTAGGGTACTTTACACCTTCAGTCTACCAAGTCCATTGGGGTTAGGAAATGCTCACTTACCAATCAGAATGAGCCGAGTTGTTTGAAAGATCTGTTCGTCGTCCCACTCGGGGTGCTCCTGTATGAGGATGTCACACACACGGTTGTGTTCCCTCAGCCAGATCGTGGCGTACATCATCAGCCCAGGGACCAGGCCGAAGGCTTCATGACCCACAGCAAATTTGTGCTCTTCAGGAACATGTGGAGGGTAGTGCATTTCTACTTGTACATCCTGTACTGTGGGGGGGTACATTTCACCGTTGATCATCTGCAGAACAAAAACAGCTTCCATCAGACACAATCAACAACCACTGGGTTTCATCTTTCCTACCATTTTTATTGTAGGAAGTATTGTTAAATGATTTAATCAAGTGTATTAGCACCTTAATTAGCTATTGATGATTTTGAACACAACTAGCACTTTTAAATTAATTAACACAATACCTTGTACTTCAGTTTTCCATCTTTTAACAATCTGAGCTTGTATTGTCTTTCCAGACCCTCTCCATAGATGTGGCTTAAGTCCACCTGGAAAAAATGAATACACGCGTCTTGAAACATATTTTTAAGATAACATTCAGGTGAGTGGAAACACAACTTTAAGAATTCTTAACAAATTATTTATGAGCATACCATGTTGGAAAAAAGTGGATGATAAGCAAATTGTGTCCAGTACAACATGTGCGTTTATCTATACATTCATGTTAATACTTGTATCTATACAATTATAAAACCTCTTTGTACCTAAAACAGTTGTAAAGCTAGTTCTCCAGGTAGTGCTTACCCCATGTCCCAGGCCTCTGGTGAAAGATGGCCCTTTTTTCATATCAGTTTTGAAGAACTGGTGGGTGAAATGCTGGGCAAAGAAGGCAAACATCAGGCTGGTTCCTTGAGGGTCTGGGATGAACCTTTTCCTCAGCAGGAATTTCTCAGCTATTAATTTGGCGTCGGGCAATGTTTTCTTTCCTGAAAAAATAAATCACGGTACTGTGAGACTTACAGAAATGCACAACTTGATCTTTGGGGAGTTTATAATAAACATTGGGATCTCCTGAAACTCACACACAATATAAATATTTTAATTTTCGTCAGAGTGAATCCCCAGTTAATCCCACACTTAATTGTGTCTGTAAAACAAAAGGTCTAAGTGTGGTCTCAGTATTCGGCTGCAGGAGGTTTCCTCGCATTGATACTTGAAACCACTGAGAATAAACTACGTGTTCAGCTTTCAAATTCACAGAAAACTGGTTTGAAAGTTTTCAGAAGAACTCACCTGCAACTCCCATGGGCGTAGGACAATCCACTGGAACAGGGGGCAGGGTTCTTGTGTAATAAGACAGGTTGGAGTATGCTTCCCAGTTTTTGTAACCATAAGCACCATTGTACGTAGGAGGACTGTCAATCAAGTGTGACCGAGCTGGAGGTAAAAATAAAAAGAATGAAGACGTGATTACAACGTACAGCCAAAACCAACTATTATGACACTCCTGGTTGTTGTTTGTATTGTATGGTTTTCATTCTTTGACTACATAACGAACTACAGGACAAAACTAAATCAGAGAATGTAACACAACCCAAATTAAAAAGTCCTACTGAAATCATTTTCAACACAAATTGAAATGCAATTCTATATTCCTTTTACATTTAGCAATCTGACACGTGGAAATGTGGAAATGTCACATTTAAACCAATGCCAATCGTTCATAGCCTCAGTTTAAATAAGAAGCAGATACCATTTGATATAATTTGGGTTTCAAATAAAATATATTGGAACTTACATGTTAAAACATAGCTCATGATGTAATTCCTTAAGAATGGGATGTTGTTGATGATGTTCCAAAAGCCCTTGAAATGAGTTAGAATATAGTGCACAGTATTTGGTGTTGGTTTCAGCTTGGTTTTTATCCAGGTCAGTAGTTCAGCTGTGAAAGAGAAAAAAAGACCAAAAAGGTGAATAAACAGAAACTATGAACAAACTACCATAATAATATGCTAAGGAATAAGTAACATGTGCGTATATACATGCATGTTACTTACGAGTTGTACAGTTCTGTCCATAATATCCAGTTCGGGTGCAATCACACTCATACTGATCCGCTCCTCTTGTCATGCACACACCTCTGTTCTGGCATGGTTGCGAACAACAAGGATTTGCTGTAAAATCAAAGTTGTTGTATCAGTTGCATGGTGCTACTATCTCCATATGATGTATACAGTTTTTAATACAGGTCTTAAAAAAAGTTATTGTGCCTTTGAAGAAATGTGATAAAACACCAGTTGAATTACACATTGAACAAATGACTCTATAATTCTATACATTACTCGATCTTCATTGAATAAACAAATACTTTACATTTCATTAATAAACCATTCGAGATCCCCATATATCTGGTGGAGACCGAACTACTGAATGCACAATAAATGCCCATTTCCCCAAAAAACACATACAATTATTACAGTATTGTAGACTGAGAGAAGTTACTATTCTTACCAGACTGACAGATGCTGAACCCCAAAGAAACGAGAATAACAAGACAGCCGATTGTGTTCATCACAGTGCCGTGTTTTAAATATCGTAGTTGGAAAAAAGAAATCGGCAAGTACTAATAAATGAAACTGAAATCCTAAGTGCCAGACCGGTCCTTATAAATTGTGTTTCTGTGAATCATTCAGGGGAGGCGATTGGGGTGGGGGCGTGGCTTATTTGTGAGGGGGGGGGGGGGGGGATAAATACGTCACTCCTTTGGAACACGTGTCTTGGATAAGTAATACATTAATTGGTGTTTTCAATTAAAGTGTATAATTAATTGGAGGTTACTTGATATCTTACTATTGTACTAACATTGTTTCAGCACCCTAGAGTCATTCTATTTAAACAATTATTTGTACACTTATGTTTAAGGCAGCAATATAGATATTGAGCAATAGACATTATGAACTATTATTATATTAACTTTATCATTAATAGTACGAGTTCTTACAATGGTCTTTTTGCCTTCATTCGGAGCTTAAATGGTTCTTTACTGGGGGCTGCGTGTTGATATCAGCAATGGCTGCTATTTAGAGTTAATCACAGACAATTATGTGAATTAATATGTTACATTTTAAATTACAAACAAACCAACAAAGTGAGAGTGCAATGAACGTCTTACATGCTGATACACATCCCAGTTTCGGCTGTAGACATACAGTCATACAGTCGCCTATATGAAAATTGATTTGAGATTGATTTGAGCATCAGCTTTTTAGTTAGTAGTTATTAATTAGGGCAACATTGAGGTTTACCAGTTAGTCGATGTTCAATTAGGAAATGATTCATTATAAAGTACATTTTAAAGTCTCCACTGGGGATGATTTATTAGACAATTACATCCATAGCGACACCTATAGTATGTGCAATGTGTTGTATGTGTAATGCATTAGCTAATATGTTTATATATTTGATGGTAATACAATAACTCATACGTCATGAATTACTGACCTGCATCACTTTGGGATATTTACAGTTTCTGAATTTTTTTTATGATGCAAGTGTGACTAGGTCATCTCAGTCATGCAAATGCTGTCTGGACTAAAACTTCAAGTAGTCGGAAAAGCAGTTTGTTAATAGCTAAGAATTTGTATGTGTGTGCGTTTCTCTTATAAACCTTACTAAATGTCTATAAATCCCACCATATTAATAACAAACCAATAACAGACCCAAATAAGAAACAAGCATATTGTGATTACGTTTTTAAGCATTACACTCTTCAGCAGCCAAAAACTGACACCATACATGTACTGTTTTATATAATGGCCAGAGATCGCCGCCTTGTGGAAACTGGACCCAATTACAAAACCAAAAGTGTCACTTGAGTTTTCTTTACATCACATCTTCACATTGATGCTCAAGTGCACTGTCAGTGAAATTAAGTAAAACTATTCATACATATTGTATAGTAGTACACCCATTAAAATGAAGAGATAAGAACAACACTCCAACCTTTAGTTATTTTGTGGTCAATGTGCACTAATAGCTTCATTTTAGTAACAAAAAACCTAATTTATCTTGATCTACCTCTGCTTATAGTGTCGAAAAGCCCTTGGTTTTTAATATAGGTCGACTGACAAGGGCAATAATATATTGATATATGGTCCAAATATTGTTCTTCACATTATCAGGATGCTAAAACTGTACATGGCTTTTCAACAGGGTAGCGTACAGATTGGCAGAATTATTTATTGGTATATAATCTCTTTTAAGTTTTAATCTCTTCTTAAATTATTCAATAAATGTATATATATATATATATATATATATATATATATATATATATATATAAAATGTTGTGTTTCTTTTGTGTTTGTGTAACTTGGTGTATGCTGCCTTTTTGGTCAGGGCTCACTTGTAAAACAGATGTAAATCTCAATGTGGCTTCTCTGGTTAAATATAGGACATTTAAATAGCTGAAGATAAGCTTACTCAGTTGACGTGGATATGTAGATTATTATTATTATTATTATTATTATTATTATTATTATTATTATTATTATGTTAATGTACATACCCCTATGGTGTCATATATGGTCGTGCGAGTTCATGTGGCGCAGATGGCCGCAGTTCTGCGCGGCTCCACCAATGGCATCGGCGGGATCCTGCACATCTGCGCAGAGCTGCGGACATCTGCGCAGCGCGGAAGTTGGGTGTGTGGGTCTTTAATAAGGAAGGAAACTAACTAGGCGCCGCCTCTCCTCCACAGCGCCTCTGCCTTTGCTCAAAGTTTTGCACGTAAGCAATGCATTTTAATGCTGAATTAATGGCCTGACACATTTAAGAAGGTATGTTTACTTGTTTACTTGTTTAAAAAGAAAGTTAAAGTTGAAAGGTAGTTTGTAGCACATGTGACTGTGCCCGGCTTGAGACAGGAATGCTATTGTTTTATACTTCACTTATTTCATTGAGACTCCATTGAGTAAAGCGAGATGTTAAGGAAATGCGATACAGAGTATCAGTAAGTGTCTGCTGGTAGGAGTTGGCACGGTGGCATTTACACAGAGTTTGGGCTGTTTAGTTTTGGACACTATTGATAATAACTATTGAATCATTGATTTTTAGATTCGTGTGTCAGGTCATATCATGGAAATGCTTGTGATTTAAATCCTTCCAGACAAACGCAGCACAAAGCAGTTAAAAAGATAGTTTTCCATTTTGCGACACCGATAATTACATGTAAAGGTTTTGACAAGAAACGGTATGTAACCATAGGATTCTTTGTATAGAATGCAAATGAATGAATGGGCATTTCAATCATTAATTTTGGTTGATGGTATTTTATAACTTTTTATACCGTTCCTTTTACAGACTTGAAATTGTCTGACTTGACTGTCGATTATATATATTCTTTGATAAACCCACAAATGCATATTTTTGTCTCCCCCCCCCCCAAAAAAAAAAAAATAGTCCTTTGTAAGCAGAAATCTCTTGAAAATGTTTTTTTTTTTTTTAGTTCCATAACTGGAAACACAATATAACAGGTTTACCATTATTATTAGTATTAGATTACAGTACATGCATAGGGGAATGTATTAGATACAATAAAGTGGTTGTCTCGGTTTCAATATCTAAAAGACACTGATACATTGGTTGTTAAAAAGCCTTACATTCTCCATTGAAACCAACTAAAAGAAGGAATCATTCAAAAAATATGTATTGAGTTCATTGTTTTAATTAAAGTTCAAGCTTATCTAACAATTAGTCTTCGAAATCCATCCCATTATAAGAAAACAGTTAATGTTCGGTGGGCTTTGGCATAATGTTTTTGAATGACTGGTTGTCTGTCTTAGTTTAAGTTGAGCACTGATGAAGTAAAGCACCTTTAATGTGTACTGTAATGCTGGGAATGAAAAGGACAGAACTATTACACACGCAATGCTATATTTTGTTCAGAGCTTGTTGTATGTGATGATTCCCAGCCTCCTCACCCAGTCATTGGAGATGCCACAGCTGACATAGATGTTATCTTTCAGGTTTGCAGATCATAGTTGACCGAAGTTTGAAACCCCTGAACTGCTTACTAAACACTAAGTAAATGACTAATCTGTTTTTGTGAAATTAGTCAGGTTGATGTAGTAATGATGCTAGCAAGTTCAAGTTCAGACCAATCTGTTCACACATTTATTTTTATAATAGAAAATGTGGTTTGATTGCCTGAATGGAAGTGAAGGGTCTTTTCCGAGCAGGGCAGACAGTGGCAGTGGTGATGTTGTTCACTGCAGTACACGGTCTTTACAGTGACTGTGAGGTATGCTGTCTGAGCTCCTCGCCACAATTTTAAGAAAAGCATATCAGTAAAATATCAAGAGGAGGGTTTAAATGTCTTGGGGTAGGCCAGAGTTGACAACGATAGGTGTTATAGTAAAGAAGACGCAGATAATGGGTGCAGTTGGTTGTTTCAGGACATGGTGGGAGAGAGAGTCTGCGCTGTATGTGGATTTGGTCTTTTGACCAGTGTGGGAACCTGGCGATCGAGAACGCCATGCAGAACTCACAGTGTGGACGTGTTTCCACTGTTCAAGTCTGCAGTCTTGAGTTCCCCTAGTGTCAAATAGCAGCAGGGAAGTTGCGAATGTTTAATGCGAAAATTCGGAAAGTTCTTTCTGAACCAAAGAGGTTTTATCAGATAGGATCAAAGAGCAACACTGCATGTGTAGTGCCGAATGGAGGGTCTACAGAAAGGAAGTTAAGTGCTATGAAGTGTAAATATTTAATTTTCCTTTTGAGTTATAACTTGGGAAGATCGCTGCCTGCTTTTTTTGGCTGAGAACATAGAACATAGGAAACTAGATAGTGCTATCCTGTGCAAGATATTTCAACTCCATCCTTTCCTTGCAGCAGATGTAATTTTGATGTATCACATGTGATGCTTATGTTATAATATAGTTCTCCCCTACTCTCTGAAAGTAGCTTTGGGTAGTAATTAGTACAATTTTAGCATAAGCAGGTGGTTAGTGTGAGAGATTTACATTTCAAATTAATTTGTTTTTACAGCTATATCAAATAGTGAAGAGGTCTCCATTGTTTTTTGTTTCATTGTTTATTGGAGAGATTATCTATTTCAACAGAAATTGTACAATTGTCTTCACAAATTGCAAAAACTTAAAACTTAAAATTTTAAATTAAGCAGTGTGTTTCTCTTCATCGAATGGTGCTGTATTGGTCATTTTTCCTGCTGACAACAGGCAGGATCTGAGACAGCGCTGATTTCAGTTGCTCTAAACTGGCATGTAATTACTGTAGAATATGTAACAGAAACACTTTCAGTATCATTTGAAATTTGTGAGGTTGCATTTCCTGTTCTCATACTATATATAAGCCCTAGATACATATAAAAAGTCATTTTAGAAATGAATGTGTCAAGTGGGTGGTGACTTTTTATTCTTCATTACTCTTCCATTAAAATAAGATAATTTATTAATTTTGAAAAGTGTGTTTTTCAAATTGAAAGAAAAAACATTTTAATTTAGAGAGTGGACTGTGAATAGTGTCTTTTTTGTTTTAGGCACAAGTTGACTTCTACTGCTACTTATGCTTTATAATAATAATAATAATAATAATAGTGCAAATAACACAATTGATCTCTTTTTGTGTGATGGTGATATTGTTAATTTGAGTGTAGCCTGTCTCTTGGTAGTTAAATTTCATCTTAACATTACATATCTTTTTAACAGGGTGAATACATGCAGCCCAGAAGATTTGTTTGTACCTGAAGGCGGATCCAGAAAGTGGAACCAATCCAATATCACTTCCTCGAGTACAGCTTGGCTGTGACTGACCATGTCTTCCATAGATCCTTACCAGTACATTATAGTAAGTAACAAATCAAACGGTGGAAAGGCATTGTCTAGGCCTGACAGGATTTCACTCTAGATTCATTTAACCTAAAATTATTTCATGGAAGAGAAATACATTATTTCCAGTGATCTCAGCAGCCTTTTCATTTTCTTTGGCATGTGTAGCGTAAGTCCTTGAATACACACAGGGTTCAGACAAGGATTTCAGGCCAAAAATAAAACGTATTACATTTCTTTTAGAGCTCATGGGTTTAAGACCGCAGACTTAAGAAGTGTCGATAGCGATATTTAAAAAACATTATGTTGTACAGTATGTAAAAGCAGGGTGTGAAGTTCTGCCTCACAAGCAAAACCAGCACCACAGTTTGCGCTTTCTTATTTCTCCTTGTTTAAAAGGCAGTCACTTCACATAGTTATTTTCAACAACAGTTAGCTTGTTATAGTTAGGTTGTGAT
The DNA here is from genome assembly GCF_036373705.1 of Amia ocellicauda. Taxonomy (NCBI): domain Eukaryota; kingdom Metazoa; phylum Chordata; class Actinopteri; order Amiiformes; family Amiidae; genus Amia; species Amia ocellicauda. Next base: position 19,380,978 of record NC_089868.1, on the reverse strand, counting down.
ACTATTATTTCAGCCATCCTATAGTGTTTAGTTAAGTCAAAGATGCTGTTCTTTAATGCTATAATCTTTAAGTACAACCTTGATTTGTTATTCCATGTGCATTAGCTATTGTTAAAATTTAAAAACAAAAATACTAAAATGTATAGCATTACACAGCTGTAATGTAATGTCTGTTGCAACCATAATTTAAGTTATTGTACTCCCACGCTGTCCAGATGCATTGATATCAGGTGTTGTGCCTTCTAGGCTGCTGTCCATGTGATGTCATTCATAGCTGTTGGAGAAACTTCAATTCACCATGTTTTAGACAGAGACAGAATTCTGTTGCAGTCCACTGTTATTGCTTACTGAGTCTTGCATAATACAATTTGCATGCTGCACAACAGTTTAAGCATATTCACTGGAGTACTTTCCAACCAAAGCTCATTTTAATTGAGGATTTCTGAGAACTCTTTGGTGAACAAAAAACATTGGCATTTTCTTATTATTGATTAAAATGCATTTCCTAAGTATATTGTACTATTTGTATTTTCTTTGTTCGATTTCATTTATAGATATTTTCTGTATATATATTTTCAATCTCTAGTTTGAAATGTGTCCAAGTACGAATATGCTTGCTGGCAGAAGTGAGAGTGAAGATACTTCTGTACAGTAACTACAGAATAGTGCTAGGTCTAATGAATGGGGTGGACAACAATTCTGTAAACTCACAAATGGGTTTCATCATTACATTCTGAATTTTCCTAAACAGATGACACTTTTTTTTTTTTTGGTTGTTGTTGGATACATTTCAAAACCACAAGTGATGCTTTTTTTTTTAAGAGGAGATCAGAAGTCAGATTGATTTTCCGGAAGTGAAAGAATCCTGCAGCCTGACCTCTTTTTACTTTTCATGTGCAGTAGCATTACTTTTTTATATTATATTACCGAGCTGTCAAAGCTTTCAGCATTTTTCTTCTCTTTTTTTGTAAAACGCCATACTGATCACTGAAAATGCTACAATGTGTTGAAGGCTAATTGTATTGAATGTATTCATTTCATTATGTGACAGTAAGTAATTGTGTAGATCAGTAGAGGTAGCATACAAAAAGCGATCTGTAGATTAGGAAAGGTTACAGAGCAGTTACGTACATCGGTTTATTTTGTGTCAAGTGCCATCATTCTGATTAGAAGAGAAATGTTTGTTCTTCCAACTAAGTACTGATTAGTTTCAATAAAGACATGAGTTTTATTAGAGTCTGTGGACACATCAGTTGTCGGTGAAGTTCAGCAGTACTTCACAGCAACATCTTGTTGCTAAAGAGTGGAGCTTATTTATTAGCATCATTTTCTAGAATGGAAGACAGTGAGATAAACAACAATCATCTCCTATTTGTTACCCTTTGATTATTTTATTTTCTTCATTCCCCACAACCATTAAGATTACATTCAGCGTTTCTGGAATAAACTTCTGTGAACAGTTTTAATAAAAATGGATAACTCAGTGCTGTCACTTGAATGCTGGATATACATTTGTATTATGTGACTCTTGACTCAAGACTTCTATGCGATGTTTGACTAGAAGGAAAGTGAGATTCGATCGTGGTGGTGAGGACAGTAAGCAGCAAATTGTGAAAGAGACAACAATGGATCCTTTCATTTACTGCAAGGAAATAAGTGCACAAGAAAATTCAATCTATTTTTGATATAGTCCATTCGTTTTTTGTATGAGTGTTTATTTCCATAAAGCTGGGAATTTTTTGTCACAAATTATTTAATATACAGTTTTCTATAAATATTTCATGGCTATTTAATGTCATGCTGGATTAGTTATTTTGTTTTAAGGACATTAAGTACCATATAACATTAGCACAACTAAAGATAGATACAAGATATAAAATAGTTTAGATTCTTAAGAGATGTTAGAGCAGTTATTTGTGTAGGTGTGGGGAGGTTTGTGTGCATTTTAAGGATGAATATGATTTTCACACACTGTGAAGGTTGTTAGGCATTCATTTTGCAACATGTTAAATGTGCTATATATTAAATGGCTTTAAAAACTGTTGTATAGAGTGATCCCTCTTCCCCAAAATGCTGTAAGTCATCTCAGACTGAAGACGTCTTTTATTGAAACATCTGCTTTTTTATTATACGTTATCTTTATTATTTTTAGATTAGATATGGAAAAGTCTCTTTAATATTCAGCTCATGAGATTTACTAGTTGAATTAATAAATACGTGTTTCAACATACATGCTTAAATTAAATATGATGTAATTAAGTTGCATGCATGCTTTTCTTCCAGGTTGAGCACCAATATTCACACAAATTCAAAGTAACTGTGGTACGAGCTGAGAATGTCACTAAGGGAGCCATCGGCGACTTGTGTAAGTACCATGCTTTAGCTGTGGTTTTATGTTGCTGTCTGAAAACTGTGCCCATGATTGCAATCAGAGCTAGTGTTTAGTATTTCATCAGTGTTTAGTATTTTAGTATATTATCTTCAGTTAATCAAGATAATACCTAGAAACAAATCCATCTGTCAAAGGCTTCTTTATAAAAGATAGTTTTCTGTTTACTTATCATGAAACGACCTGTCAGCTTTCTCTTTCTGTTTATGAAGATGTTGTTTTGTTGTTTATTTGAAAATACCTCTGCAGTGAATGCTTTTATCTGATGAGCACAGCAGTAATAATGTTTTTTGGAATGCATTAGCGCTCTGTCTCTTGGCCTGCTGTTTGTTTGCCTCAGGCCTGCCCCAACTCTGGCCCCACTCCGCACAGCTGGCCGAGGGCCGGTCTGGAGCTCTCCGGCAGCTCTCCTGGCTCTCCATACCTCAAGGGTTTAGCTGGAGCTCTGTCTCTTAAAGACACACAGCTGCTGAACAAATAGCCGATATGTCTAGCAAAGTTTTGCAATGAAAGATGTCAAATGTGCTCAGAACATTTATGGTTGCATTTCAAAGAGCCAACCCTTTTGACAATTGTATTTAATTAATTTCCAAGGTTTTTTATTTATTTAATTTGACTTAAGCCAGGATGGTTCAAATATTTCAGTCCCCAGCATTCGTAACCACATTGAAACAGTGAGACGACAACCTACATCTTGCATTCTACTCCTCTACTCACTAGCTCTTTACTAGTATAGCTATTTGAATCAATTGATAATTAGTTCAATTAGTTCTTCCTACTCTTTAATGTAAATGTTTGATGTCCGTTCTAGGAATCAATACAAAAAATCAAGCCTTACCTCCTTGATTGAGCTTCTTGATATTGCATATGTTTTGCATCTGATTTTTGCCAGCCAGTATTTATCCATTTTGATTTTTAAACCTAGTAATATCTGTTATTTTCAGCTCCTATGCAAAGGCTTCAGTGTGAAAAAGATATTGCAAGCCAGCACTTGCCTGACCTGACTGCTCTCCCTAATGACGCAACAGTCAGGTGAAAGTCAGCCCATCACTTCCGCTTGTCACAGCATAAGATAACTTGCAGACCCTTTCATTAATTATTTTGTCTTTGACTGGAATGTCATCTGATTCCAGCAAAAAGCAATTCGTTTGCAATGGACAAAAACTCGCATTTCAAGTTCCAACCTAGGTCATAATTCCATGAATACGACATGTGGAAAATCTCCACGCTAAAGTTATTGTTTATGTGTCATTCATTGAATGTCTTTCATGAATGCCAACACTCTGCCAGAATGATTATATAATGATGTCACCTGTGTTTCTGAACTTGAACCATTATCTTATTAACATATTACAACAATCTATTATGCTGTCATGAATGAAATAACATAGTGGCAACAACAGGTTCTGAGTTATGTGAGTGGGATGGCAAAATTGCGCTCTGGTGATTTCAGATAAAAGCTTAAAATATCAAACCAAAAAAAGCATTAATTTCATAACAGCTTAGTGTGTTCTTGCCTGCAGTTTTAACAATTTACACACGTCATTTAGGATGCAAAGTTAAGATAATTAATACCACCAAATTTGTATAGATGGTAGATGTGCAAAGTATGCAGAGAGCAAGGCGCAAACTCTTGTATTTAAAATCTTAAAATCTACGCTATGCAACGTAGAATTCTTCATAAGAGGAAGCTTGACGGAAGTATACTATTTATAGATTTAGTTTTTTAACAGTTTAGTTGTGGCATGGATAGTTATGTGACTTTGCACTTTATTTTAGAATGGAAATTGAGGTCACTTTAAGATATACAAGCTAATCAGCAGCAAGGCCGTTCAGATTGTAGGAGCTTGAATTTCTCAAACCGGTTTGCTCAATGTATACGATTCAGTGCAATGCTCACGTCAGTTCTGAAATGTAGTGGAACATTAACAATTAAAATAAACCTTTAAATAGAATGTTGTTACGAGCAAAAAATTCACACCTTAAGTGTCACAGAGAGGCCACAAATATTATACAGAAAAGGAAGTAAAATGACCTTACAAATCCTAATTATAGCAGTGTATTTTTCACGTGTTCAGCCTTATTTAACCCTTTTTTAAGACAATGATTTATACTTTCTTTTGATGTTGCAACATGTTTTCCCTATCCATGTTTGATGTAATGATGCACAGTCGTCATCAACTAATATATAAATCAACTAATATATAAATGTATATAAACTAAAATATCTGGAACATTTCTTATTTTCTGTAATTCTGCCTTTTGGGATTTAAGTGGATACCCCAGACCCGTATGTGGAGTTGTTCATTCCATCTGCACCAGAAAGCAGAAAGAGGACGAAGCATATCAACAACAATGTGAATCCGGTGTGGAACGAGTCCTTTGAATTCATCTTGGATCCCAATCAGGAGAATGTACTTGAGGTGATTTGTTGATATTCCCTATTGTCTGTAAACCTTCCCTCGATCTCTTGGGTCTTTAGCCACTGGCTCTTACTCTCTTCTAATTCATATTGTTCATTGATGTATTATATTAAATTATTACTTAGGGAGGGGGGGTTGTGCGACTTTTTGTAAAACAGATTAGTACAATCTCAGTCAAAACCGATTCGAGAAGATCCTGACCACTGAAATGCTACCAATACTGTCATCTCCATATCAATAACATATGTTTTAAACCTCTTTTGCCCCTTTTGTTGTCAATTCAGATAACCCTAATGGATGCCAACTATGTCATGGATGAGACTCTGGGTACGGCATCATTTCCCATCTCCAAAATCAAAGTGGGCCAAGCAGAGTTGGTTCCATTCCTCATTGGAAAAGTAAGATTGTAATTGACAATATATTCATGCATCTCTATATATGTTACAAATATCGATTTTACAGGGCTAAATGTTACATTTTATTTTTATATTGTAGCGTTTGGTGGGGAACTCCCCCTCGACTACTGCTACATGTGGTGTTATAGGGCAATCCATATGTGACTAGTCTTGTTGCCATCTAATTCCTTTTGCATATTGGCAAAGGAATACACTATATGCATTAATGCATTTAATTGTGGGAGGGTCCCTGCTTAATTAAGTCCATATCATGCATTATTGTGTATATTTAATTGGCTTATGTGGGTTATCACATAGGGTGAATGTGTGGGGATAGGTGACTACTGGTAAAGGGGGTTGGACCTCCTCAGTAGTCATACATGATTCGGGATTCATAAGGGCAGGCGCATGGGTTTTAGCTCAGTAATAGAGCCCTGCATGAGCGTGGTAATAGTAACAGCATTCTCTGTAATGAGTGTTCCTGTAAAGTCGACGGGTTACAATAAACCTCCCTTGAGAAACACTTGAGTGTGTGTTGGATTCTGTTGATACCAGACATTAGTACATTGGTGTCAGTAGTGGGATAACGAGCATGTGTCAGGCCATCTCGAGTGAGGGGATGGAAGAACAGTATGAGGGTGTGCTCTAATTACTGGGGGTGGGTAGTGTAGTGATCCTGAAGCATGACTAAGGGGCCTGGGCCTTTTAGTGATGCGTTAAGGTCGCAGCACTGTGGCGCAGGAGACGAGGGTTCGAATCTGGCTGTGGCTGGAGCCCCCCCAGATGTTACAATATTATATCAAGCATTTTTAATTGTAGCGTGTATCAGTCAATGGAATGTGATCATGGTTCATGTTTTTTTTTTTTTTAATCGTATTTGCATGATAAATGTATATTTGTTTATTTTCTTTCTTCAATAGGTTACCAAAGTGTATTTGGAGATGACCCTTGAGGTGTGGTATGTATTATATTATGTAATGTATATTTGTGTATGTGTTTTCATGAAGATTTAAAAATACTAGCTTGTAAGTTTTTAATGGAGAATTAAAAAAATGTAGTTAATATTGGTTTAAAATGATCTTTCAAAATGTATATTGTGATATACTTTTATATATTCAGAACTAAAACTATTATTAAGATCCCATCCCAAGGAACATATTGCTATAGGCTGTGTTGAGTTGTATTTGATCTATACATCTGTATTGTGAACAAAAATAAAATCTAGGTTTTCAATGCTTTCCTGAGACCACTGTCTTTTTTTCTGTAAAATGAAACACTAAAACTTAGATCTATAGCCTGCAATAATTCATTTCAGTAACCCTTTGAGAAAGCAGAATGATTTTGCTGTGTTTTATCTCCTCAGTTCATCAACTGACTTACACTTCAGCATGGCGCTCTGTGACAAAGAGAAGTTATTCAGACAGAAACGCAGAGACCGGGTGATGCTAGGGATCAAGAACCTCCTGAAAATGGAGAAGCCTCGATTTCTCCCATCCGCAGTTCGAGAAGTAGGTTAACGGCATATGTCATGTCGGCCGAAAACTTTGGATAGAACCTAAAATACTGCACTCATCAGAATATGGTTGGCACTAGACCTTCCTGTCAATAGGTATGTTAGTGGGTTAAATAATGGATCTTCATTGCTGGTGACAACACACCAGTTCAGGGACTAGTGGAGACACAGTTGCCTTTGGTGGTAGTATGATAAACGTATGTTATGTCTTGACTCAAAATCTAATGTTGTGCATCGGTTTGTTCCCAGTTATCCACTATAACAGCTCACTCCCTTCCTTACTCTTGTAAGCTCTTGGAATTTGTCTTTCATTTCCTATCGTCAGTGTCTCAGTGCACATTTGGGATTTTTGAGGAAGTGGTTAGTCCTAAATTCTTGTAAGGAAATCTAGATGTTTCAGGCCTAATTATTTTGCCATTTCCATTCTGTCCAACCCACAGTTATGAACTTATTCTTACCTCATATCATTTTAATTCAGGAGTATTGCGTAATGTTAAGTAAAGTATTGCGTAAGAGCTTCCCAAGAAATTATTCAAGCTTAAGAAAATGTCTCAGCGTGATTCAAACAAAAACAAAAAACATAGTTCGTAATCCACTGTCTTGAAAACATCAGTCAGATTATTTTAATTTGAATTTGGATCTGTGGAAGCATGGAGATGTTTTTCCCCAGGACACTGTGTTGACTGTCTTCATTCATAATGGGGTTTCCTAGAAACAACGAGGAAGCAATCTGTGATCATTGTGGATAACAGTTGTTTTCAGGACAGCCTGTGCATGTAGTTTTATAATGTATACTTGCTCTCTCTTGTTCAGCTGGTTCTTTTATTGCATTCTTCCTTGATTACCAAACCGCAAACCATTTGCTCTTCCACACCTGGGCACTGGTCCCATAGTTCCAGAAAGCAGAAAGTGGTTATCATGGTAACAGTGATCAAATAACACCAAGCAAGGTGTCATTACAAAGTCCTCACTCATACTTAATTTCCGATGAAGACTGTATAAGTTAATATACAGATCCCTGACATATTGAACTGAGAAGGAAATACAGCTGCACCTAAACACCCTAGTAAAATGTAGCTTTTTTGTTCTCTTTTATTCTCCATGCAGGGCCTGATCAGTGTGGTTGTACAGATATTTGTACTGCAGGCATAGCCATACTGTGAGAAAATTAGACTGGTCTTCAGGGTGGTCGTTTAAATATGTCAAGGCTGTGTATTTGGTTTGATATTGAATCCACTTCGTATTTGGCACCAGTAACCGCTTACAATCCTCCTTTCGCAGGTGCCAGTAATAGCCATCTTGGGCTCTGGGGGCGGCTTTCGAGCGATGGTGGGATTTTCAGGTGTGATGAAGGCACTGTACGAGTCAGGCATCCTGGACTGTGCCACTTATGTTGCTGGCCTGTCTGGTTCCACATGGTGAGTGGCCCTCTTAGCCTTCTCTTCCGGGACAAAATGTGGAAAAGTCTTGCAGAAATTTATGATAGGGTATTTATCTGTTGGGCCTTTCTAGCTAGTTCGTGATCTTTTTTATCTGCACATTACATCTGAAAATAAACAAGACAAACCTACCCCTTAAACGCATCCAAGTCACCCCATATCGTATCCTTCAGCGATTTATTAACACCTAAAGTCAATCATGGAAGTCAGTATAGTCGTAGAGAAAATTGTGTTTCCCAGATGATTGAACTTACCCGCTTGATGAGTCCTGAGACGGGCTGTTGTGTTTCCTTCTGGGCTCAGGTACATGTCCACGCTGTATTCGCACCCTGGCTTTCCAACCAAGGGCCCAAAGGACATCAACATGGAACTGATGAAGAGTGTGAGCAGCAACCCTCTCTTTCTGCTCCTGCCTCAGCACATCAAGCGCTACATTGAAGCCCTGTGGAGGAAGAAGGCTGCCGGACAGCCCGTCACCTTCACCGACATCTTTGGCATGCTCATTGGAGAGACCCTCATCCCCGGGGTAAGAACAGGCCCTTATTAACCCTGTCTGTCATGCATTGAAGTCACAGATGAAGAGACACAAAACTGTTTGTGGGGGAAAAAAAGGAAAAAGATGTGACTGCCTGCTCACTCATGAATATATATTTGTTATTTTCGAATCCTAATAGAAATTCATTTACCACAATATACTTTTCTTACTTTTTTCAGATTAAGAGTTTATATTTAATATGTATTAAGTTATCAATGTTTTACCGATTGCTTACAGGCATTGACTTCACATTTCAATTCACATGAATGAGTTTACAAATCATTCTTTTTCAGTCCTTTACCGGCTCCGTAAAGTAATGCTAAGTGTGCGTAAAGGCTACAACATCTGAAGAACAAACAAGCAGCTGATATGATTATCTACCAAAAGCACATGCTGACTTGCTACTGATCTTTGCTTTGGGTGGGGGAGTGGATTTCCTTCTCGGTGACATCTTATCAGACCATAATATAAATTCATACTGCTTTTGTGTAAGAAATGAAAGCCTGGCAGAATTCTACGGAAACATTTAAATATCCTTGTGGTGTTCGAGAAGGCACAGTCTGGGTTGATCAAGGGCTGGGTGGGGCCACGCCTTGAAGGCTGGCAGGTTTTAAAAGAGGATTAAGACCTAGAAAAAAACAGGTCTTTTCACTTCTTATATAAATTAACTAATTAAGATCGGAGGCCAAATGGCTATCTTGAATATTCAGAAAAGAAGCGGTACAGAGCCAGCGTTGTTTTTATAATGTTAAATTTATATTGCAATGCAAATGACTGCTTCACTCCACCCAGCGGGCACCTGATACTTTATATAGCAACATTAGAGCCCAAGCGTCTCGTCGTACAAAGGGAAACGTTCTCATTTGAAGACTGTGCTGTGCAGCAGACTGCCACTCGATGCTTTTTGTTTTGTTGTTGTAAAGAAATGTTTATTTAAGGATCCTCTCAGGATACGACAATTGTAACTAAAAATAGGTTTGAATGCCTCAAGGAATAACATGTGAAGCAGCTATAGGGCAATATTTATGTTGAAGTTAAAGGGTTCTGCAGCCCTTCCTGTCCACATTAACTTGTTACACTACAGAAGGGATTCACGTTCTTGCTCTGCCGACGGGCCTGGTGAAGCAGCCTTGTAGGTTGAGCAGTTCACTGAATTCGTCCAGTTAAAAAAGAGGTCCCCTGTGATCAACCTTCACTATATCTGAAACTAATAATAATTTTGTTCTAGGAACACATGACAGTCATATTTTCACTTAATTGAAACAAATATATTGAAACAGTCTGCTTACTGGTGGATTTTTATTTTCATTTCTGACCAGTTCACTGGTCTTAATCTGTGCCTGATATGGGTAACATTAACCTGAGTCCTAAATATAGTTAGACTTGCAGAATCTGTGTTTAAATACATATTGTCTATTCACATGTTGTCACGCTGAAAGAAGCACTGGACTTTTATTAAAAAGAAAAGTGGATCAGATCATTAAAGGGGCTCAGCTATCAACTTAACTCTCTTCTAAACACACTGAAATGTATTCAATGATAGTATTGGTTGCAGTGTTACAGTAATACAACGTTACCACCTTCAATGCTGGTCAGAATGCGTGTCTTTATATTGTTGTGAGAGATTAGCTGTAATCGTGTCCATTTCCCCTACAGAGAATGGACACTAAACTGAGTCACATGCAGGAGAAGGTGGACGAAGGCCAGTGTCCTTTGCCATTGTTCACCTGTCTGCACGTGAAACCCGACGTTTCAGAGCTCATGTTTGCAGGTCTGTGTGTTTTGAGCTTAATGTAGTGTGTGGTGTTCTGTAATATATTTCATGATAAATCATTGAAGATGACTGCAAGAACATATTGTTTATAGTGATGAATGACAAATATTCAGGTGGTTTTCACCAGGGGTTTCTTACTTTCTGTAGCTTAAATGAGAAAAGTATGTGCCTTAATTTTGAAATAATCTGAATTTATGTACGTCTGAAGCAATAACCAAAATAAATAACCTGGAAAGCATAATTACAGCATTCTTTTCAGTTCATATTCTTGACTTTGCTCAAGTTTATATGATCATGTTGATGCATTGAAATTATGTAACTCATTGTTTGGTGTAGGATACTGAAAATGACAGGATGAGGTTGTCTTTTACTCTTCCTTACTGGTAAAGAGCATGTTGCCACACCACATGTTTTATGTAGTATTGGTAATCACTGGCAACACACAACTGTGTTGTGTAATGCCTTCCCCTTACTGCGGACATTTTATTGTCTATGTTGTATCTTTCTGTACCTGTCAATGTCTCCCACGTAAATGCTAGGTTTATTTATAGACAGATTTGCTTAGATTTGCATCACAGAAAAACAAAGTGTCAATATGTAAATGTTAAATAACTTATTTTAAGTAACAATGACATAGAAATGCTCCATCCCCTTTTAGCAAATTAAGATCAAAATTTACATAACTTTTGTCTTTGTGCTGACTGCCAGTGGCAAATATTAGTTCTACATTATGCAACAAACTGCTAGTAAGACCGATAATGTGTACTGCCTTCTTTTTGCTAATATTCAGCCCTGCTAAACTAGATAAGAAACATAATTTCCTCTACCCTTTTAGATAATAATGCCAAAATCATATTTTTGCATGTGTCAGTAAAATAAAAATAAAGCATTATTATAGTATTATAGCATAGTATTTTTTTATATTCTACTCAACTTTAACAATTAGATTTAACAATAACATTCCTCTGCAATTATTGCTAACTTGGGATAGCTACTGACTCATGTCAATATGGCTATACTTTACACTATTAGAAAAATGTTTTATTAAATATAATTTAGTCTAAAAGAATACTGAAGACTCATTCAGGCATTTTAATATTTTAGTGTTTTGCATCACTCTGATTCATGGAAAATTGATCCAGTAGGTTCAGAGAAAACACGTTGATACCTATGGTATGGAAAGGGCAAACCAATCCAGACTAACACACTTAACACATTTCCTTTTCATTATGTTAAAATACATTTACATTAAATTATTGCTATAAATAGATGTAAAATCAATATTCATGTCTAGATATGTATGGACAAGCATGGGACAAACAGGAATGTAAAGAACAAAATATTTTGCCAACTTCCTCTTAGACAGTATCGCCCAATTTTCACCTGGCTGTGACAAGTTTTGGCCTGGGAGGGAATCTTATTAACTCAAATCAAATTCCAAGGTTGTTGGTGTTGAGATGCATTTGCAAATAATCATATACTGACTTTTGTCCTGATATAAATACAGTATGAAGACTTTTAATCATGGTGAATCGTTGTAATATTCATAAACAATTTTGGTAGAATGTATTGTTTTGGCTGCTTCTGTTCCTGCCGAGGGATGTTCTGTTTCTTTAAGGAAATGTCAAGGTATAGAATGGTATTCAGAATAATTTCTCCAATTATTCATTATAGAATCTCCTTTGCTGGAATAAAGTGCATAAATACATTTTTTTTTCTGCAGATTGGGTGGAGTTCAGTCCATATGAAATAGGGATGGCAAAATACGGTACCTTTATGACCCCTGATCTATTCGGAAGCAAGTTCTTCATGGGCTCAGTGGTGAAGAAATATGAGGAAAACCCACTGCATTTTCTCATGGGTAAGAGACACCCTGAAAGCATTATTAAGAAATCAAGGGAATGAAGTCAGTGGGAGTGACGAGTATCGGTCTGGGTGACAATACCAACACAGTATGTGTTTTACTCACAGGTGCTTTCATTTTAACTAAATTTGAATAGCTGGTATACAATATATACGCTAGGTGCATACATCATTTATTGTTATACAATTCAAATCAAAACTGTTTTAGGAGGAATGGAACAGTTAAATTGTCTATCATTTTTGCTACATTTTAATACTTCTTTATTTTATTTACATTAATCCTTAGTAAGAACAAATTTTCTATCATTCCTGCACCTAGTATTCCAATATTAAGCACATTGTGAAACTTTGCAAAGTATATTATATATGTATGTAAATATCAGCAATAATAAAGAAGCATAGGCAAGTGGGCCCACAAAAAGCCATCATTTATAAAGTCTAATGTAAATCCCAAATGTGTTATGTCTGTGTTAATAGAAGAACGTTTTTATTTGCAGGCGTGTGGGGAAGTGCCTTTTCTATCCTCTTCAACCGAGTGCTCGGGGTCTCCCGGTCTAACAACACAGGGGGCTCTACAATGGAGGAGGAGCTGGGTAAGAAAGCTGTTGAAATTGCTGTGTTTAAAGGAGTAAATCATTATTTGCATTACAGTGAACAGCTGTGAAATTATCCATTCCATCAAACATTCCTTTCTCTTGATTTATTCAGGGATTTAATTTGACTGTGTATTTTTTTAAACATTGTTTTGGGATAAATTGTTCACACTTTCCAATCATTATGGGGTATGTCATTAATGTACATGAACTAGATCCTGACATTCAACTTTTTGGGGAAAACATTGAATCTACATCTGAATCATATCCTGTCTGTTCTTGTTAATTTTACTTCGTTAGCCAACCATAATAATTCGAGGTATTGATGATTTTGAATGCCGTTCCTCTATGTCACTCCGTTCAGTGTTTTGTCTGTGGTAGATGTATTGTTTCATTTTGTGTCAGTATTTAACTGCTGGTAGAAAAATATTTAAGTCAGTGGCTACAAGTCAGCCACTGCCATTTCCCTTTGAACTTCCTCTACTGATTAACAACTGTGTCTTTAAATAACCATGGTCATCAACAATGAGGGCCTACAGTTAAAGTCTACGGGACTGAAAACTAATTCTGCAGTTCTGTCTGCTCTGATTATAGTGTTGGAGTTCTGTATGTCCACCATTACCATAAATGCAACCCTTCCTGGCACCAAAACATATTGTGGTAGCTTGTTTTATTGAAATTTGGTTTTTAAAATCAAAATCACTCGCATGAAACTATGTATCACACTATGCTGCCACTTTACAGAACAACTCAAGCCTGAACACATCCTGGGGGAGGACACTTTGGACAATGACAACGAGGTGCTTCGTAAAGGTAATTATAAAGCATGTGCAAAACCAGCCAATCACAGAGCGGCATTCCCAAACGTTTCTATACCTCTCATCATGTGTATGAATGTCATCCCATTCACAGAATTGTGAGTATTTAAAATGCTACCAATGAGGTTTCCGGTGGGGCAAGTTTCATTACACTTACTAACAGGAAAACACGGAACACAACACAGAACAATTAGGATAGGTATTATAAGTATTAATCAACACTCGGTACAGTCTATGCAAGTGTGGGTGAGTGAGAAGACCCTCTGCTGCCCCCTCTGTCCACAGGCACGGAGAGCTCGGAGACGGAGGAGGAGTTCCAGAAACACGCCCAGGCCAGCTGGGTGCACCGCATGTTCACCTCACTGATCAGCGACTCAACCCTGTTCAACACACGAGAGGGGCGTGCTGGGAAGGTGCACAACTTCATGCTCGGCCTTAACCTCAACTCTTCCTTACCCTTTTCTCCGTTCGGGGACCTCATGTACTCAGTGGATGAGGAGGACGCGGCAGTTGCAGGTTTGGAACTGGTTATCTGTCAACCACCTTTTTTTAATTTTAAATCCACAAACCATTCACTTTCTCCTTTAATTCTCATGTATATATAAACCAGTCTTCTTAAGAACAGACACCAACTTTCCTCCTTGCAGATGTGCACACTTATCAGCAAAATAATCAGTTGCTCTATTCATATTCTCTATTTTATCATCATTTTAAACACAAGTTAAAAATACTAGCAATCATCCTCAGGAGTTCAGGATGAAGACAAAGAATGTGGTTAGTCTTGGAAAGGTATTACAGCAGAGTTATTCACAGTTATTGGTTATTTGGAAATGCTCATTATCATTTTACAATAGTTTATAAATCTCTTATTTCAAGTATTAATTTAATGAATAACTGAACCATATTTTGCTGTGGTTATGTGAAACAAAATAGTAGTAATTTATGAGCAGTCCAGGATTATCCGCAACCTTGGTGTAATCTTATCCAAAATCTTAGATTTAAGATGATGTGTGGGATTGCTTACTTAAAATGTTATCTTTTATTATAAAAACTAAAAGCTGAATGTGGGCACCAGTACAAAATTTCACAATAACTTTCAAAACACCTTGACCTAATAGCAAGGTACAAATATTCTCTTTTCTGGTTTTCTTCCTGAAAGCCCCTTCTGGTATAAATGTTGTATAAAGTGTGTGTCAGCTGGCAAATGATTTCCGATGTTTTGGTTTTGGTGATTCACAGACCCGGATGAGTTTGATCGCATCTATGAGCCTCTAGATGTAAAGAGTAAGAAGATTCACATCGTGGACAGCGGCCTGACCTTCAACCTGCCCTATCCCTTGATTCTGCGGCCCCAGAGGGGGGTGGACCTCATCATCTCCTTTGACTTCTCTGCCCGGCCCAGTGACTCCAGCCCTCCCTTCAAGGTCAGACTCCAGCCTAGGGAGAGTTGAAGCAGGGTTCTCGAAATGGTTCTTCTATATCATCATACCACTGTTGATTATAATAGTTAGAAAAGTATAGACATGATGCAAACTTCAGTTCATTTTGTTTGATTGGTGGTTATTTATGTTCATATACATTGTGTATACGTTCACTGTTATTCTGAATAGAATAATTAAAATTGTACAAAAATATGATTATAATCAATTTGTTGTAGGAATCATTGATTGTCAGTTTTTTTTTTTTTTTTTAAGATTAAACATTATTATGGGTTCTCTATTCAGGAGTTGTTGCTGGCAGAGAAATGGGCCAGGATGAACAAACTGCCTTTCCCAAAGATTGATCCAAAGGTATTCGACAGAGAAGGGCTGAAGGAGTGCTATGTCTTCAAACCAAAGAAAGGGGATAAAAACTGCCCAACTATTATTCACTTTGTACTCGCCAATATTGACTTCAGAAATTTCAAGGCTCCAGGTAAGATCTGGAAATATAGACTTTAATGTGGACAAAACTCACAACGCTCTTAAACCGAAAGAAATGCAAAGCTACTGTATAGATTCTCGACAGTGGGGATGTCTTGACCGTAACAGTTGTGTTTTTGTAGGGAAAATAGTTCCTGGTAATAGATCTTTGAGATTCATTGTATGTGTCAGGTTTCATTATAAATACTTGTTATCTTCCAGGTCGGGAATTAGTAACTTTCTCGAAGCACAGCCGGTTTTGTTCATTTTTAAATCGCACCTCTTAAATGTCTTGATTGGAACTATAAAGTCTGAAGCAGTGACATTTATTGCCCTTTTTAGTGCTCTTGAATTATGATACTGTATAGAGCTGTTCCAGGAACTGACCCCACAAATGTTACGCAGAACTGTGATAAATGTCTAAATAAATATGTGATAAGTCAACTCAAAAATATATATTATTAATACAATCTTCTCTGGCCTTTCCTCAAATGTGCAAGCTCTAGATTCACATTTATTCCTGTCTGTTATAATGTTGTAAACTCTTCAGTCACTTTTTTTATACGGAACAATAAAATCATTCTTATCTTAATAAGTATCATGCAATGGACTTAAAAAGCTAATTGAGCCCAGTAACTAACTACTTTATTGCTTGTGTGAAGGTGTGCCACGAGACACTGAAAAAGAGAAGGAATTTGCAGATTTTGACATATTTGATGACCCTGAGACACCATACTCTACGTTCAACTTTCAATACCCTAACAAGGCTTTCAGACAGCTCCACGACCTTATGGAGTTTAACACGCTCAACAATATTGAGGCAAGTGTAAAGCTTATCCTTAAAATTTTTAAATGTCTCTTTTAATTAAACAGTTGTTTGTTTCAGCAAGACTCTGATGCCAGTGTCAAGGTAATTGTAAAAGCAGAGAGTAATTGGACAGCTATATAAAAGGACACAGACGCAGTAATTTAGGCAGCTGATGTTACTTCTTTTGCACTGAAAGTTGCAGACACTGTGCCTATTTTCATGCAAAGTGAAATCACGCTATGTCTGTGCATTCATGACGTGCAGAAATGATGCATGATTGTGCTCCTTCAAAAAGTTAACAGAAAAAATGTGTTATTATACTTTGTTGTGCACGGTAAACGGCCTAATTGATCCCATAGTAACAAATCCAACAACAATGCAAATTAATTCACAAGACTGTACTTCCCCCATATAAAGAACGCTCCATCTCTCTATGTTGTTGTCCTCTTGCAGTGTAAGATTTTCCTAATCCCATCTTATTATACAAATCAAATCATGTATTTATTATATTAAATCAATTTGTACACATTTTTCACACCTGCATAATATATTTGCAGTTTTTATGTTTTAATGTTTCAGGTGCCTGTGTTTAAAACCAACACACAACATTTAAATAAACCCTTTTATTATTACATTAATTTATTATTAATGAGGTCATTTGCACTGAGAAGACTATATTAGTACACTACAATAAACGTACATGTAAGCGGGGAGCAGGGCTGGCACGACCACAAACGCATGGAAAACGTGTTGTCTTCCTTTTCAGTTCTTGCATCTCATTTGCCCCGATGTTTTCTTTCCTTTCAGGTGATTAAAGAAGCAATAAAAGAAAATGTACTGTTGAGGAGGGAAAACCCATCACGTTGCTCTGTCTCTCTCTCCCTCAGTAATATTGACACGAAAAAGTTAGTGAAAAAAGAACCCAGTGGAAAACTCCATATCTAGTCAATGAGGAAACTGGGTTTGTATTAAATATGGATTTCATTGCAAAACTGTCTACAAAATACTGGATTCATTTGCTGGGACCAGCTATCAACACCTGCTTGTAAACATGAGAACATACTTAAAGAATTCCTCTAGTGCTTTGGCATGGGAATTGGCACAGTTAGGTTAATGGTGGAAAGCATTCTTAATTTTGTATGTTGTCGAAAGTCATTTATTTTATTGAAATGAGGTCCACTGCATATTTGTTCTCATGCTTGATTCATCTTCAAATAACTTTGATGTATAACATTATTATCAGTCATGAATGTTTTAAATGGTACTGAATTTACCAGTTTAAGGGATGGGAATAACTTTTTTGTATTCCCAATATATGGAAAGTTAACAACCCTAGTGCCAGGAAGCAGGTTTATATTAGCATTTTTGATGAGCTGGCTTACACATCAAAATGTTTTCCTACTCAAGCAACACAAAACCATTCTATCAGATTCTATAACCGGCAAATGTTCGGTACAATGTGGTGAGTATTGAGTATCTGATAAGGTTACAATATGTAACGATGTATGATTTTTATGCATACGTAGCACTTAATTAAATAAGTATAAGAACTATTAACTATGCCTTGCGATATGTTTGTCCAATGTCTACTGTGTATCAGTCACACTTCATATTAACCATACAATATCGTTATCTAACGTGTAGTTTCTGTTCGTTCTCAAAGAACTTAGTGAAAACAGAAATTGAATTTGATGAGTAACTCATTTTCGATTCATTAGCAAGAGATGCTGTCACCTCATTTCCGTTGACATGGTTTGTCTTCTAGTCATGTCACAGCATGTTTCAAAGTGTGTTTTTTTTTTTTTTTTTTTACTGAGTTTAGTACGCAATGTTTATAAGGGATGGTGGAACAATTTATATTCTAGGGCTTAAATCTGGGCCCCATGTGTGAAGATGCATTTTGGTTTTAAGGGTGTCTTCACTAACCGCTATGCTTTAGTTTGAAAGGTTTGTCAGAAATCCACACCAATCAGATTAAGGATCTAGAGGGATTATAAACTGTAGAAGAATTGGGCACCATGTTTGGTGTAAAAACTTTTTCAAATTGTATTTGGGCAAAAGCATGATAACTTAATACATTTGTTTCTCAAAGGGGTATATAATTTACAGAAATGAAGGTGATGTTAAATTCTGTAAATAGAGCTTTACACAACAGTTCCAGAACGCAAATGGGTGTCTGTGTTGTTTTTTTTAAATCATCTGACATCCTAGCAGTCTTTTTAGTACAAAAGTATCACTGAAACTAAAATATTCAGAAAGCATCTTCATTACAATATCATGTTATACTAAAACAGGATGTTGTATTCAAGGTAAAAGTATAGTGTGTGTGCATTCATCGTGAATATTCCCCGAATACAAAATCCAGTATAATTAGTTCCCACTTCTTGAATAGTGGGACTGCAAATGTTATTTCAAGCTTGCTTAGTTTATTCATCCTTCCACAGACAGAGGTATTTCCTCCTGTGCTGTTTGACAGTCTTCATATCTCTGCAGAGAGGAAATTGAAATGTCTTTGTATCTTTAAATAAAATGTAGCCCATGGTCATTGTGTATTACAGCGCCTCTTTCTGGGTCTAGGGTTGACACGTTCGTTTCAAATCCACCTTTTGGGTAATACTGGAACAGACCCTCCTATAAAGCCGTAGATATGTTTCAAACAGCAAGTGAGGATTGTCTGTAGTGTATTTGTCTGATATTTCTTGTTTAGAACACCATTTAATGAAAAATGAAGACTTAGATATATATATATATTAAAAGTAGGGTTAGTATCAATAAAGTGGTAGAAAATATTTTTCACATTAGTATTCAGTTCCTTTTTAAAGATGTACTCTATTTTGTAACATTTAATAAACTGATATCACTAAATGCAACTAAAGTGCAGCCTCTGCTATTCTATATATTTATAAACTGTTAAAGTTCCAGTACAGTGAGGGACAACATATTTATGTATACATTAATGTAACCCATGCCTACTTTAGAGTGAATGTTTGCCTTTTTATTTATGTGGAACTGTGATAAACAATTATTCACCTATGGAATAACAATGTATCAATGATTAAAGTGTTTTTATTTGCTGAATAAAATAGCCCTCCATGCTTCTTTTTTTATATATAAATATATTGTCTGATTGAACCACAGGAATTGGAAAGGTTCAGCTTCAGAGGTATTTTTGATACTGCTTTATGCCCCTAGACAAAAAGTGTAAATCGAACAAACGATTTGGGAACATAGAAGTATTTAAACATACACCTTGCCTTTATTAGTACTGATGTAACTAAGAGTAATTGACAGTATTGGTATGTATTGTATGTGAAAAGGGACTTTTATATCACTAAAAGTAATCTAAAATGAGTCAAATTGCATACATTATATACAAAATGAATTGAAGCGTAATATTTAAATCTAAAGAGCAGCAGGACAGGATGCAGCTTTTTGACAATATCTTCCAATGTGTCAGAGTGCATGGCAAGAAGCCTATGTGGAGTTTTTGGAGATGAAACATACTTAAGACTCCCACCACTGTGAGAAATCTGGCACGGGCATATCAACGCGAGGAGCATACTTTGCTGAATTAAATTTGAATGTAAAACAATTTTTTTTTCTACGTTTGAATGATTAAGTGTAAAACAAGACTGGAATTAGGTAATGCACATAGTTGGAACATATGAGTTTGACAGGACCCCCATAAAACTGAACTGAATAGTAGCATTTAGGTACAAATTTATATAAACACTTTAGAGAATTAAAAAAAAGGCACATATGAGAAAACTTCAGGTTAGACAGAACTGTCACTGAACACAAATCACTGAACATGGCATAATGAAATGTTTTCTATCGGCTATCCACTGCCAAAATGTTATGTATGACTGGGCTCTTCTTAAGCACTGGTTTCCACATTCCTGAGCACTGTCATCATGTCTTACGATACTGTTCCCCTGCGTCACACCCACTGGGTCCTGACATGCATCACGTTTTCAACATCGGGATGCTCAGTGAATCTTACAATGCCTACTATAGTCTTCAGTGCTCACTTTTTCTCAGGAGTACTTTTCACTTTTTTAGTAGATTTTACTCATATTCTCTCTGACATCACAAAGTGCATCATGGCAGCACTAATATTATTCACCACAGGGCCGAGTACTGACGCATGCTCTAATGAGTAATAGTATTTTCCCGGTGGTATCTAAATTAATATACATTTTGTGGTTTGTTTCAGGCTCACTTTGCTTATTTGTTGAAAACTGCTGCCAAATGTTTTTAAAATACTTTACGTATTGCTGAAGGATTTCACAAATGATTTACAATCGTACTGCATGTGTTTGCATTGGGGGAAGGCAGACTTCTGTCATCCAAAGATCCCCAATCATTTAAAAATTGTGATTTATAACTTGCTAGTAGGTACACGTTTTGATTTGGCCTGGCCATTAGTTAACGTTTTTTTTTTTTTTTTATTGTTGTTCTTTTATTGTTGCATTCATTTATAAAATTAATTTGGAATGTTACTAAAGCATTTTTATATTAAGCAAATTATTATGCTTAACTATATATATAAAGTATAAGGTTTTGTAAGCCTGGTCAGATCTGTTGACACTTGTTGACATTGTGTATTGAGTGCCTGAACTTCTTGGTTTAAATGTAACCAACTGAACCAAAACCTGGATGAAAATCTGAAGGCCTGTAGACTCTCAAGGGTCCTGTCTGCATTTGATTCTTCCAGACCAAAGCCTTTTGGTCACTTCTGCCATGTGGTCACTATTGACATCATTGTTTTATGACACTGAACTATGTAATATATTTAAATGTGGCTTTCTAGGTATTTACAAATATATGTTCTTGATAGAAACTCCATTTACTACAGCAATTTCAAGAACTCTCAGATGCAACCAAGAAAACAGGATATAAAAGGAACCTGAGTAAAAGTGAAGTAATATTGACCAGCTTTGTTAAATCTAAGAAATTTAAGTAGATCAACAGATACTCAAAAAAGTTAAGAGTTATGTCTACCTTGGACAACACATCAGCGAAGATAGTTATTGTATTATTAATAAAAATGCATAATTAATTTTAAAAACACTTGTGAAACACTTGTTATACATCCAAAGCAGCACATCTACCAATGGTGATAGAGAACATGGATATCATACTTACTGAAGACAATATTTCAGGATTACATCTTCATTTAGTATTTTACTTGAAACGACTTCCTCAGGTGGAGTCATCTCAGCTGTGTAATTAAATGCTGATTTTTAATCACATTAAGCACACGTGTGGTTTTACACCGAAACCTTATCCTATTAATTTTACATTCGGCATTGATGAACAGGAAAGAACGATTCAATATACAAAGCTCCGTACATGGCAACAACAACACTCTTGTTTTTTTGGGAAGAAGTATACCTAGGTTTGCATAGACGAATGCAAATAGAACCACAGGTGAGAAAAACAGACTGCAGGACCTTTGTACATATGAACACAGTAGGTAAAGGCCATGATCTGCAGACATCTTTACTTAAATAAATACATAAATAAATCATCAGTCTTCTATATCCAAATGCAATCAAATAGAGCAGGTGAAAGGTGAATGCTGCTCATCGGTGTAAATCTACACTGAATGTATTATTCATTACATACAGTCTATATGACTGCACTCACTGTTTTGCCAGGGTGAATTTGTTTCTCTATTTTTAACTGCAGTTACTTAAATATAAATTAATTAATATTAATGAGTGGTATTTCTAGCAGAAGCTAGCAATTATTTTATGTTGTGTACCTGTTTTCTCTGCTCATACACCTTTCCACTATTTATTTACTACTATGAAGATCTTCATCTCAAAGTGCTGCAGCAGAACACATTTTAACTCTGCTAAAGTGTATTTGAATAATTTGTAATCAATGCAAGATTAAATATTATAATTAATGTGAAAGTGAAAGACCTCCAGTTTTGTGCTGGTGTCGTGCTGTACAGTGTGTCTTGTAAAGATAAGTCTTTAATGTTCCTGTTTTGACCTGACTAACAATTCACCACAACCAAGGATGCATGGCTGGAGTGCATCCCTTTACTGTTAACAAGCCAGCATCTGTGTTTATACTTTGAACTATTTATCAGGAAAAAATACATATAGTACTTACTTAATATAAACAGTTTGGAACACGAGAATGATTGCATAATAGTGCTAAACAAAATTATGCAAAATGTGAACAGAGGGTGTTTTAACTGCAAAAGTTGATAATGTTCATTTATGTGGTTGTTTTTCATAGCCTCTTTATTACTAGAGCTATAGCAGCATCTGCTGGCAAACATTGTTAAAAGCAAATGTGTATATAGTAAGTTTGTATGAATTTCTTAATTATCATTTATAATCTGCTGAAAAAATGTTACGTTGGTAGTGCAATTAAATATGTCAAACATGAATCCCCTTTTATTATTTAGGCAGAAGGTTGTTTGAATTATAATGCTTAGTATTGTTAATGACCGACATATTTCAAATGGCGTAATTAATATCACTATCAATAAGGACCTGCTTTGCAAACTCGTATGTAGCAACTAAGTGAAATGCATCAATCTGTAGAGTTAAAACATTCTTGCAGAAGAAGACAAATATTACTTTTCCAACTATGCAGCCCGGTCGCGTTGGAGCTGCGCAGATGTCCGCAGTTCTGCGCAGAGTGGCAGAATCCCGCCGATCCCATTGGTGGAGCCGCGCAGATCTGCGGACATCTGCGCAGCACGAACAGCTCCACCTTGCCGCCGCTGCCAGGTACGCGTGCGCTCTGCAGTCCTGCGAGGGGACACTAGAGGGCGCCGCATTGCGGAAGTGAATGCAAAGGCTGGCGGAGAGAGGAAGGAAGCGGGGACCTGGGAGGACTCCTGAAAATAAGCCACAGGGCCGGTTTTATTCACAATTATTTCTACATAAAGATATATAGAAGAATATTACAGATCTTCCGCCATGTCGAAGAACACCGTGTCCGACCGCTTCAGGAAGGTGGATGTGGACGAGTACGACGAGAACAAGTTTGTAGACGAGGAGGATGGTGGGGAGAACCAGCTGGGACCCGACGAAGGGGAAGTGGACTCTTTAATCAGACAATATCCTTTCAAACATGTCGCTTGTGCAGTAAATGTTGCGAGGCTGGGCCGTGGCCGGCGGGGGGACAGGCCGGGTCTGTGCCGGGCTCTTGCTCGTCCGGCCGGGCTGCAGTGTTGGGCGCTGTGGGCTGAATTGTAATTTCAGGGTGTGGTGCCAGTCACTCCGATTGTGAACTTCATTTCTTTGCTTTTTCAAATGCGATATACAGAGCGTACCTGTGTGCCAGTAACTCCATCAAACCGGGCGAGGAATTGCCCACACGGGAGTGGATGTGGTGCAAGATAATGATAAAGGATCAATCTAATGTGGGAATGAATGAGATCTACATGCGAGTGTCTGATTTCCATGCACAGACAATAACAGTGTAAGCAATATAAAGTGCGAGGAGCTGGAATAGCCCTGTTGGTGTGCTATTAAACGTGCATACTTGCAAAACCATAACGAAAGAGCATTGCAGATGGTGCAAACTACTTCATAGCCACACACAGACGCCTTTCCGCAACGTCACAAAAGCGGCATCACATGCATCGCAAAGCTGATACATGTGTGTGTTGTGTATGTTGTGTGTGCTGTGTGCTTGTAGCTCATTTCGGGGGTTCAGGTCAGTAACATGGTGGCTGACACCCGAGTTTGGCATTTGCCAGAGGACGGTGAAATGAAGACGACTGTTAATAGTGATGCACATGTTACTAATCCAGCAGTGCATACATGAACTGTGCAGCCCGTCTTTGCAGCCTCTTGTGTTCACGATTTCCTCGTCGGGACAGTATTTTGGAGCTGAGGGTGAATGATTAAAGGTCGTGCATGAACAATTGTGCTGCCCTTTACTTGACAACATTGCATTTTTTTGCATGTGTGTCTGGGCTTGTCTGCTCTGAAGACACTCAACACATTCCAGAGAAAAGTGCATTACGCACATATATACATAATAATAAAACAAAACCGTGTAGAAAAGGTATGATCGCTTAAAAACTCCACTTTCACATGTTCCTGTAGTTTTAATATTACTAACAATACGTCACATTAGGAAGTTGGGTCTTAAGGCCTTATATGTGCAAAACTGAGTGGCTTCCCGAAACGGTGCAGTTCCTGTTTGTATAAGAGGCTCATCGTGCTGAAGCTGGCGTTTCATATGGGTTTTATAAGGACATATAAAAAGCCCTGTTACTCATCTGTGAGTTGAGCTATTCTTTCCTGCCACAGTGCTGACTAGTTTGAAATCCATGGTTTGGAAAAAGTTGAAAGGGAAAGTGTTTGTGTGTGTTTTTGCTTAATGATAGCTGTACAAATTAAGTGGCCATTGGCTTCCATTAATCAGTGCCATGGGATCCCCAGACGCACTAAAATGAAGACATTTAATAGTGTGGAATTATTACAGTTGGTTCAGATGATGTTAATTGTGGTTTGTGGAAGTAATTTAGATGATTCTTTGACACTCGGACGTGCCAGTCCATTGTGTGAGGGCTATTGTGTTGTGTGCCATTGTCCTTAACGCACTTCTGCACAGGGAACTTGATGGGGGCTCTGCAAGCTGTCCTGAAAAACCCACCCATCAACACGAAGAACCAAAACGTCAAGGTGAGCCGAATGGGGCCTGTTTTTTGTATACCTGATCTTGTACGTGCTACAAGTTGTCCTCAAGTCCTTTTGATCATCGTTTTACATTCTAAATACCATTCAAATGTGGCATTTGTTTTTCATTCAAAATGCCTCTTTTGTTTCATTTTCAGCCCAAATTGCACAGCTGTATTCACAACCTGCCTCTGTAAAAATGTTATTCCTGAAACTAATCTTTTTGCCAAGTGTGATAGTGGAAGTGTGTGTGTTAAGGGTCCAGATACCCACACACATTTTCATTGTTTTGTGTTTATTCAGTATGAGAATGTGACTGCAGAGACTTCATATTGACTTGGACACTGTAAAGCCCCGCATCGCTCTGTTGCGTTGCAGTAGCACATCTGGGTGGATGAGTTTGTGCCCGTCACGCTCCTAGATCTGATCGTGCCCGTCTTTTTCAGGATCGGGCGGAGGGCCTGGTTCTGAAGGTGCTGAGCTCTTTCAAGAGTGGCGACATTGAGAAAGCTGTGCAGTCTCTGGACAAGAACGGTGTGGACCTCCTCATGAAGTACATCTACAAGGGCTTCGAGAAGCCCTCTGAAAACAGCAGCGCAGTCTTGTTGCAGTGGCATGAAAAGGTTTGTTTTTTTCATTTTTATGACTCCCACAAGCTTTCCTACTTTTCACATTGTAGCCTGAGTTTAGATCTGTTGTGGATAATGTTCTGCAGGACATGGATGTATTCCTGATCTGTCACACACACTATTCTTCTTGCAGATTTCAGATTTTGTCAGACTGATTCCATGCACTACATATCTGGGCATTTTATTTATGCGTGTGTGTTTTAATGTAAGTTTTCATACACATTGTAAGTAAGATGTGACTGTTTATTTCCCAGGCCTTATGTGCCGGAGGGGTCGGCTCCATCGTTCGAGTGTTAACTGCCAGAAAAACAGTTTAATGGCAGCCTGGAACAACTCTGCATTACAGAGGGATTTGCTGGTACAGAACCAAGAGCTGGTTCACAGGGCACTGTGAAGAGGACTCCTCCATGTCTGTTCTTCCTTCCTCCCTTCATCTTTGCTTGCTTAAAACTTCTTCCGTTCTATTATTTAACGGCTCTGATGCTTCCTACTCTGGAGCGACAGAGTCCTGCGCTTCTCTCCTGTCATTTCTGCCTTCCCAAATTATACAGCCTCACACAAATACTGCGCCGCCTGCTATATTAAGAAGTTTAAGATCTCTTTTCAAACTAAAAAGTAGCCAGTCTGCTAACATGTCGATGTCATCTGCACTCATTCTGGTTTGACATAGTCGTTCTCTTAATTGTAAATGAAGGCCAGTCGCTCTTCTCAGGAACCTCTAGAATAAAAGCTTCCTTAGTCGGAGAGTAGTGTTCTTCGAGCAGACTGGCCATTTCAGGGGATTCATTTTTGTATCCTAGAATATCCTCTATCTGTTAACATTATATTATACCAACTAGCTTAACCATTCCAGCTCACAGATGGAGCCACAGCTTCTGATGGAAGCTGCAGTGTGACTTCTGCTGCAGGGTCATGTCTAGTGTGAACGAACGACCCTCCGTGTGGCAAAAGATTGCATTTGTATGCTTCTTGGGGCCATTATGAGAATAAGGGCAATGCATTGTTTTTTTGTGCTTAAAATTTAATGGTATCACCTTAAAAGGGATTAATTTATTGCTGTCAAAAACAAGTAAACCATTTAGCACAAGAAAATATGCCAAATAATACTCAGTACATGTTCATGCAACAAATCTATACACAACCAATCACAGTTTACCTGGATTTAAGTCTGTGAAATTACGGTTTGATCATTTCTTGTTAGGCTGATTTATTTTGCTTATTCTGTTTTCCAAATGCATTGTAAATCAATTACCTTATGCATGAGATGTCTCTCTATTTTCTGTTTTCTACCATGCTTACTGTACCTGGTGATCCGATTGTATCTGGTATGTTTAAACACAAAAAAAAATCCAAAACATTATTTAATTTTAAGTATTTGACCTATAAATTGCATCAGCCTTCTATCTAATGTTTTTTTTGCCAAAACAATGTTTTGTTTTTGGTTTTTATCCATATAATCTGCTGGGTATCACAAAAGCCGAGTTAATTGTTGGCCCAATTGATCAAGCTTCTTATGTTCAATTACAAAGTATGTCAACTGTCAGATCAGTATTACTCTACTTCATGTGTATCAGCCAAAAGTAGATTTGCTGCACAATGTCTTTAAATCTCTGAAGATGTCATTGGACCAAAATATCTCCAGTAATTTGGGTTATAGTAAGTCTTGCTTTGCTGATAAATCCGTGTGTTTTGTACATTAGCCTCAATAGGACATACAGAACAAACCGTGCAATAAAAACAATGTAAAATCTTTTAGGATAATTGTTTTACATAAACAAAAACCTGATTCCCAGAGTTAACATTACCAAAACTATTATAGTTTTCAGACTGGAGAATATTTTATATTGGTACTATTTGTATGTTGTGATCAAATCAATTGTGG
Organism: Amia ocellicauda; assembly: GCF_036373705.1. Classification (NCBI taxonomy): domain Eukaryota; kingdom Metazoa; phylum Chordata; class Actinopteri; order Amiiformes; family Amiidae; genus Amia; species Amia ocellicauda. Next base: position 19,353,353 of record NC_089868.1, on the reverse strand, counting down.
ATTTTGCATATTATGTCTAGCCAAGCACTTGGATCTGTAACAATTGATTGACAATACAGGCCCAGCCTGCAGTGGAGTTGGCTCACGGGTTGATGTTTAAATTGTATTCTGTATCGCGTTGTTTGGAGAGAGAACACTTTGATTTGTATTTCTCATTACATCATGTTATGGTGGACAACTATTTTCTATGTTTGTTCATCTTACAAAATTTAAATGATCAACAATAGAAAGGCTAAACAAATTCTCATATTGATTTGTTACAGAAATGTTGGTTGCCCTTGTTTGTGACCAAGTGCAAATATACCCATCTGGTTTACAGACTGCCTTATCAAATATTCCTTTTATGTATGTGCTTTTGTGATACAATAAAAAAATATATAGTTGTGACACACTTTAGTTGTCTGATATGTTCATTTTCATATATAGAGTTGAATTTCTTACCTGTAATTTTTTTTTTTTTTCTCCACACTGATTGTACTTTTCACAATAGTTCATTTTGATTTCTTTGTGTTATTTAGCAGAGTGGGATATGTTTAATGCTGCATTAGTAAATAGCTATATTTAGGCTGTTTTTGCATCATAATAAAATACAGTGAATCAGTGAACATATTTATTTTAAGTGATTGTACATTTCTCAGTAAAAAAACAAATGAAAAAAATACCTTTGGATACAGCAAAGAAACATTTGGAAACAAACTTATATACAAATCAGAAAAATAGAATACATCTTGGTAACTGAGCTAAACAGACCTGAAAAGGAATCCAAAGGTACATTAAGTTGTAAAACTGGCTTTTTCTGATCTGCACTAAACGACTATTCTGCCGAGACATTAGTACACACTGCTGCTGTCGAAAATATTAGAAAAATAATTTGCTGTCTGACAGTTAAGACAGGGCTCTGATGCTTACAAGATATTTTCTTGTATCAAGGCATGACAACACTGTCACAGAAAATACCTGTTCATATATTTTTTTGTTGGTAATGAATGCTACTGCGAAAGTTAAACCGTTCCTTTTTCTGTATACAGTAACGGAGCTGAACAGTTTGTCTTTGGTTATAATTGTTGTTCCTGAAAAGGGGATTTTCAAGTCTAGGTGAGAGCTGGACTGTTCCTGTGAGACGGGTAAAGACAGCAGCGTCTGCAGGCCGGGGTAGATATGGTTTTGGTGACTATTTGTTTTTACTTCCGTTTGTAAAATACCTCTGAGAGTGACACAAACGAGTCTTGTGATGTGAAGCAGTGACAGTTATAGAAGTCCTGCCATCCCAGGTATCGGCGTTTTCCACGCTGCTTGGCTCAGCATGGAGAAATTGTTTGGTATGGTGGTAGATCTTCTCTCGGGCTGTAATGGTTCAACATTAAGCCAGATCCCATCTGAAGTTCTCTAGTAGGGATACGCAGACACTGCAATGTACACGATAAAAGTAGTCTGGTACTCGATCCCTCCGTCCGTGCTGTAGGACAAGGCCCGCACTTTCATCCTGTAGGTGTGGGGCTCGCGCAGCGGCCGGGTCGTGAACACAACGCCTTTCAAGTTCTCATCCCGGATAGCAAACGGGATGCTAGCGTCCTCCTCTACCACCAAAAAGGTAGTCCGCGGGTGAACCACGCCATCCTGCGTGTAGGCGACCAATCGGATCAGGTCCTGATTTGCTGCGATTCCGAACGGCAGCGAGAGCAGCTTGTACTCGAGGGCGTAGGGGCTCAGAGCACATTCCAGGTCATTCGGTGGACAGTTCTTGAGGCAGAACCTATAACACAGATGGTTTATAATGTGTGTATTACAATACATATATATTTTAAAGGCCACAGCTCATGAGATGTGCAAGAATGGTTATGCTTTGTGGTGGTGTATTTTGAGGTAATCCTGTGCACACACGACACCTACCCTGTGGCTGGATCACGCTGGTAGTTGGGTGGGCAGGGCGTGTCGATGCACTGGTAACTGCCCCTCATGTTAAAGCACATCCTGTTCGCCCCACACTGGATGTTCTGTTCCAGGCATTCGTCAATATCTACAAACAGACAGTCAATTAATAGACTGTGGTTCCCTCACACGCCTCGCATGCATGGTGATGTGACCGCAGTGAACATGTCAACACTCAATCTCACACAAACACATCAGGACTGGAACCGGTTCATTGCTCACCTTGACATGTTTTGCCATTGTTCATGAGTCGGTATCCGCTTGGGCAGAGACACCGGTGACTCCCTTGGGTGTTCATGCATTCATGCTGACAAGTGTCTTTATTTTCACATTCATTGATATCTGCACAAAACATACAAAAAGACCACAATTAGATGCACTGAACATAAGCGAAGTGCTTATAGTTGCCATTGTTTAATTGGTGAGTACTGAAAACTAGGTGAGTACTGGATTTTACAAAAGCTTAAATGTGTTCTACTGACAAGTAACATATTTCTGTGATATTATCGACCTATGGCATGGATTTATATGCACATTAAATCTCATTGGATGAAAGCACAGACATCTTACAGTAACAACCCTTTGTTAGCATTCCAGGTACACAGATATCCTGAGAAATGTCTGAGGCCTCCTAGATCAAGGTACATGGTGAGTGAGGTGTGCAGGTTGGGCTGCTGTACAGAGGGGGTGGGATATTTGGGAGTTAGTCTTAAAGCACTAACATTTTAATTTTCAAAATTATAACGTCTGATATGTCCAATACACTCAACAGTTTCTCAAAACAAATGGTTTAATCTGGCTGATAATTACCTATGCATCGGCCATTCCTTGTTTTAAAGCCTCCGGGACAAGCCTTTCTAGTGTCCCTGCGTGACCGGTGGGAAGGTGCTCTAATGTTGCTACGGCTCGAATAGGAATTATATGTCTGGGATGCCAGGTTGTGATATTGCCGCTGGTAGAAGTTTCCAACAGGTGAGGACTGGGCTGGTCTATAGCCGAAAGAATAGCTGTCATAACTGGGCAACTTCTCCAGTCCAGCACAAGATTTCCCATCACCTAGTAACTGTCGGCCAGGAGGACAGAGGCACTTGAAGCTGCCAGGACTGTTGAGGCACTGGTGGGCACAGGGTGTGGGCACCCTTTCACATTCATTAATATCTGCCCATGTAACAAATCCCAGCACATGTGAAACGTTGAGAAGAGCAGCCAGAGAGGAGAAGAGAGAAAACAAGAAAAGGGATCAGTCGGGAACACAGCAGACCCACCGACAGAGGAACCCATCCAGAGATACAGAACAAGTCTGAGGTAAAACCTGGTCCATATTTTATTTAATCATTGAGGAGGACTTGGAAAAGTAATTTCAGATTAATTTCTCTCTGCTGTCCAATGTGTGGAGACAGTTACATGGCAGAAATGTCCAGTAGCCTAAGTGATAAAATGGGTTACCATCTTGGCAACCAATTTGTTTTGATGGAAGACAACTGGCCTACATCGCGAGATAGATGGTCTCCAATTAAGTTATAAAGAAGGCTTTAGAATTTATTTTGAAGATAAAAACATGAACCTGGATATAGGTTAGCAAAGGTAAGTAGATTGGTCTTATTAAAGCTAAACAGATGTCAAAAGTAAGTTTGATAATACGAAAGCCATCAGAAACTCAATATGTTGAAATTAATGATTGTTTCATGTTAGAAGGTGCCGAGAAGCAAAATGAAATGATGGCAAAGCAGAGAAGAACAGAGTGACTGAAGCAATTTTCAAGCACGCATTGTGGTAGATACCTTGACGTCAGAAAAACAGAAGAAAAATATGATGTGGCTGGGTTATGTTTGCAATGTCTGACTATTTTTATGTAATTGCTGTTTACTTAAGTTATGGTTTCGGTGCTGCTGTCGACATCCTCGGCCTGTGGAGATTTCCCTTTTGGCAGAGACAGTCGGTGAAACAGAAAATAGAAAATTTAGAACATAATTTCTGTTTTATGTTCCAGTTGTGCAAGAGGCCATCTTGTCTTGGCAGCTGTGGATTAGCCCCACACCGGCTGGGATGTGTGCACGTGTAATGCAGAGAGGAAAGGTACAGTTTGCACATGCAGAAGGAGGGTGGCAGCAGAGTGAGGGTGTGTTGGGTCCAGTACGTACCAAGACAGGGTCTGCCCACACCCTGGGAGCGGTATCCGCGCGGGCAGGTGCAGTGATAGCTGCCACGCGTGTTCTCACAGATCTGGTTATACCGGCACTGATGCGTGCCATCCCTGCACTCGTCTATATCTGCGTGTAGGAAAGGACAAACACTTCGGAATTGAAGTATAAACACTTAATTAACCAGAACTAGATGATTACACTGATTGGCTATCATTTATTTTGTCACTAACATGTATTGTGCTGCAGTTTTCTGAGCTTACTTACCGATACAGCTTCCGTTGACACCTTTGGTCATGCCACTGGGACACAGGTCAATGCAGGAGTATCCTCCTCTTGTGTTTTTACACTGCTGGTCCGAGCGACACACTCTCTGCCTGCATTCGTTGATATCTGGGGAGGGATACAACCAGTTCGATAATACAGCGTTGTAAAGAAAGACCAACTTGCGATATCTTTCTTTAACACTCACAGAAAATAAGAACCTTTTTGTTGTTACTATGAGACTAATGGGATTGTGCTAAACTCCAGGTCTGCCAAGTTAAAATGGTGGCTGCTTACACACCTATGCACCGCCTGTTCTTCAGCTGGTATCCCGGCTCACAGGCACAGCGGAAACTGCCAATGGTGTTCAGACAGTGCTGGTTACACAAGTTGGACTCCTGGCATTCATTGATATCTGGAGAGAAAGAAGACAAAACTGGGGTTTGATTCAGTAGAAAGGCTGTACAGGAAAAGTTTATTTTTTTTGCTTGTTTGTATTTTTACTTGAACAAAATGAGTGTAAATAAAAAATAAAAAAAAGTGAGACTGGTCACCCTGGCAGCTGAGCCCATCGGCCGTCCTGCGGAATCCGCGGCCGCAGCGCACCACACAGCGGTACGAGCCGATGGTGTTTTCACAGTCCTGCCCCATGTGGCACGAGTGCCCACCCAGAGCACACTCGTCAATATCTGGAGAAAAAAAAAAAACACACCCCACCGTCAGCACACAGTGTACAACTATAATATTCGGGAACAAGACTTAAAACTGCCAGCTAGAAAGAGTGAGGTTATTACTATAACATTGGCTTTCGTTTCAAAGAGGGGTCATTACAAATGTGTTAATTGAAAGGAATCACGTGTCAGTAAATCAAACTGAGCACGTCTCCTGAATCCACAAACTGCAACAGCAAAGTTTTTATTTTACTGAAACTTAATTCATTTTTATATTCATTCTACACAGTTTGTATAGCAATTATCTAAGGTTTTAATGTTTTGGTTTCAGAGTCAAAGTAACACAGACCGAAACATAAACCAAAAGGATTTTTTGTTGAGGTGGTTTCTGATGGTCAAAAATGAACCAGTCAGTGGTTCAATGTGGCTTATTTTGAAGTACCTTGACATGTTCTCCCATCAGCAGATATGGTGAGGCCGTGAGGGCAGGAGCAGTAGTACGTGCCCATGGCATTGTGACAGGCGTGAGAGCAGGGGTTTCGAGCAGAGCATTCGTCCTCATCTTTTCCGGGAAACGCAAAAAAAACAGCATTAAAAACATTTTAGCTAAAAAGCACCTACAAAATATCTGCTGTATAATTCTTAACAAATGAGTTCATGTGTGTACAGCTCTGTTACGTATATATACTAGTGTCAGAACCTTGTTTAGAAAATACAAAGCAAACCTCCTATTTGAGCTCCAAGTCAAATGAAAAGTGGGAGAGCGTCTCAAAATGAAATACCTGAACAATAGGGTCCAGCAGGGTCCAGGCGAAAACCGGCGGGACACTGGTTGCTTCGGTCACCTGAAAGAGAACATTTTATCAGAAAAATAACAGAACCATTATAAATAAATGCTACCAGTTCTGTCAGATCCATTCGAATCAGCCCCAGAAAACCTTCCCAACCCAAACCATTTAAATTGTGAACACCAGCTGTTCACTCAACTAGGCAGGGCCCCCATTAATCGTCTATATTCACTATTGAAGACTCGTGATTTTAGCTAGTTTCTCAAACTTGTACGGAAAAAGGTAAGCAACATCAGCCATGACAGTGCCGTTAATGGATGCCGCTGTTTTGGTAGAGGGCCAACAAGACAGTAGATACCTTTGGCAATGGTGGCGTGGATCATGTACTCCAACGTCTCTTGTAGGGGGTTGTAGTGAGCACTGATAGAGGAGGCATGCAGGGTCTCCACAAGGAAGGGCATCCGGCCCTTAGAGGTCTCGTATGTGATGGTGTGATTCCACGAGTACGGCACGCTCACTTTGTCGATGCTGAACATGCGAGTGGACAGGGCGTACAGCTGCCCTGGACCCGTCTGAATGTAGTCCTCTGTGTAGTCCTACAAACACATGCCACCAGGGGTAGACATTGTGTGAAGAATAGAAAACAAGACTATAGGCCGAGTCCAACTAGTTAGATGCAAACAAAATCTAAGTATAGCATAGAAAGATTAGCGCTATATAATTCAATACAGGAAAATGTTTTTAAACCAGTAGGTAAGACCTGTACCTTGACATTTATCTCTGAGTTGGAAGGGAGCTGTAAGATGTATCCATTCACCACAATGTCTAGTAGCAAGGCGCCATCTGAGTCCAGTCCACGGGCAATATGTGTCATTCTCAATATTTCCCCTGATGTAAAAAAAAAAAAAAAAAAAAAAAAAGAAATCAAACATTACAATTGCTAACAGGGTTTTACATGTTTGTGTAAAATCACATAGCTCAAAAAGGATATGACTTAAGCTTTTAAATTAGGATAAGATTCATAGAGTTCACAGCTCCGTAACAGACCCAATAGATCATATGGATGACGATGATACGTAAACTACTTAGAACATTTTTTTTTCCACACTCCCAGTAAAATTAGATTTATTAGAAGAGATTGCCATTTAAAATCACTCCAGTCCAGACTTTGCATACCTGTTGCAAACTCCACCTGCGTCTCTCTTCTGAAGACCCCCCCAGTGAGACTGTACCCATTCAGCGCCTCGCCCAGCTCCTGAGCCGTGGTCCAGTAGATGGGGTTCAAGATGGAGATGAGTTTCCTCATAGTGGGACCTATGGAAAAAAGGTGCTATCCAAAGTGAGTCTCAGAGTCACGTCAGGTACTTATTATCCTTCAAAACACTTACGAATGTGCCTCCCATTACAACAGCACTTCCCTAGATGCCACAGTGTTACTTATTTCAAGAAAACTGACAAGGACAAGCAATTACACGTCTGTAGGTTCTAGCATAAGCAAGAATCTAGGGTGAGGTTATGTAGGGCACTGCATTTTGCACGCCTTGGCATTTAGACCATTTCATTCTTGCTAAATGCAGAGTTATAGGCATAGGGTACGTCTGAATGCTGACAGACAATATGTAAGGCCCTCTGTGCCTTACATAAGGCCCAATATGTAAGGCCCAATATGTAAGAACTAGGGCAACTATTCAATCCTGCAGTGGCGTAACAATCCCTGTCCTGAAATTCGTATTATATAATATGCAATTTCTGAAAAAAGGATTCAGCGCTTTCTGAATACTTCAGTGTGCAGTTCAGCTGATAGGGGGAATAACATCTATTTCTCTTACCAAGGCTTCTGGGAACATTGGAGATGGTGGCCTGTATGATTCTGCCACCAGACGCGTCGCTGTCAGTCACAGTGGCGTTGAGGATGGCGATTCCAAACTCGATGTCATTGATGTTTCCAATGACACTGCCCCTTGCGTTATGTGGGCCACCTATAATAAAGAAGAAAGCAGTTTTCAGGTGGTTCAAATGCTTAGTCAATCTCCTATCCTCTCCGTCAACACTATAAAAGAATTAGCCACACAGTAATTTCTCGGGTGATGACTTAGTGTCTACCCATCATCCTGAAAAGGCTGCTTTGTGGCTTACCTGGGCATGCCTGGATGTTACACCGGGACACCTGGGATGAATCGCCTGCACAGGAACGGCCCTCCTTGGTTGGTGGGGGGCTGTTGCATAGCCGGATGCGTGTCCGCTCCCCTCCCCCACAGGAGGAAGAGCACTCACCCCAGTCCTGCCACGGGCCCCAGTTACCATCCACTGCAGAGACACAATCAGCAATCTCTCCTTCACTCATACGCTGCTGACATTCCTGGTCAGGCACGTACAAGGATTTTAAATACAAAAATCACTATCTTTTGAATCTGGTTAATGAAGTTCTTGCCAGGAACATAATCCTACTCCTACCCTCTTCTCAATACTACTAACAACAATCCAATGATAACTAAGTCAAAGGCAGTGTTCACACACAGGATCGTATGGCGCTGGGCTCACCTGGACACGTGCCCGTGTTGCACCTCTGGATCTGGGTGTCGGCTCCAGCGCAGGCTCGCCCCCCATTGGCCGGCCTGGGGTTGTCACATGTCCTGTACCTGCGCATCTGACCTCCATTACACGTGCGACTGCAGCTGCCCCAGCTGCTCCATGGACCCCAGTTGCCATGGACTGTGAGGAGGGAGGAAGTCATTAAAGAAACTGAACTTCATGCTGATCAAAAAAATATATAAATTTGTAAATCTGGCACACTGACTGGTGGAGGGAAACTTTAAGATATACGTATTTTTGTTATTATTCCACTTAATTAATTATGTCACTGCTTTAATTGGGCTTTTCAATGTCGGTACACGGCGTGGGGAGCATATTTGTGGGCCATGCAGAACTTGTGCCAGGGCAGTACTCACCGGGGCAGGGCTCGCTGTTGCAGAAGTCAATGTGCACGTCGTTGCCCTCACACTGGTGCCCCCCATGCTGCGGAGAGGGGTTGGAACAGGCACGGGTTCTCTGACGCGTCCCTCCCCCACACGACACACTGCACGCCGCCCAGCTCACCCACGAGCTCCACTTCCCATCCACTGTGGGGAACAGACCAAATCTCTAATTCTAAATGCAATTAATTTAATTACAAGGCCACCCCGTCATGCATTGCACCCGTAGTCACCCAATAGGCCACACTGTACAAGACTTACATTAAATACAACCACAGAATTGCACATTAAGAATAACAACACAGACTCCTTTAAGATCTCGGGCACCAATGGAGATTAATGATTTAAACAACATTATACAAATAATATACTAGCAGAATGTAGAGTTTAAGGTGGCTATTATTTTTCATTAAAAAAATTAGCAATGAAAGGATTCATCAAAATACTCTTAACTTCTAAGCTATGCCTATAGGCTCACCTGGGCAGTGCCTCTCCTTGCACACCTGGGTCTGCATGTCCAGCCCCTCGCACTGCGGCCCATCGAAAGAGGGTGGGGGGTTATTGCACAGCCGGATCCGGGTCTGGGTTCCTTTGCCACACGTCTCACTACACGGACTCCAGGGCAACCAGGCGCCCCAATTACCAGCCACTAGAATGTAAGGCAGCAAGCTGGTTAACCTCACTTAATTTATTGAATTCATTAAAGACGGTGACACAGGGATTTTCAGACACTTACCAGGGCAGGGCCGGACGCTACACATGAGGGCCTCCACCGCTTTGCCCTCGCAGGGCCGTCCCCCATGCTGGGCAGCAGGATTGGTGCAGGTGCGGACCCTGGTCCTGTTTCCCTGGCCACAGGAGCGAGAGCACTCCTCCCATGCTGTCCACTCCGACCAGCCCCCATCCACTGCAAACGACACCACACACAGCATCACACGCACGTTCTAGCACAACACTTCCTTCTCAAGACTGTAATAGCTGGAGGTTGTCACATAAACACTATATATACACTCACCTAAAGGATTATTAGGAACACCATACTAATACTGTGTTTGACCCCCTTTCGCCTTCAGAACTGCCTTAATTCTACGTGGCATTGATTCAACAAGGTGCTGAAAGCATTCTTTAGAAATGTTGGCCCATATTGATAGGATAGCATCTTGCAGTTGATGGAGATTTGTGGGATGCACATCCAGGGCACGAAGCTCCCGTTCCACCACATCCCAAAGATGCTCTATTGGGTTGAGATCTGGTGACTGTGGGGGCCAGTTTAGTACAGTGAACTCATTGTCATGTTCAAGAAACCAATTTGAAATGATTCGACCTTTGTGACATGGTGCATTATCCTGCTGGAAGTAGCCATCAGAGGATGGGTACATGGTGGTCATAAAGGGATGGACATGGTCAGAAACAATGCTCAGGTAGGCCGTGGCATTTAAATGATGCCCAATTGGCACTAAGGGGCCTAAATGTGCCAAGAAAACATCCCCCACACCATTACACCACCACCACCAGCCTGCACAGTGGTAACAAGGCATGATGGATCCATGTTCTCATTCTGTTTACGCCAAATTCTGACTGTCTCAACAGAAATTCTGAATGTCTCAACAGAAATCGAGACTCCTCAGACCAGGCAACATTTTTCCAGTCTTCAACTGTCCAATTTTGGTGAGCTTGTGCAAATTGTAGCCTCTTTTTCCTATTTGTAGTGGAGATGAGTGGTACCCGGTGGGGTCTTCTGCTGTTGTAGCCCATCCGCCTCAAGGTTGTACGTGTTGTGGCTTCACAAATGCTTTGCTGCATACCTCGGTTGTAACGAGTGGTTATTTCAGTCAAAGTTGCTCTTCTATCAGCTTGAATCAGTCGGCCCACTCTCCTCTGACCTCTAGCATCAACAAGGCATTTTCGCCCACAGGACTGCCACATACTGGATGTTTTTCCCTTTTCACACCATTCTTTGTAAACCCTAGAAATGGTTGTGCGTGAAAATCCCAGTAACTGAGCAGATTGTGAAATACTCAGACCGGCCCGTCTGGCACCAACAACCATGCCACGCTCAAAATTGCTTAAATCACCTTTCTTTCCCATTCAGACATTCAGTTTGGAGTTCAGGAGATTGTCTTGACCAGGACCACACCCCTAAATGCATTGAAGCAACTGCCATGTGATTGGTTGGTTAGATAATTGCATTAATGAGACATTGAACAGGTGTTCCTAATAATCCTTTAGCTGAGTGTATACTGCACTATACTAACACAAACTGCATTCCATATATACCTAAGTGTAATGGACCATAAAGCATGAGTTGTCTCTTCAAGGATTAGTTTACACACGTCCCTGTTTTTTCTCTCTGTGGCTACAGATATGGTGGTTGGATGTGTAGAGTGTCTGACCTGGGCAGGGCTTGCTCTGACAGCTGCGATTCTCAGTGTCCGCCCCCGCGCAGTGTCGTCCCCCGTTGGCGGGGAGGGGGCTGTTGCACTGCCGCAGCCTCTTCTGAGCCCCCAGGCCGCAAGTCACGCTGCACGGCCCCCACTGCAGCCACTCAGAGAGCCCCCCGTGCACTGGAAAAATATTGAAATGTGCATTACACCAACAATGTCAAATCTACAGTCCAATTATTCCTGTTTTCTTCCACAAACCCCAAAGAACAGCACACTGACATGTCAAGGTCAACGCCGTGAGGCACTCACCCCGGACAGTGACCGGCACCCCGACCAACACGGAGCCCATGAGGTTCCTGGCCACGCACTCGTACTCCGCCGTGTCCTCCTTCTGCACGGCGGCGAGGCGCAGGGAGCCATTGGACAGGAGCGTGACGCGGTCGTCGGCCTGCAGGGGGCGGCCCTGCCGGGACCACTCTATGAGCGGAGGAGGCTCCCCGCTGGCCTGACAGTTCAGCACCACCATGGCGCCGGCATCTACCACCGTCTCCACCGGCTCCACTGTAATGACCGGAGAACCTGTGGAAGAAATTGAGGTATCCGTTAACCTCGCCTCCTGTTACACTGCACAGTGTAGTCACGATCAATCTTAACTAATAGGGCGGTCAGGCCGTTGGAAACTCGTGATTCGTATCTGGTCACAGTAATGATAAACACCTTTAAAAGACTCAAACAACCCCTAGATAACTAATACAGCATAATATACATTTAATATAAGCAATATTGATGAATTGGTAACGATTGTACTGTATACAATTGCTCTGACAATAGAGGCCTTACTCTGCAGGGTGAGAGTGACCCTGCGCTCCACCACTCCAGCATCATTGGTAGCAACACAGACGTAGCTGCCAGCATCTTCACTCTGAGAATTCAAATGCAAAGCAACACTCAGACTCAATCCACCATAACAGGGTGACACAACAACACCCGGGCTTAAAATGTGCATCTGCCTTTGATATGACTTGTCCAGTTACTGTAAGGGTTACACACAGAAGACAGGTCAGAAACTCTTGTACTGTGTCGTTAGTACCGTACCACAGTGCCGTAGATGGCCAGGGAGCCATTGTCCAGCTGGCGGATTCGATTGCTGATCTGAACGTTGACACCCTTCTTGCTCCACTGGATGGTGGGCAAGGGGTCTCCCCGCACCTCGCAGTTCAGGATGGCGTTCCCTCCCAGAGGCTCGATTCGGTTAGAATGGAAATCCCCATCGATGATCGGAGGCTCTAGACAGGGAGTCGGGGCACATGTATTCAAGTTTGCCAACACTGTACACAAAAATCTCAGAGTTAGAGATGGTACTTTTAAAACATGCCATTTTTAGCTTACCTTTTACATACACAAAGCCCAATGACTTAATGGACCCCACACTGTTCTCTGCAATGCAGGAGTATGTCCCAGAATCCTCTTTGCTCACTCTCTCAATAATCAGTTCACTGTGTCCATTGGCATGGTCATAATGAGCTAGGGAGAAGATATGGATATCTCAATTAATTACTATGAAAATGAAAGACAGTATGTCACTTTGTTGAGTGTAAGTTTATCTTTCAAAATATAACGAGATTTCGGTATACCTGGTATAATGTTATTGTTGAAAGCCCAAGTGATCCTGGGAGGGGGAACCCCATTGACTCCACAGGCCAGCAGGAGGCGCTCTCCCTTGTTCAGAGACACATCGTCCAGCAGGTCCGTGAAGGCAGGGTGAGTGTGGACTAACAGGCTCATGGTCTTGCTGTCTTGGCCAACATCATTGGTGGCGATGCAGGTAAAACTACCAGAATCATCAGGCTGCCAAGACAATAAAGATCAGATCAATTAGGAAACATTATTAGGAAGCAAATTATCCTTAACGAACAAGTCAAGCATAGTGAATCCGTAACCCGAGAGGAGAACGTCAACAGTTAAAGTAACCTCCCTTAGCAACTCACATGAGCATTGTCTATGATGAGCTCCCCTGAGGGCAGAAGAGTATATTTCCCCGCTGTGTCTGAGAGAGGCGTGCCTTCTCTCTCCCAGGAGACAGTTGGCTGGGGAACCCCATCTGCAACACAGGCCAGCAGGGTCTGGGATTTCTCGGTCACAGAATACTCCGACTCGCTGCCGCGGATTGTTGGTGGGACTGAAATGAAAGAAAAGGTAATGGACAGTCGGCAATGGTAGAAATATCAGTTGAATAGTTAAGAAATGTGAACTTGTTTGAGTATCCACTGAACAGATATCTTCTGCTGAAGTGTAGCAGACACTTACTCTGGACAGTGAGGCTCATCTCCAGACTGCTGGACCCGGCCACGTTGGCAGCCGTGCAGGTGTAGCGGCCGGTGTCACTGGGCTGAGCGAAAGCGATCTGCAGCGACCCGGAGCTGAGGACCCGTTGGCGAACCGATTCTGTCACCTGATGGCCATCTTTATGCCATGTGACCTCCGGGGCTGGGTATCCCTCTGCCTGGCACAGTAATGTGACAGCCGCATCCAGCGCCACGATGTATCTCTTTGTGTGAGACATAATGACCGGTGGGACTGGAGGAAAACAAGATAGCAGTGAGGTGAACTATCCATAGAGGCAGTGCTTCCTACTTTCAGTTCCTGAAAATTGTTACTGCTATTAGAATAAAAGTCTAAATCGAATATGGGAGAAATAGACAAGCATGACATGAAACTGAAAGTCTGAATTGTAAAACATACACTATATAACAGATAAAAGTTCAGCCTTTAAGTAACCCGCATGTAATTTGATTTTTTTTTCTTTATCCATCAGGCAAAGTATGATCACTTTACAAAACAAAATAAAATGCTCCAAATTAACAGTTGTGCTTGATAACGTGATATTCTCCTGTACCTTGTACTTTCAGTTTGGTCTTCCCAAGAGCAGTCCCAGCTGGATTTTGTGCCACACACATATAGGTCCCAGAGTCATCCACTTTGGCTCTTGCTATCTGAAGTCCACCATTGGGCAACACGGTGAAACCACCTCCTGGAATTAACACCAAGACTATCAACTATGTGTTTTTTAGGGAAAATAATACTATAACTAGCCGTATTAATTCAAAGATTGTAAACAGTATCAAACTGAATGTCCTTTGTGATTCCTGTCTTTTAAAGCTGACAGACCTGTAGTGAGGATGCTGATGCCCTCTTTCTGCCAGCTGATTGTCGGACGAGGCGTCCCGGTGGCCTGGCAGGGCAGGGTGATGGGGTTGTTGAGAATGACATCCAGGGTGGAGGGGTGAGCCTGTATCATGGGGGGCTCTGAGAACAAGGAACATCACAAGTCAGGCTTGGGAGAAACCTTCACTGGTAATTCTATCATTGAGATTAAAATAAAGTCCAAGAAAGAAAAAGTAGATAATATGAATTCTGACGATAACATGGAATATGTTGTGGAATACGACTCAGGTCCGATGGATACCCACCTTGGACAGTGAGATGGACGTGTCGGTGTGCCGAGCCGGCTGCGTTCCTGGCGATGCAGGTGTATCGTCCAGTGTGACTGAGCAGAGCAGAAGTTATCTCAACTGGGCCTGAGTAGGGAGACAGATGAAGGTCATTAAGAAAATTCTGCTCAAACGTGTGATTTGCTACACAGAAAATCAAGATGACATGTTTCAAAATAACAGGTTCTTATAATGAACATACAATAATGAAATACATGACTCCTAAACCAAACTCTGTTCTATATTGAAAAAGCACAGCATTTGATTTGACTACATTTATTGCAAGAAACAAGTGATAAAACAGATAGGCCTGGTTTGAGATGGTTGTCTGGAATGAGAAGAGCTCACCTGAGGGGAGGATTCTGTACCCTTCACCCTGTTTTAGCAGTTTGACTCCATCTTTGCTCCAATGGATGCTGGGCTCCGGCACTCCGGACGCGGTGCAGCTGATCACAACAAGAGACAGACGGGTCGCCACCAGCTCTGTAGCCTCATCCGCGATGGAGGGAGGAACTGTCAAACAACACACAGAGCTGACAGGACTGGAGAACAGTGTACTGGCGACACATGCTTCAAAATATATATGCAATATATAATGCAAATTATATATATATAGTTAATACAAAGTGGATGACGCAGAGTTTAGTCATGAACAGGTAAATTACAAAGAATATCAACCTAAATAATTGTAATACTGTAATACTGAAGCCTTATAGTGAGTCTTGTCTGGTAAACAAACTATTTCAAAAGTTGTAATAGATACTTCATATATCACATGCATCACATCTATGACAATTTTAGTAAAGTGTCTGAATGAAAATGTATGTTTTTTGTAAAGAAAATGAAGTAATCGATTAGCCTGTTAGCCTGCCTAGTCCAACTTAATAGGCCAGTAAGGCAAACTCACCTTGCACTGTGAGCACGATGGACCGCTGGTCCTCCCCAGCCTCATTGGACACAGAACATTCATACAGAGCCGTGTCTTCTACTGTGGGTGCGATCACAACCAGGGACCCTGAGGACAGCAGTCTGACAGCACCAACAACAGTTAAGTCAGACAAAAATCACTAACTTCACCTGAACTCATGTTTCCCATGCATGAGTGCTGCAGGATATACCACATAGAGATATAAAGATACTGTATAAATGGTTTTCATAGTGTCGAAATAAGATCTTCAGAGTAAATCTTGAATGGCTGCCCTCGTTTTAATCAATGTATACCTCAACAAACAGATAAATAAGTAAAACTGCACACAGTTATGGTGCCTCTGTGAGCTATTTAAACCCATTAGATTGTTAAGAAGTAGAGAAAAACCTTGAGTAACCTGTACATATTCTGGTTCTGGTCGGTGTTGAGGATCCGGCCGTTCTTCTTCCAGGTCACAGTGGGTTTGGGGATCCCTGTTGCCTCACAGGACAGGGTGGTCTGCACATTAACTGTAACGGTGATGTTGGTGGGACCCAGGGCAATAGACGGTGATACTGCAACACAAAAAGGGAACATTGATAGTCTCAGTTTGGCAGAACCTTGCAATTTGACCAGAATTGAACCATCGTATGAGACGTGGTGAATCTCTGCACTTACCGTTAACTTGAAGGTCGATCCTTTTGCGTTCTGTCCCTGCCTGGTTTGTGGCCATGCACAGATAGCGGCCTGTGTCCGTCACATGGGCAGAGTGGATGTGTAAAGACCCATCGCCGGCAAAGGAGTATCTGTGTAGGGAAGCAATAATGTAAAACACACTGAACCCCTGTGAACTACTTCAGAAATTTCTGTGGTTTGTACCCCTTTATTTGTTTGGCCTAAATCCAGAGAAGACTACCAATTAGACCTCACCTACATACAATCTGCATACTTAGATGTGTGTGATCTATTGATATATCTTACTCTTCAAAACAGCTAGCATTTAGAATTTAGCAGTTTGAATTTAGAATTACCGGGGATTGTTTCCAGCAATTACAGCTCCGTCTTTTCTCCATGTGACACGTGGTGTTGGCAATCCACTCACAATGCACTCCAGCACAACTGAGTTGTCCACATTCACCACCACGGTCTGAGGACCCTCCTGGATGGTTGGAGCAACTGTGAACAGCAAGATTTAGAACTGAAAGAACTGTTTTATTTAACACGGCTTAGAGTTGCATCAAATAGCAACAATCTTTGCAGAATTGACAACCAATCCCTCTGGCAAATCGGATATAGGAGGTAAATGTCAAATGTTGTTCATTCATACCATTGACAACAAGGTTAAACACTCTGGTGGTGTTTCCAGCGATATTACTGGCCATGCAGGTGTACTGTGCCCCATCCCCGAGCATGGCGCTGTTGATCTGGAGGTAACGTCCACTGGACAGGACTCGGAGCCGTGGAGACGCCTAAGGAATGGTATAATTATTAGGAAAACACTGTCCCTAAAAAGAATCATTCATTCATCATAATTAAAAAGTAACAAGAAAGTCCTCTATCCCTTTAATCCCTCCATTGCATATTTTCTAAATACATTAAAATCTTTCCCTAAGTCATGGCACCAGTCAGGCCCGTGGGTCAGCCTGTGTACCTGCAGGGGCTCTCCGTCTTTGAGCCAGGTGAGCGTGGGGGGTGGTACAGCGTCGGACTTGCACTCCAGGGTCACCTGCCTGTTTTGCAGCACCGACAGGTCCTGAGGGCGACTCTCGCCCGCGATGTTGGGGGGAACTGCAAAATGAGCGCAATGATTGTGTGGGTTGAGTCCAATGACCAAAAGATCCCAAAAGTCTGGAATCCAGTGATAACATTGTGAAAGATACGATGTGTTTGCTATAACTGACCATGAACCCGCACTAAAAACTCCTTGTCGTCATCCCCTGAGGGGCTGGAGGCCAGACACGTGTATCTGCCCGTGTTCTCGACCTGGAACACAGTAACACACACAGGCAGAGACCAACATCATTATAGAAGCTGCGTAACAGTCAATTAAGTAAGAAGACTAATAGGCAACATGATGGTTAAAAGTAAAGATAAAGGGTGAGTGAGTATTATTGGGGTTTCAGTGTATTCTAAACCCATGAAAGGGAGCTGTATTACCTGAGCGCTGCCTATTCGCAGCACCTCTCCCCCCCGCAGCACGCGGACACTGTCGGTGTGAGGGAGCGGCCGCCCATCCTTCATCCAGGTCAGCGTGGGGATGGGGATCCCAGTGGCTGTGCAGAGCAGCTCCAGTGCGTGGTTCACAACCACTGACACCTCTTCAGGGAAGTCAGAGCCGTTGATGCGAGGTGGATCTGGGGTACAGACAATTTAAAGACAGAAAAACATAAAAACTGGGATAGACTATTTCACCTGGTGCCCCTGATGAAGTGAGTGCATGGTTGCCATGATAGTGGTAGTTTTGGTGAAGGAGGGTGATATTTTATAGTAGCAAATTCAGTCAATTCAGTAGCAAAAATCAGACCATACAACCCAGAGAGAGCTCTGGACATGCCCCTGGAAAAACCTATCCAAGAATGTAATAATATGGAAGAGAAAATCCGAATTGGTTTCTCTTCTGTATTCACATTCACACTTACCCAGCACCTTGAGGTTGAAGTGCCTGCTGACCTCCCCGGCTTCATTGCTTGCCACGCAGGTGTATCTGCCAGTGTCATCCACCTGTGCCTGGGTCAGATGCAGTGCCATGCCCTGGTTCAGCACAGTGGTGTGGGCTCCCAGCCGCAGGGGTGCACTGTCCTTCAGCCAGGACAGCGTGGGCGTGGGGGTGCCGTCAGTGACGCACAATAATGTAGTGGGGTTCCCTTTCACTACCGTCACATCCTCCGTCCCACCAGCATTGTCCAGACTGGGAGGAACTGACACACAGCAACAGGGAGACAGATGGTAGCTTTCATGACTTTACTTTGATCAAAAACTGGACACATCTGTACAGAAGCAGATTCTGAAAGGATAGAGTTCCAATAGAACCGCTAAATGAAGTCTTCTTTTTTATCATCTCTTTGGAAACTCACCATAAACCTGCAGGTTGAAATGTCTGTTGTCGACGCCAGCCCTATTCGAAGCCACACAGGTGTAGGTGCCCCCATCTGAAACCTGTGCTCTGACAATCCTGCAAGTTGAAGGGAAAAAGATCTTCATGCTCTAACAGCTGTATGTGAGTGAGCATGGGATACAGAAACATTAATAAAGACTAGACTGTACATGATTAGACAATGTTTATAAATATATATATATTTTTTTAAGATCTTAATTTTAAAAATGCGAAACTGATAATTGGCATTCTTGTTCAAAGAGAACCAGAGACCATGCTCTGAATAAACTTCACCAGCAGAGGTCGCTTCTGAGCAATATACACTGTGTTACCCAAAGTTAGGGCATGAAGGGACATCACACTTGGACATTGATCCACCACCCTGACAACAAGTCTCACCTGAGGATCTGCCCAGCGGACAGCAGCCTGATCTGCGAGGAGACTGGCAAGGGAAGGCCGTTCTTCAGCCAGTTGAGCTGGGGAGCCGGGGAGCCTGTTGCCACACACTCGATGTTGATGGAGCTGTCAAGTATGGCAGTCAGCTCATCTGCTCTGTCGGTTTTTCCAGAGATTGATGGAGGGACTACAAAGGAAAGGAGATTGAACCAATCAATCACGACGTTATAGACTTATATAAAGCTATCTCTTTATAGATAGGACTATTAAAATTGTGTTCACTCACCATATACATTAAGATTGAATATCCTGTCTTCTTCACCTGCAGCATTTGTGGCCACACATGTGTACTTCCCAGTGTCAGACGTGTGAGCTCCCACTACACTGAGAGTGCTGCCGTCCGGACTGATCCTGAAGGGACAAAGCAACACTAATGAATATCCTGTCTGGAGCACACAGCCACATTGGTGCACGGGCCATTCTTGATGCTCACCTAATGCTCCCTGCTTCAGTGAGGTTCAGGGCTTTTCCATCCTTAAGCCACTGGATGGTGGGCATTGGATTTCCTTTGGCATGGCACACCAGCTGGACACTGTCATTCATCAGCACACTGACTTCACTGGGCAACTCGGAGCCAGCGATGTTCGGAGGAACTTGGATGTGTAAAACAAAGAAACAAATAATTGCAACTGCAGCCATATTTTTTGTAGATACAGCCTGCGTCGTAAAAGCCATTAGGTTATTCACAAAAATATTAAAGAGTGCACTGGTATGGCCCATATAGTAGTCATTAAGGATGATTCTTTATTGAAATACCCTCCCAAAAAAGAAAAACAGCTGGAAACACCTGACTGAAAATACTGAAATTGTTGGTGAACATGTTATGGCTGTCTTGTAAATGAATGAATAATGTCTGATTTAAAAAAAAATGGACCCAAATAATCTACCTTGTATAGTGAGGTAGTAATTTTTGTGTGCTTTGCCCTCAACGTTTGATGCCAGGCAGGTGTAAGTCGCACTGTCCGAGAGCTGTGAACGTGCAATCTGCAACTTGCTTCCCCCCGACAGGATGTGCATCTCCAGGGACTCTGACTTCTCTGACAGGAAAAACAAAAACAAAACAACAAATGTCAGGAACGAACATTTAGGACAGATCAAAGCTACCAGGTCAAACATTTGTTTAATTTTCCTTTCACTTTTCCCCACTCTGATTAGTTTTACGCACCTATTGGCCAGCCGTTTTTCAGCCAGGTGAGTGTAGGTGGTGGGATGCCAGTGGCGTCACAAGCAAAGGTGACTGGGTTACTGATGGTCTCCAACACTCTCTCTTCTTTAGGGCCGTCAATACTGGGGGGCACTGGAGATAAAAATAACACTCAGGATGCTTTTATATGCCAATATTACACTGAAATGTAAAAAATAGTCAGACCAAATTAGTCCACACATTATAATTTTTGTTTTGCAGTTGTTATTTTTAAAACACAGAAGTGTTAAATGATCATATCCAGCACACCGCTTACCGTAAACATTGAGATGGAAATTCTTGTCAACTTGTCCCGCAATATTGGAGGCCTTACAGACATACTGGCCCGTATCAGAAACCTGGGCGCAAAAAGAAAGATGAATCAGAACTGAGGTTTGCGTCTCCACAACTACTGATGACAAGGTCTCTCTCTGCTATCCTAGAAGGTCGTCAGTCTCTACCTCTGCCTCCTTTATCTCCAGCGTCTGGCCGTCAGACTGGATTTTGACATTCGCCGTTTCCGTGACCAGTCTACCATTTTTATACCAATTGATGACAGGAGGCGGCACGGCGTTGGATTCGCACTCCAGTGTGACGAGGTTTCCCACGCGCACACTCCTCACCACCGGAGACTCCCCGCTGCGATCTCTTATACTGGGAGGAACTTGAATAAGGAACACAGGATACGTTTCACAACATAGCTGAAAGCAAGCTAATACATTGGGTCTTCTTTTGTCTAGTGTCTCTTTTGTCTACGGTCTTGTGGTAGGCAATGGGTCATATTTTTATTGAAGTGTTTCTTTGCTCTGTGCAATTAGCTATGAAAGTTACCACACTCTATACCCCAGAAATGTCTATAGTTCTTACATAACCTTAATTAAAAGCGGGTTTCTGAAATAAGTGCATCAATATTGTCTAACATAACAAAGCAACTTAAAATTCCAGGCACAAAAATAACAGGATTCAGAAACACCAGAAGGATGAAAAAATAAACGAGAAACAAAACAGAACTGAAAAATGAACAAAAAAGCATGACAGCAAACAGCTGGATGTTTATACTGCTGAAATGACTCCCAACAGCAGAAAACAAATCACTCCCAAGAGAATGAGCTTGTTTGAGGAAATAAAAAGCTCAATAAACAAATACAAACCATAGACGGTGAGAAAGATCAACTTCTGGCCCTGGCCGGCCTGGTTCATGGCCACACAGCTGTACCTCCCGCCATCAGACAGTTTTGCCCGCAGAATCTGGAGAGTGCGCCCGCCTAATGCACAAAGCACGATTTGTTATGGTCCTTCAGGAAACCAGACTGTATCTGTGCATATTTCAAACTTCAGTGGATGATCTTTTGCATTTAATATTACACGATGAAGATCCTAAACAATTTCTGAATAATTTTCTTTAGGGTATCTCACCATATTCGTGAGGAATCATTATGACAAGTTACACTTTATTGAATGATGAAGCGCTGAGCTCAAAAACTCTTTTCCTGACCAAAAGAGACACTGCAAGGCAGACTCACCGGGCATTATAAGGGCATTCGAGTTGGGCTGAATGGGCTTCCCGTCCTTCAGCCAGCTCAGAGAGGGAGGGGGGAAGCCTGTGGCCTCACAGCTCAGAGAGATGAAGTTGTTCACCACCACATTCATGTCTTCTGGGTTCACCCCCACAATGGAGGGGGAGACTGCCATTCACAACAAATCACAGTTATATGCCTAGAATTGACAGCGACTTATACATTACTATATTCGACAGCTGTTCACATCAGTAAATATACCCATAAGTATATTCTAAGTAATGTTATTATGGGTATTACCACTGCCATTTCACACACATATTTTATTCAGAATATATAACTTGACACCTTTAGAGTAGTATTTACTTACCATGTACATTAAGGTTGAAATATTTCTCTGCACTTCCAGCTACATTTTCTGCCACACAGATGTATCTTCCTGTATCTGTTACTTGAGCATTCACCACCTAATGGCATTCACCAAGGAGAAGAGCTTCAGTCAAAGTCAAATAAGCCATTTAATAATAGCTTTAGAAAATAGAGAACAGAAAAACATGCATTAACAATCCCATATGAGTAACTGTTGTTATGTATAAAATACGATCAGGCATTTTTTAACATTTATGGTACAAAACTGGTCTTTCGAAGTGTTTTAATTGTCTCACATGTTGAACGTTTCCTCACCTGCAATGTTCTGCCGTTGGAGAGGAGTTTGTGTGTACTGTCTTCAGTCAGGGGCTGGCTATCTTTCTGCCATGATATTTTAGGGGTGGGGTTACCATCGACCAGGCACTCGATCATGGTAGTTTGGTTCACCAGGACAGTCACTTCATCAGGGAGGTCCCCGTCCGCACCCCTAATGGAGGGGGGAACTGTGGAACCACAAGGGGAGGCTTTGTTAAAAAAACATGACTGGCTACAATACTGCACTGTGATTGTAAGGGTTATGCTTGTTCAGTAACGCAGGCAGCTGACAGAGTTTGGTCCCTGCTTTTACTCACGGAGGACTCGGACATCATACTGAATGGAGTCTTCTCCCGCTTCATTCATGGCCACGCAGGTGTATCTCCCGGCATCCTCGGCCTGTGCCCGGGGGATTTGCAACACTCTCCCTCCTGACAAGAGATGAGTGGGGCCACGTAAGAGAGAGAAAATCACTTTCAGCTTCCATATGCATCAGCCAGAGCAACACTGATCCTCACCAGGCAGTATCAGCACTTTGTCACTGGAGGCTAGCGCTTTGCCATCCTTGTACCAGGTGAGTGAGGGCGGGGGCACGGCGTTGGTCTCGCAGTACAGAGAGAGGGGGTTGTTCAGAACCACGTCTTTGATGTCACTGTTGTTTTCAACAGAACCCATGTCTCTGATTCTGGTAGGTTTCTGGAAACTAGGGGGAACTACAGGGTGCAAAATACAAGACACACTTTTGTCACAATGTTTCATGATTAGCAAAAACATGCTGCAGAATGTTGGTGCCTGTTTGTGTGTTTTGTTTGGGTTAAACTGTTAGAATAGATTAGAACCCCACAAAGCTTGTTTCTGTGACTTCATCAGTAAAACCTCCTTTTGATCTGAGACTTTCTCAAAAATATCTGTACAAGACACCAGTAGGGGGAGCTCATTCAAATGAAACAAAAAGAGACTGATAATTTGCTATCTCTGCAGGGTGATGTGAATGAGCACCAACAATAGGAACACATTTCACCTTGTATATTTACATCAAAGTCCTTTTCATCCTCCCCAGCGATGTTGGAGGCCACACAGGTGTATCGGCCAGTGTCTGACACCTGGGCTCGTTTGATCTGGACAATACGGGCATTGGTGGTGATGGTCAAATGATCGTCTGCTTTCAGGAGCTGTGGGGTCGATTTAAGATTGTCAATATTAAGGAAGAGGCTCATTTTGATGTTGAATTTTAAGAAACACTGACAATATTGTGATCAAACAGACAGTACACAATCTGTCTCTGGAGATCTCCATTCTGTACACTGTCCCTGTGTTGTGTGTGTGGGACTATACCTGTCCATCTTTGTACCAGCGCAGCGTGGCGGTGGGGATGGCCTGGGCTTCACACTCCAGAGTCAGGCTGTTGTTCACTTTAATCTTCACCTCCTTTGGAGAGAGCCCTTCTCCGTGAATATCGCCTTTGTTGATCACAGGGGGGACTGTGGAGAAACACATCCAGTCAGTTGACCTTCATTTGCACTGAAATGACCCTCATCGGGGATGGACAATAGAGAGTATTCAGTTTTTATTAAAAAAAATTATTGCCCAATAACACCTGAAATAACCTCTTTTCAGCTGTATTATATCAGTCAATATTTCTGCAGCACTAGGGATACTCACTGTACACCTTGACTTCATAATTCTTCAGGGTTTCTCCTGCTTCATTGGTGGCCACACAGGTATACCTTCCAGCATCCTCCTCCTGGGCATTCAGGATCTGCAGAGTGCGCCCCCCTGGGGTTGTCACAGAGAACGGCAGGTTATCACTCTGGACAAAATTGTCCGTCACTACACAGTACAGTCGACTTTAAACAGCCTTTAATATGTCAGTAGTGAACCAGCTGGAGCTGGAATCAGATGCATAGAAAGGAGCACTTTGACCTGGCAGAACCCGGACGTTCCTCCTGGACTCGAAGGGAGACCCATCCTTGAGCCAGGCGATGTTGGCAGGGGGGTAGGACTGCACCTCACAGACCAGGGAGGTGGGGCTGTTCAGAGTCACGGTCACGTCCTCCGCTGTACCCTCCACGTCCGCCCCTGATATAGTTGGAGACACTGCGAGAAGGAAGCACAGGGTTATTTCTCGCTCTATTAACCCAAGCAGACTGGGATCTTCAATAGCCTACAACCATACATCACCATACATTCACTGAGGAGGGATGTTTTCTTTTAAAAATTATTCTGCAATTATTTTCTTCACGACTGCGTTATCCCATGTTCAGCAGTTTGTATGCAATATATAAATATATATATATATATAAATCCAATTTATTACAAATGCATATTCTTGAAGAGGAATGGCACTCATACCCAGCACGTTGAGGTTAAAATGCTTGCTCCGGTCCCCTGCGGTATTGGAGGCCAGGCATGTGTACCTCCCTGTGTCAGCCACCTGTGCACTGGAGATCTGCAGGAAGCGGCCATGGGACAGGACCTGGTGCTGCTCGTCCTCTTCCAGGGGTTGTCCGTCCTTCAGCCAGCTGACCTGGGGCACAGGGTTACCTACCACACAATGTAGGGCAACACAGTGCAGCATGTGATTTGTGAATGTAACATAATAGCCGTCTCCTGATATATAATACTCAAGACATGGAAAATGTTGATGACCTTTCAATGTATCTTTCCAGGTCACAGTTCAGTGATATGAATAAGACGTGTTTAGTGAATGCCGTAAATGTTACACACCTGTGACCTCGCATGTCAACATCACACTCTGTTTTTCCTTCACTTTTACATCTCCTAGAGCTCCTTTCTCCCCGATGCTTGGCGGCACTGTGAGGGAACAGAATACAAACTGAAACATTACAATTCAAAACACTTCAAACATTACAAAAAAAATAAGCATAATAAAGACACCAAAATGAAGAACCTTCAGATCTTTAATTAGATGCCATAACTGATGCCATAACTACTAAGTGCCATAAATTGAATACTTTACATAATTCAGACAAGACATTACCCAGGATTTCTAGGTCAAAGTTCTTCCTTTCTTCGCCAGCAGCATTTGACACAATACATGTATACCTCCCGGCGTCCTCAACTGCGGCGTGCATCAACCGCAGTGTCCGACCACCTGAACGGAAATGCAATGGCATTATTATGATTACAAGCACAAAAGCCTTTGATAAATGTAGATCTGAAAAGTGTTATTTTTTTAGGACAGGAGTTAGAAATGTAAAAATGTAGGTTGTCTGCAGGGCTGTTACTGATACACTGTTCTATTTATACTATATTGCTGTTTGCAAGTGACAGAGAAGACCTAGGGGCCCTCATGGTTATCCAGGCCTACACTGTGAAGCTCTGAGAGGGGAGAGCTGGACCCACCTGACAGGACCCTGACAGAGTTGGTCAGGCCAATGGGGCGTCCGTCCTTGAGCCAGGTGATGGCAGGAAGGGGAATCCCTGAGGCTTCACATGTGAGGGCCACAGGGTTCTTCACCACCACACTGATGTTCTCTGGGGCCCCTGAGTGACCACTGATACTGGGGGGAACTAATAAGACATGGAGTGAAGGAAAAAAATTACAATCATTCTTCAGCCACTAATTTTTCCCTCTCAGGACTAATCACTGGTCACAGATGCAAGAACAGGAAAATCAGTTTAGCATCCAGAAAATTAAGATTAAATTAGATAAAGAATAAACATATTAATGGCCATAAAAAAATACTCTTTGGTATTCCAAACAAAGCTGTTTAGTATAAAAAAGATGATTGATGATTAATAAGAGTGGGAGTACTGATTTAATGAGAAGCTCACCGTGCACACTGACATCATACTTGCTGTCGGCCTGCCCTGCCACGTTGACAGCAACACAGGTGTAGCGCCCGGTGTCTGACACCTTGGCGTCCTTGATCTGCAGCAGGCGTCCCTCGTTCAGGACCAGGACCTCCCTGCCGCTCACCACGGGACGCCCATCTTTCAGCCAGGTCAGGGCGGGGCGCGGGACTCCCTCGGCCTCACACTGCATGGTGACATCACTGCCATGCGTCACCGTCACCTCGCTGGGGCCCCTCCCACTGTGCACGATGGACGGTCGCACTGTAATAACAGAATGCCAGCTGTTGGTGGTATCCTGTTCCTGGACCAGTGATGTGCAGCAGAAATGTTTAAACCAACTTATTGTACTTTAATGGCAATAAGTAAATACTCATAATAGAAAACAGACGATTACAAGAGTAGTTAAACCTGAGCGATGCTGTGGAATATCAGTACTAACATCTCATACTTTAGGGCTCAGAATGGATTCAATAAATAACCACCAGAACATTTTCCTCTCTGCACATTATTCATAAAACTTAGAAACTCATAGCATCAACCTCAGTGATGTGATATTTTGAGCTTGGAGATTTTAGGTTTTCTTATTATCCTACACTATTCCCTTTAGAAAGAGCAGTCTTCAGTACCGTATACTTGCAGGCTGTATTCCTTCATGGCATCTCCGGCCACGTTGGACGCCAAGCAGGAGTACGAGGCAGAGTCAGACTTCTCAGCACTGGAGATGTAGAGTTGTCTACCGCCGGACAGCACCCTGACCCGGCCTCGCGAGTCCGCGTTCAGCACGATACCTGCACACAGCCAGCGCCAAGGAAACATCTTCAGTGAGTGTATGATACAGCAGCAATTGGTCAAGATAAGTTACAGCAGGAGCAGGTACCTCTGGGTTAAATTAAATGTCTGTTGCTTACCATTCTTCTTCCAGGCAAGACTGGGTGGAGGGATGCCACTTGATTCACAGACCAAAGTGATGAGGCTTAATTCAATCACAGTCAGTGGAGACACCTCATCAGAGCCGCGGATACTGGGGGGGACTGAGAAGAGACACAATCCTCAGATTTATTAATGCATAACTTTTATTTCTATAATAGCATTTTATGATTACTTGGTTGGGGAGAATTATTATTATTATTTTTTTAATCTGAAACTGTATTTTAGTGTTGTTTCATTTCAGGTAGCATAGTCTTAATGTATTTCAATATCCAGGCAAATCTTATAGCAGAGCACATCAATGTTTACCAGGAAACCACAAAATGAGACTGCGTTTGGACATAAATCATGTCTTTCTATTGAGTGTGTCCAGGGTCTCCAGCTGTGCCAAAATAAATGCGAGTGGGAGAACGAACAAGCTGGACATCCTGGGGCGGGAAAAAAAAAATCACACAGTTGCAATACAGTAAGGTCGAAATGCACATGACCTGATATATATTTTATGCTTTTTATAAAATATTCTGTCATCCGTTCCATCTTCTCAACCGGAGCACAGTCAAGGAGCAGGGCATGGCAACAGCATGCCTGTAAAAAACTGAAGCCCTTGCGGAGGGTACAGATGCTTCAAAGACACAGAAAATTGAGGTTTCCCCTTGTAGTGCCTGAAAAAACACTTTCTCTCTGTCTCTGCCTCCCCGCTAGATAGCTCCCCCACCTCCCCAATTAAAACAAAATTTATTTTCGCTTGGCTTGCAGCAGCTGGGCCCGCTACGCTCCTGCACTGAGCGGCCGTGTTTCTGCAGCCAGCAGGGACTCTGGGTCACTGCAATGATTGGAGAGGATGATGGATGAGCCGCTGATGGACAGACAAGGGGCCTGGACTGACTTCACAGGAACGCTGAACTGAGACGCAGGTAGCCATAATCCCTGGAGATGGATCTGTGCTTGAAGTGAAAAATGACCAGAGTAAACTCCTTATCCTGCCACTCCTGATGCAGGGAACAGACTGACATCCAAACCTCTTGTGTCATAGTCCACCTCCCTTAAAGAGATTATTTTGTATCCATTTGGTTATAGTAAGAATTTACAGAAAATCTCTTTTATTTAATACACACTGACTTTTCATTAGATGTCCTGAAAGTTTTTATGCAAGCCAGCTCTTTTACATTCACCTGTTATGTCTTAAATGTAGCTGCCCATTCCTTTCACAAAGCAAAATATCCACTTCCTTCTGAGTTTTATAACCATCATGAAAATGCCAATGTGTTCCACTTCTTAATTGGTTCCAGCAGATAGGTATAAAAGGAGAAGGAAGAATGACTTCACTGAGCAATATCTAAACATCGCTGCCAGGGGAACCCCTAGTGATGATTAGAAAATGAATGCAAACCCATTTACTGCTCCACAGATGACTGAAATGTTCTCATCAAAAGACTATGACACAGCAAGGCAATGACATCATACGCATGATGCACAGCAGATGGCGGACCGCTTCACTGTCCACCCACTCGGAGAACATCTGGATCCAGTAAAAGGTCTGAATGTTTCAGGCCAGTAATACAGTTCTCCTCAGTTACTGTAACATGTCCTGTGATATTGTGATCAGTGAAGAAAACGCTACCCTGCCAGTGGGTATAAAGTGAGGTTACTGTGCACACGCGATACCACGGGGATCAGAGCCAGTTCCTTGGAAACCCCTTTTTGTTTTGTAAACCCTTTAAAACAAACCTCTCTTCTGATATTCCTGTCCCTTTCACTGCAAGAAGCTAAAACATGATTAAGACCACAGCTCTGATTAAATAAGAGAATCCAGACTTTGCACATTTGTTATTGTTTTACAATTTTTGGAGCAGATTAAATAACAGTGAAATCTGGTTACTTACCCCAGACATTGAGGTTGTAGTTTTTCTCTGTTTTACCAGCAATATTTGTGGCTTCACAAGTGTACCTCCCTGTATCTTGGACTTGAGCACTATTGATCTAAAAACGGGGGGGAAGAACAGAGGAAAAATATGAGAGAACCGACAGCGGTAATAGCAAATACCCTATCTGCTGGATGTCTACTACTGAAAATCATTAGAATAACAATTTTGAAACAGCAGAAGTTGTATCACGCATTAAGGAGTCACTGCTAAAGCCACTGCTAAAGACTGCAGCCTTCATAACACATTGCGCTGAAGAAAAAGAGAAACCGGTTGAGAAGTGTGTCACCTTCAGGGTACTCCCGTCCTCGGACACGCTCAGGCCCGGCTTCCTGAACAGCGCCCGTCCATCCTTGCGCCAGGTGAGAGTGGGTGGGGGGATGGCGTTGCTCTGGCACTGCAGGACCACGCTCTGGCTCATGACAACAGTCACATTCTGCTCCTCCCCCATGATGTTTGGTGGCACTGCCATGAAAAGCAGCACAGAGATATATTCACAGGTATTCGTAAAGGTTCTATACAAGCCAAGAGTTTAGCGCTCATCCCAGGGTTCAGTAGCCACAATCAAAGAGTATAAATTGAATTTTTGGGGGATAGCAGGTAAAACCTCCTTCATCACAACTGCCCCCTCAAAATGTATTGCATTCAGTATTTCATGATCTGATTTTTAATAGATGAAAACATTGATTTGGATGTGGGTGAGCGGGTACTACTCTATATTTACAATATGAAGGTCAGCAATAATCTGTGAGGTAATCTGTTGCCAATTTATTTTGTGTTTCAAATGTCTCTGTTTCAGTGTATGGTCTGACAATGTGTCAGACTGGACTATGAACATATAACTGTCACACAAGTGTCTCAGAAGAACAACCAGACGGAAGGCGGTGGAGCCAATTCATAAAATAAATCAATAAATCAATATATTATTGTTATTGTTGGACTGCATTGCCTTGCCAATACATTTTTGGTAAGAAATCAAAGGTCAGGGTCCCTTTAGAGATTCAAATGTCAGTTTTCATGGGAACAACACAAGAAAAAGTCCATCCGTTTCCCTTTGAGAAAACAGCATCTCTAATCCACATGCCTGCATGATTATAATTCTAGAGACCAGAAAATGAACTCAAAACGAAACTAAGCTAATATGAGTGACTTTGTGGACTAGGACAGTATTAATTACAATGTACTGTCAAAACATTCTTAAACTATTGTTACTGACACTTCTTAATCTTACACATCTAAAAATGATGACAGACATTTGTTAAAAGTATAAACTCCATCTCAATGATTGTTTCCAATAAAAACATGTCATGATATTACTTTCAAGCTTTGCTTGAATTTACCACAGAACCGTTTTATGTCCAAAATGCCTTGTTGGGTTATGGACTTAACTTTGACAAGTCTGGTAATGAACTATAATTTGTTTCTGTTTCAAGATTATTATTTTTTCTCTTTGTGTTGACAAACGCAAGTGCAATGAAGTGGGGTCTCCAAGCATGAGAACAAACATTTTTCAGACTCAGGAAGCTGTCAATGAATGGTAGCAATTAGAGCAGCAAATATGCCCTTTAGTTTTGTTGACACCCTCCCTTTGATCTTTTAAAAGACACAGAAAACATGTGAATATGTATTTTTAGTGCAAAAAAAGTATTGACTAAAATATTAATTGACAAGTAACACAATTCAGACATCATTTCAGTATATACAATTATACATATTCACACTTAATTTTGTCAGAAAGTCAGTGCCAAACAAAATGTGGCAAATTAAAAACAAATATTTTAAAACACTTTGTTTGTTAAACAATAGAAAATAAACTTTGCAGGCTTTGTAAGGGAATGCAAATGTATGAAGTTATAATTGTGTTTGAGAGTAATTCAATATGTCAACACTAGGTGAGGAACTTTGGGTCTACACAATATAATGGACCGGCGAAAGTGTCTAATTGAAGGTGCCTCACCATGGACTCGCAGGTCGATGTCTCTCTGCTCCTCACCAGCTGCATTCACCGCCACACACGTGTACTTCCCCGTGTCACTGATCTGAGAGCTTGCAATGGCCAGAACCCGGCCGCCTGACAGCACCTGGGGAGGATTGAACCATAAATGATGAGAATCCAAAGCTGTCTAACGAAGCAAACGGGTCAGGTAAGGGAGTTGTTTGTTTACCTGAACTCCGTCAGAGAAACTGGCCACGGGACTGCCATCTTTGAGCCAGGTGAGGCTGGGCGCCGGGATGCCCCTCGCCTCGCACTCCAGCCTCACGTCGTTGTTCACGACCACCGTCTCTGTGGTGCTGCTGCCGGCGATGGACGGAGGTACTGCGGAGACAGCAGCCCCCAGTCAGACAGGCTTTGGAGTAGCACTGTAGACTATGGCCTATCAGTGTACTTTCAGGTTATGTACAGAGCACAATCAACAAGTCAACAAGGTGTCTATGTAAACGCATACAAAGTGGAACAAATACAAAACAATTACATGGGTATGTTTAGATCTCATAGAGGTTCTTGAAGGCTTTATCTGCATAATCACGTGGAAATGACTCTCTTGGCTCACCGTACACCTGGAGCCGATAGAAGAGCTCAGAGGCCCCAGCGACGCTGACGGCAGCGCACTTGTAGAGCCCCGCGTCCGAGACCTGCGCGTTGTCGACCTGCAGGGTCTGCCCGCGCTGCAGGATTGTCACTCCAGCCGCACTGGTAAGGGGCCGGCCATCCTTGTACCAGGTTATAGCTAATAACCAAAATATAAGCCAATAAAACCTTTAGTTTAGGGGATATTATATCGTCTGAGGTATTCGGGTGATGCAACACTTTTGTCTAGTGGATAATAATAATCATAAATTACCTGGGAGGGGATTACCAGACGTCTTGCACTCCAGCTGGATTGGATTATTAATGATCACGGTTTCATTCATAGTTTCTCCCTCATTCTCTATACTGGGGGGCTCTGGGGAGATAAAGGAAACACACTCAAGTCCTGATTTAGATCATATTTTGTGGTTCAGCGAGACTCAAGCTCTTCCATCATGAGGATATTGTGCTGTAATAATGTAATTTAAGAACGGCACAAGTGTCAGTTTCTGTTTTGTACCGTGAACACTGAGGTGGACGTGCTGCTGGGCCTCCCCCGCGGCGTTGGTGGCCACACAAGTGTATCTTCCAGCATCTTCTAATAAAGTCTTTATGATGTGCAGAACTCTGCCTGCAGACTCCAACTGTGAAAACAAGCAGACACAAGAGGAGTGTGCAAGTGAGAGCAAATACGCGGCTACAAGAGGGCATGTACTGGGAAAGAGGCATAAAAGTTTAATGACGCCTCTGTTATTTGTGGAGTGAAAGCTCTGGCCACCTTGATGTTTCCTCTGGCAGTATTGACAGGGCGGCCGTCCTTCAGCCAGGTGATGGCAGGGTTGGGGATCCCGTTGGCCACGCACTGCAGGGTGACGGGATTGTGCACGGTGACCGAGCGCTCGGAGGGGCCCGTCGAACGGATACCAGGAGGAACTGGAGCCAAGCACACAGAGGGAAGACATGTTATTATAATATAGAACTGCTTTACACTGTAACGCTGCCAGGATATCAGATTTACTGACAGCCACTGTTTAAAAGACTGAGCTAACATCTGTAAAACCAAAAAAACAGACATTAGAGAATACACTACTGTAAGTTTGGTATGCTTACATATGAAACGCAAAAGGACAATTACAACATTGGAAAAATCTTGCCAGAGACGGCTCAAACTGTCATTAAAATAAAATTTTCATGGGCACAGGGCACAGATATGCAGAAAAATTGATAATTACCTGTGTCTAGTTCCTGCAGTTGGAAAGCATAATTAAAGCAAAAAGGAATGTACTATTAATGCAATAACACTGAAACGTTCAATTTAGTGTGTAATAAAACATGTTTAGGGAAACTACAAATGTTCTACTGTACAATCATCAAACAAAGTAATGTCAATATGTTTTTAATTTTACCATGTATAGCTACATCGAATTCCTTCTCCTGGTCTCCGGCTTCGTTGGTGGCGACACACTGATAGCGGCCGGTGTCAGAGACCTGCGCTCGAGGGATCACCAGCTTCCTCCCACTGGACACGATCTTGACCCCGTCTCCCTGCCTCACTGGTTTGCCATTCTTCAACCACCTACAGAAGGGAAACAACCGAGGTCTTTAGGGAGACTCTCATTAGTGAGATGGCAAGGGTTATAATAAATGTCACATTATTGTTTTGTGCCTTTCTTAACATTCTTCCTAGATTAACTGTCATGCATTTTCAGTCTTTAGTAAACTAAACTCAAGTTTGTTTGTTTTTGAAAATGAACTGCTCACCAGGAATAACCGAAATACAACAGCAGCTGAAAGATTAAGAGGGAATCTCACGTGATCTGAGGCATCGGTGTACCGACCACGTGACACTCCAGCTCCAGTGGACTGTTGACAACGACAGTGGTGTCTGTGGTCTCATCTCCCCCGTCTACAGAAGGTGGCACTAAAATAAAACGAATAAACACATGCATTTACTGACACTTACGATATTTCTCCATCTGCGTATGTGTAACAGCAGGATGTACAACAAAGCAATCTTGTTTTAAGTTAATTAACACTTGATTGGCACCTATTGTTTCAATTGTATGCCATAAAAGGAACAGTTTGTATTTGTACTAGACCCAGACTGTTTTCGTATTCAATGTTTTTTTTCTTCTTATCTGTGCAAATTTACAAGAAAATGACTTTCAGGCTGTGCTAATCCTTCCATCTAGATTATTGAAGAAAACTCTTGGATCAGTCTTATTACATATATTTAAATTATGTCAATTTTCTACTTTGCTGTTTTACAATACAAGCTACCAATTGCACAACATTTTTAAATCTGGCTTTATGTGTGAAGGAAATAGCTTTTCACTTCACATCCTATTATGTTAAACATTCAAAACACTTCATACAACTGTTAGGTACAGTATCTTAATTTAATAAGGCTTATGAATAAAACATACCTAAAACATTGACATCATACTTAATCTCCTTTTCGCCAGCGACACTCGTAGCCACACACACATATCTCCCCGAGTCAGACACTGCGGCGTTCAGGATCTCGATCTTTTTCCCCCGCTGGATTATTCTCACGTTGTC
Organism: Amia ocellicauda; assembly: GCF_036373705.1. Lineage (NCBI taxonomy): Eukaryota > Metazoa > Chordata > Actinopteri > Amiiformes > Amiidae > Amia > Amia ocellicauda. The sequence continues at coordinate 19,319,073 of NC_089868.1, read as the reverse complement.
ACTGCCCTTGACTGGGACCCCATCCTTCAGCCAGGTCAGAGCAGGGGGAGGGTGTCCGCCAGCCTTGCAGTCCAAAGTCAGAGAATTACTGACCACAACCTTCTTCTCAGTCGGGGTGTCCAAGCCCCCTTCTATAGACGGAGGAACTGAGGATCAAGAGGTGAGAGTCATTATTCAACTTTCGCTGCTCCAGATAAAAGGGCAGACGTGACATAAATGAAGTCCAACTCCATAAGAAAAAGATTAATCTCAGATAGCAGTGATTGCTACCAGAGTAGTTAAAGTATGCTAAGCAAATAAACCCTTTTAAAAGCATTACTAGCCTTAGAACCAGACATTTGGCACCTCTGAGCACATTAACAAAATAGTTTCTGTGTTACACAAGTATAAAGAAGGGAAGTGTGCTTATTTATTAAAAGTTGTTTGTAGTATACCTTGGCATCATACGTGAGAGAAATACAAATGTATTTCATCTAAAGAAAGGGTGTCAGAATTTTACCATAAACATCCAGCTCAAATGACTTCTCAGCACTTCCAGAAACACTGGTGACACGGCAAGTGTATTGACCGGCATCAGAAACTTGAGCATGTGGAATCTTTAGGAATTGTCCCCTGTCCACATAGACAGCCTGGCGGTTGGATGTGAGGGGACGGCCATTTTTGTACCAGGTGATGGCTGGCAGAGGGACCCCTCGGGCCTCACACTCTAGGGTCACGGAGTTGTTGAGGAGTGCGGACACCTCTGTAGTGACGTTGCCCCCCTTAATGCTTGGGGGTACTGGGGGAATAATGCACGATGAGGAACAATCAGAAATCAGAAAATAATTCTCATGCTTCGAAAGATCGTACCATCTATTGAAATCAAAACATTCGTCCAAACTTTACAGACTCACCATAAACACTCAGATTGAAGTCCTTGTTCTTTTTGCCAGCTTTGTTGGCCACGGTACACTGGTAATGAGCCTGGTCTCCCAGGCGGGCGCTCTTAATCTTCAGAACTTGGCCTTTGTTCACAACCTCGATGTTGGGGTCACCCAAGAACAGCAGTCTGGGGTCAAAGATCTCACATTTCAGTGGTAGTATCATTGGAGACCAGCAGAATTAATCAAACTCACAGTCAGGCCTTGGAATCATAGTTACCAGTAATTTGTTTATAATCCCCTCAGAGAATGTATCCTTACCGATGACTTTCAATTCAAAAGATGTTTGTCATACCATTCATGCAAATTTTAGATAGCGTAACCATAGCTCAGGCTCAGAAAGAGGCCTTGAACCATTAGGTGGTCTGCAAATTAGTCTTGGCCAGAGTGTTTCTCTTGCAATTGATAACTTAAACTATTGTCGGGCTGCAGAATATACTCACTTGCCGTCCTTGTACCACTGAATGCTGGGTAAAGGCACTCCCTTGACTCTGCACTCGAGACTGACCTCATGGTTCAGTATTACAAAGACATCACGGGGAGAATTGGCTCCAGTTATAGTGGGGGGAACTGGGAACAAAAGAGTTCTTTCCATCACAATAATACGAGTAATTAATGTAATTAAGCATGGAAGAAGAAAATGTTTTTTATGGAATAATAATTCCTAGATTATTATTTTTGATCAGGTGATTGTGGACAAAAACTGAGAAATGTTCTAATTCATCCATGCAGGCCTCACCTAACACATCCAGGTCAAAGTCCTTCTCAGTGCTGCCAGCGATGTTGATAGCTTTACAGCTGTACCTGCCAGTGTCTGTGGTGGCTGTTTTCAGGAACATCAGGGTTTTGCCCTCCTTCAGAATCACAAGAGACGCACTGGGGACAACCTATAGACAAGACTCACAGTCAGTCTTCCAAAGCACAGTAGAAGAAAACTTCTGCTATTCCTCATGAGCAGAAAAGTGGAGGCTGACCTTAGGTCAACAAATAAAAAAATATATAGTTTTTTTCCTAGAAAGAAGAAAGAGCTGTATACAACAGAAAACTTTAGCTTTAGCTTAGACATTTTCCCCAGGTTGGATCCAGCTGAGTAATAATGCATACAGGTAATAAGAGTTATGAAACAGGCACATACAGGCACTCCGTCTTTGAACCATGTGATAACTGGAGCTGGCGTTCCCGTCACATCACAAAACAGACTGGTAGGACTGTTTAGCACCACTGACACGTTGGTTGACTTCTCGTTGTCACGGATATCTGGAGGAACTGCACAGACAAACTGAAGAGTTAAATAATTTCCCTGACCTTTAGTCTTCAAGCAAACTTTGTTTCAATCCATTCTGATGATTCTGGTTACTTAATTTTGTCATGGTAAACTAAGAATCCTTATGACAGATATTGACATCGGGAGAACTACCTTGAAACACACAACAGCTCATGAATGTTGTTTAGCAATGAGTATCTACTGTAATGTGCTCTGATAAACACACTTTTGGATAGCACAGGAAGCTCACCATGAACTTTCAACTGGTATTTCCTTTCCGTGGTTCCCGCGTCATTGACCGCCACACAGACATACTCCCCATTGTCCAGCGGAGACACCGAAGCCAGAATAAGGAGGGTGCCGTCTTCCAGGATTGACAAGCCAGGCTCATTGCCCGTCAGCTCCTGTCCATTTCGCAGCCACTTAATAATGGGCTTGGGAGTGCCTGGCAGTAACACAAGATGATTTACATGCCTTGCAGAATTATTATGTTAAAACGGTGCCTTCTTGCAATTTTGTAGTCTTTCACAGCTATATGGATCAAATGGATAAATACTGATGTCAATAACAATTGTTGGGTCAGTCTTACCTTTAGCAGGACAAGGAAAGGCAATTCGCTGGTTGGCAACTCTCTCCTGGAAGGGGGTATTGTAAGGGGGTTCCAGATCTTCAACAATTGGGGGGACTGAGGCAACACAGGAGACACACAATCAATATCGGTTAAGCTGCCCCTACACGAGTTACAGTTATAAGATGTTAGGTTGCCACCATTGCCTAAAGACAATGTTTATTCTTAAGACATACAGACTAAATATAACTACATTTTAGTCACCTACACAACTTAGGCAGAAGAAAGCGAAAACATCTTTAAACATGTGAGGGAGCTCAATGTTTGAACCCGTTGAAAGTGTCTTCCCAACCAAACTCACTATATTAACAAGTGAAGAAGGAACAACGACAAAGAAGCCCACCTTGGACCTGCAGTTGGACATCTGCCTCGTCACGACCAGCCACGTTGCTGGCAACACACGTGTAGACCCCGTCGTCTTCTAAAGCGACCTCTCCGATTGTAAGAGTGCCCTCAGGGGAACTACTGTATTGTACTCCATCTATCAGTAAGGCACTGCCATCCTTTAGCCAGCTGATGGCAGGTGTGGGCACCCCCTGGGCAATACAGGGGATGTCAATGGTGTGGCCGACTTGAACTTTCATCACCCGTGGGCCAGCCTGGATTCTTGGGACAACTGGATCAGAACAAAATCAAGATGTTATCGACCCCTTCACTAGGTATCAATCAAGCAAAGCAAAGAAAGTAACTGTCCATTGTTACTGCTTGCATCTGAATAGAAATGCATCCTAATTCAGATGTAACTGACACACACTCCTTGTTCTGCAGAGAAATTATGAGGTGTAATTATTTATTTCCATTATTATGTCTTTCCCTGACACAGTTTCTGTGTTTTCCTCACTGCTGGGTTTGTCCTTCTTCATTTTTTTCACTGGGGAATCTATAGTATTTGTCAATAGGTCAAATGCAATAGATTGTCAGTTAAAATATGTAATTTGTGTGAGATTAACTATCATTGTAAAGGCAAAACTCTTTTATATTCTGAATGTGAAGTTAAACAATTATTTCATTTTCTTATTCCTTGATTTAGGTTTTAGTCCGATTTCCACCCACACTGTACTGTACATTCTCTGTATAATGAGTGCCATAAGGATTATTTTACAATTCTTCTATTCTAATTTTCTTCTCTTTTGCAGCTCTTTTGTAGCAATAAATCTCACTCCATTAGCAACCCCCCATTTATTCAAATCTCTCCCTGGTTGAGACTGAATTTATAACTCCATCGAGTCAACAGTGAAGCTGTTGAAAAGCATGCAAAACCACAAAGCTAGAGAATATGGTGTCACATGCACTCTTACAATTTAAATGGCCCCATGAATGTATTACTTTTAAAGGAGTCAGAGCTTACTATGGATTCCAAAAAAACAGAGCAGCAAGAGGCAGTGCTATACAGAAATTTCAATTATCACATTCTAGAGAGAACATTTTGGTTAGAATTAATTTAAGGCAAATTAAATGGCAGGGCACCAGGGACTCTCAAGAAGACGACTGCTCAAATTTACATGAAATAAGATTCTATCCTCAAAAGATTTGAGATTTTATTAATACTTATTCCGGGAATTTTGACCATACATCTAGAATGTATATAGTTAGATTGTTCATGTTGAACACTGAGTTTTAAAGGCATACATTCTGATTGACTGACATTTATGAGATGATACAGTTTGGAGCCCGGTTTAGACTCCAGCAGCACAAGTTAAAAAGACATTAATGGGAAGTATTGGCCTAGGCTGGATTTCTGCCCTAATCCCTTTTTCAAAATTCAAGATATCTACCAGTAGCATCATAATCGTGATTTATGCAGGAATGAGAACACTGTTAAACCCTGTCTCAGAACTACAAAGAATCACATCATATTAGTTAATTTAGTGCATAAATCAGAAAATCCTGTGGAAACGGCTGACAGCTATGCTCCAACCAGGTAGAAACCAGGGATCAAATTCTGGTCTATCTTTAGTTTTTCCTAAAGCCTGTTACCAAACCTATGGGGATAGTAAGTGTTTATCTTTTAAAGGCTGCCAAATTCCTTTTGTACGTAAGTATACAGGCATCCATTTCTTTAATTTTTTTGGCAAAAAGTTAACTTGTAGTGTTGAAATATAACAAGCGTGCATCTGATATGACACAGCCTGGCTCATTTGATGGCCACTGGTCAGTTCTACACAGAATTCCCCAAGCCTGGCTGCAACGCTCTTCTGCACACGTTTCACTATTATGGTTTCAAAGGCGAGAACAACAACAGGGTTATTTAATAGCTATGGGTTGTATAACTGATATATAGCTTAAAAGCAAACTATATCTGCTTGAAATTAATGGGGAAATAAAAGCAGAAACATATAAAGCAGAAATGTTACAATTATGTTAATCACATTTTATGCCGTAATCCACTTTTTATTCTGTTAGATCTGGGTGTGTATTTGTAATTGTATTTACCACTCTAGTTAAATATATATTTTGTTCTTGCTGGCCTGTGTGAAACATATAGAAACTGTGTGTTTTTGTTTGAGGAATGAGGGAGAAAACAGGCTCTTTGAAAGGCAGGGCTCAATTTTAATTAAGATCCACAGAGAGAAGATGAAAGAGGCAGCTGCTTGTTTCGTGGGAAACAGCTGTCTGATAAACGCTAGGGTGAAAGCTATGAAGATTAGCAGATAAGAAGCAAATAATTGTTAAGTGTTTGGAAATAATGACCCTTACCATTGACAGTGAGTCTCACTGCTTGAGTCATATTGCCGGCTATGTTTGTGGCGACACACAAGTACATCCCGTTGTCCGACACCCGTGTCTCGATTATCTTCATAGACCCAGAAGGAAGCTGGGTGTGCCTGCAAGTACAAATACATACATGGCTTACATATCACTTGTCTTAAATTATACTTTATTTAGATGTTAGGAATGTGAAGAGTAATTTAAAGGATAGTCTGTTAACATGTTAGCAATTTCAGCTAAACCACAAACTTTGCTCCCCCTGGGAAAGGCAACCTGTCTTTAACCAAAGGCACAAACAAAAGGTTTGAAGTAATCATGATATCGTAACTGCAACTTTCCCCAAATGCAACCATATTATTTAAAAAAAAGTGACCGCAGTCCACCCAAAACCATAACCTCATAAAACAGAAGGTTCTCACACCGCCTGTATTAGGCACCTGTTCCCTCTCAGAAGCACATTATACTGCACAGTAAGCGTATTGCATAGCTGATAGCTTTAACAATCATCCATGACATCAATGTCACTTAAGCTTCCAGACTAGGTTAGCATCAGCCACACCTATTCACTGGCCAATTTGCAGCTGCCAAACTCACAGCATATAATGTTTATTTCACTGGCAGTTAAAAAAATACTGGAAAGCTATATGAAGTCTGACTTCAGTTTAACATCCCTCCCAAACATATGGACACAATTTGAAGTAGAAGTCCCAGATCTGCACTTGAAAAGATGAATGGTAAAATAACTGTTGCCAAGTGCAGAGAGAAACAAATGTCAATTTCTGAAAATAGTTAAGGTTTTGCAGTCAGATGAAAACCTTATGCAGGTCATGGCAAGAGCTCTAGACAAAATTTGCAAATTCATGATAATTTTCAAAACAGTTGACTGATCTTTAGGATTGGAATCCGATGGAGCTTGTGCTGTTTTGTAGGTAAAGTTAACTTAAGAACATAAGAAAGTTTACAAACGAGAGGAGGCCATTCAACCCATCGCGCTCATTTGGTCTCCATTAATAACTAAGTGATCCAAGGATCACGTCCAGTCTATTAACTTAAAAATGCATCACAAACATCTTGTTTAAATTTAATAAACAATTATCCAACGGATGACATTTGTATTAGTTGAACACCATTCCATCGTGAGCGCTGTATGTTGAGGACTTGCCTGGGAGAGAAGGGTGAGATGAGCTGACGCTCCTTGGCCCAGGTGATGATGGGAGGTGGGACACTCTTGACCTCACAGGGCAGAATCACGTCTTCACCGGCTGTCACCGACATCTCCACCAACCCGACCCTGGCACCCTCACCTTCCTGTTCCCTCCCAGGGACAGACACTCTAGGCTTTACTGAAAAACAGAAATGGAAGGACAAATATTACTGTGCGAGCACAGTACTTCATTGGACAACTTCATTTTATAAACAATCAAACGTACAGGGCTACTACAAAACAAAATAAGTTAATTACTTTCTTATATATAATTAAAAAAACACTGGTTTCTTGTGAAAGGTTTGCACTGTACTATATGGTGGATAGACAATACCCCCTTACCATACACAGTGAGCTGTACTTTTCTAGAGCTGTAGCCAGCAGCATTGGTTGCCGTGCACACAAATTCGCCCGACTCCTGCCCAGTGGGCGAGGCGATGAGAAGACTGCCATCCTGAGCCAGGGAGAAGGCACTGCCACTCAGGTCTACCAGCTCCCCTTTCTACACAGCAACACAGATATGGAGTAGGGATTACAACTCACAACTCCCACAAGAACGGAGAGAGGGATTACAACAACACAACTCCCACAAGAATGGAGTGGGGATTACAACTACACAACTCCCAAAAGAACTTTAAATGATCTGCAAGTTTCTAAGATTTCACTTGTTTGTTTTTTTACTGGTTGGATACCCTATCATATGTGTTTAATGTTGTTGATGTTGCTGTTTCTGCTTCAATTACATTTTACAGAGTACAATAAAAATGACTTGAGCTGCTCTGCTTTCCCTGTTGTTTTTTTGGGGAAAAGGCCTTGACACATTTTTGCAGAGGCATTTTTTTATGAGAATAGTACATTGGCATGGTAAGTGACAATACACATTGAACCAACACTAAGAATAAAGTCAAATGATAAATTACAAATAGAGTGACATACATCTTTAACATCAGAAACATACCACATCAGACCACCCCAGAAAACCAGAGGAACAAATGGCATTGGCATGATACCATGATACCATGATTGCAGAATAAAGCAAAATATGGGCAAATAACTGCATAAGTAGTTATTAGTATTTGCAATGTCATTCAAGCTGCATCTGTTGTGTTCTGTGCTCTGCTTCAGGCCAATTGGCTTTAAAGAGGTAAAGGATTCTTGTAAGTGAAAGATGAGCCTCACAATTAGTTGCTGAGCTTTCCTTTTTCCCCATTAATTGTCGGATGTCAGTTTATTTGGCTGACTTCTCATCTGCAAATCTGTTTGCCACAAACTCTTGTTACACTCCTTTCCCCCATGTTTCACAAGCGAACTGAACAGCTGAGTGGAAATATACATTTCTATATGAATAATGGTCCCAATTAAAAAAATATTAGTTTTAAATTGCTTCAAGGTCTTTTGCTTATATTGATGCAGGGAAATGTGGTCTGCAAAGCTGAGAGAATAAAATCCCTTAAGCAGGGAACATATATCAATATCACAATACAGAATTCATGTGCAAACAACACTAAAATAAATATAATTCTTCAGACACATAGTTAGCTATTGTGCACTATTGTGCACACAGTGATGAAGGGGGATAATTATTGTGTATTGTGTAGTGTTCTTAACCTCCTTCTTCATGCCTGTATATCTCAGAAAGTCAAATCTGCTGTGGAAAAGATCTGAATTTGCACGTGTGCTGAGAGTGCTTACAGAACAGTTAAAGTGAAGGCATTTAAATTGAATTCAAAGACTCCATTTCCAGCTGCTTCTCAAATGTCATTGATTTTGCTTCCTTTACACAGGTTTTATTTCAATACCAATAGTTTCAAGACCTATAGCTTCTAAAATTATGGTTTTATCAATTAAAATATCTCCACTAATAAATCACACAGGATTCTACTGTAAACATGATGTACCTTGGACCAGGTGATGCCAGGTTTTGGTACGCCATTCGCTCGGCAGGGGAGAGCAATCTGCATTCCTTCAATGGTGCTGAAAACCTGAGGTCCATGCTGAATGGTTGGAAGGACTGGAAAAAGGGAAAATGTTTTCTGTATGAAGCCCTTTTCTCCCAATAAAGTAATAAAGGACTTTCAATAGTTGTGTGCTTGTTAAAGCTTTGAACTCTTGATGTCGATGTTTAATGTGAAGAACTTCAGGAACCTTCCCTGCTTCTATTATTCTCTATCTTGTTGTGATATTTTTGTGCATGGCAGCCAATTCTGGATGTTCCCAAACAAGATGATAAATGAATGAGCTGAGTTTTACATACCAAGTGACATTGGTTTAATTTGAAAAAGTTGCCACTGTCCATTTCAATACTCATTGTGAATGTTTATGTGGCTCTTAAACAGCTGAGACAGCACTTGGCTCCACACCTTGAGGAATTCCCTTCTGTCTTTATCCCCGATTCCCTCCCTCAGTATCGGTCAGTATCTCTGTTTTATTAATAAGCACAGAATGTTCTGTGGAAAACATTAGTCCTGGAAACTTGGAGAAGTGCTGTGAGTCTCCCACAGAAGTAAAACACAATCAGTGATCTTATTCTTCTTCCGAAAACACAAGGCTATATATGGCAAATTAAGTTTATACTGCCTCAGCAAGTTCAAAAATAAGGTTGCTGACACTATACTGCCCATTAAGTGTTTATATTGCCAGATGTTTCAAACCATCTCAAAAACCTTCCGGTCAACACACTGACTATGAAAGTCCTACTGCATGACTATTAGGAAAAAAGAACAGTAGGGCTCATTATACCAGACCAAGTAAACTTATCTAAGTGTAACGCATGGAAGCAGAAGAGAAGGACATAAACTGGTACAACCACAGGGATTGGTTTTCAGTCCCCTGTGAATAGGAGCGTTGAACAGTGTGAATGCAGATGTCGTCATTCATACCGAAGATGTTGACAGTGGTGGTGCGGTTGCTGGAGCCGGCGACGTTTCGGGCCATGCAGGTATACTCCCCCCCATCCTGTAGGCGCACGCGCTCCACATGGAGACTGCCATCGCGGCGGATTGTGATGTAGGGCGTGGGACTGAGCTGGGGAGAAAGACACTGGCGGTGAGGGAGACCCGAATGAATAACAATGTCCTGAAGCTTCAAAGAAGTACACAAAGGAGGCGATTATAATTTTAGGTGGATCAGACATTTGGGTTCCAGGGCATCTCCTTGTGGAATGAGTCACCTTTACGATCTCATAAATACTTTCCGCTTGTATCATGAAGAAGAAAAACAAATTGTCACTGCGGACGGGAGGAGAAAAGGATGAGTTATATAACGTGTCCATTTTAATATCTTCCTTGGGTTATATCTAATCTTATCTAAAAGGTTTATCATTACTATTGGAAAGTAGGCATATCTTTGTGCTAAAGGGGAAGGAGGATTCAAAGTTTGCAAGGTATCTCTTATTATGTGGTTTGTCTTTGATGGCAGTGTGGTACAACGTGAATTATTCTGGGCGACACCTCATTTTTTAGGTCTACAGAGAACCCTGAGGGCAGAGTCTGAAGGATACAGCTTCATGCGCTTGTTTCCAAAAACACACACTCATTCACATGTCAGTCTAGCCCAAGGTAGCAGATGTATTGGAGAGGCAGCACTACACAGCAGACTCTATTGACCTTGTGAGGATGGTCTCTTACCAGGCCGTTATTCCTGAGCCAGCGCCTCTCAGGCAGGGGGTTTCCTGCCAGCAGCACGCAGGGCAGGGTCACCTGCTGCCCCTCAATGACGTTCACCACCCCGGGACTGAGCCCGATCACAGGAGTCACTACAAAGATCCAACACTGGTATGTTACTATTTCACTGCTCATATCCTACACAGATGAAGGATTGGAGGACAAAAAGTACACATTTCAAATTGAAATACACCAAAAATGGTTTTCTAATTCAGACTTGTATCATGTATCATCATCGCTCACTGGAATATATGCACTAAATATGAGTCACTTTTATTTGTATTAATTCAATGTTGAACACCAGGATTTAAAGATATTGCATAAAGAAACACAAAAGAATGAATAGTAAACCAAAACCTTTAAATGTAATTTCTAACATTCATATTGTAATGTTATATTGATTAAGACAATATTTCCCAAATGTATAATTGCAATCCTCAAGCTGTTTTAGTCCTCAGGATGTACTTTCAGGTCAACTAGGCTGTGAATGGAAATTTTCAATGTCACAATTTCGTCGAACATCAAGGGGATAATACAGTGAGGATTTTCCACTCAGAGTACATAAAAAGCCCTTACTCTCATGTGAGGTTGGAAGAGTTTAATTTGTCATAGATGATGTACTTGACATGTGTGCATGAGTTGAGGGATTTGCTAGAAGGTTATCCCCTTTATCAGCATCAACCCCCACCCCACCCCCACCATCTTCCCTAGCCAGGGTGTCAATACATTTCTCTTGCTTTCTCACTCACTCTTTCTCAACCTGCCCACAGATAACCTCCCAGGGGGCCGCTCTCCAGCCCTGGGTTTTATGACACTCCCTGCTTGCTTGGGGGTACCATCTGGATTTCACATCCTCTCACAAAGAGGAGCCCTAGCTAGGAGCTTTCCCTTAGCTCAGAGATGCCTGGTTGCTATAAACAGTGTGTTATATTTACATTTCTTGAAAACTGGGGTAATGTTGTATGCCGTCATCCAAAGCATTTGTTTAGTGGTTTTCTGGTTCTTTATCAATGGAAAGGTCAAATATGTGTAATAGATCAAATATATTGCCCTTATGCAAGTGAAAATCACCCCAAGAGTTTTGGATGGGTTGAAACATTGAGCTACATTCTCTCCTTGTACATTGGTGTCTTCAAACCTGTGTGGAAGAAAACTATTTGACTATACTATCCCATTGTGAGTGCAAAGTTATTATTGCAGCACTGTGGCAATCTCACATCTGCTATAGATATACATTTTGAACAGTAATTCCGTGCAATAAGTTATTGCAGGGATTGTTTTGAAAACCCAGGCAAATTGCTTTAAGTAAGTTTAATAGATGCCATTGTGGGAACCAAACTGTAGCATTTTTTAATTTACAGCAGAGTTTCCACTCAACATAGACCTAAAACAGAGCAAGACAGAAATGGTAGTGTCTGAACTGCCACTGTGAGTTTAAATGAGCTTCTGTTTTTGTTAACAATGACAACCTAGTGGAAGAGAAAGAGGCAGTACTCCCAATCTTGCTCACAGAAGAAAAAAGCAATAATCTGCAAGACTTCCCTCTCGAAACCAAGAATGAAAAGTGCTTTACAGTGTGTCGAAGAGAAGAAAAGGGAGTTTAACAAAATAAACATCTTGTATCTACATATAGAGTACTTGGCAAAGTCAACACTCCTTGTCAGAGACTAAGCCAGTTTACAACCAGGTCCTTTGCAGTAACCTTTACCCTATATACTGTACTGTATTCAAGTGCTCTGCTTAACAGTTAATGAGTCTGTGAACAATAAGCCTGGAATGTAAAGAGTATGTTTTTACATACAAAGTTTCTGTGATTTGTTACTTTGAAGTGTCAAAAAAGAAACAGAAGGACTCAAAAATACAAAGTATTTATAATATCTTCACATTTTCCTCTTTGATCACCACAATATATAACATTGTACACATACCATTAATTCCTTTAAACGCTTAATATCGAACACGGATACTTGGAAACTAAGAAATATCAACTTAAAAGATTTAGCACATCTGGACTAGAAGATAATTCACTCCTCCCTGCAGCTTTGACCGCACTCTTTACCTTACTTTGAACATTTTATATCCCTTCAAATGTTGCCAGGGAATTCAGTCGGTTTCAACATCACAATTCCCATATTTGAAATAAATTCAATGCATTTGATAAATAATTCAAAACTGACAAAACTATTCTGCATTATTCTCTGTCTGGCCTAGAGTAAATGATTCATATCAATGTCTTATCAAATGCCTACATGCCTGAAAGAAATACGCAGTAACTAGAAGATATGGAATTACTGCATTCTTCTACTTAGCACAATGCACTATACATATCCCATCTAAGGAAAGTTAAACTTGCTGAAAAGTATTTTTTATAGAATAATCTTTTCTTGATTAAATTTATTTTATGTTCAAAACAATGTGTTAAAAACCTAATCTGCAATACAATGATGTATTCTGTTAAGATTAAAAGTTATGTAAGTGTAGAATGGATTCAGATGTTTCCAATGGGTGTGAACATCTGTGGATTACTGACCAAATTGACAGATTTACCACATTGGAACAAAGACGGGAAAACAGTCATTTCATTTATTTCAAATTAAGAAATCCCTGTTTTTGTGTCTTTTGATACAGATTTTTTTACGATGGTTCATGGTTCATAACCACCACACTTAGATAATGTTCTAAAGATAATATCTGGTTCAGATCATTTGGAATTTGTTGGTAGAACTATGAACTGGTTGTGCAAACAATAATTATTGTTCTTAGGGTAGGTTTTCGATTTTATTTTTTCTTTAAATTGAAAGAAGGATTATTTCAGCATCCTTAGGGATTAGTAAAGCTGTTACAGGAAGTCTGCAATGCAGTTTGTAAAGAATCCTACCGAGTCCAGTGACGGTCACTGTGGCCTGGGCCTGAATATTCCCAAACTGGTTCTGCGCTTCACAGACGTATGTGGTCTCATCATCAACCCAGAGATCTGTACGAAGCACAATTGTTAATTAGCTTTACAGTACCTCCAATATGAATCTGCAATATTAACTCTTACTAACACTCCAAGATCTAATTTTGTGTAGTTAGTTTGATTACACATAAGATGTCCATTCATGTATTCTGATTATTTATAATGCATGCATAGTTTTCTAACAGTTTTTTAATTCAATAAATTTAAATTATAAGCGCTGTAACATGACACAGGTATCACATACTGTTGAAGATGAGATCACCGGTCCTCTTCTGGATGATAGTGCTCTGGGAAAAGCGCCTGGAGAAGAGAGGGGCATTGTCCAGCCTCCTCCAGCTGATCTGGGGTTCGGGGTATCCCTGGGCATGGCACTGAAGGGTGATGTTAGAGCCAATATCAGCCGAGATATCCAAGGGCTCCTGGGTAAACTCAGGGGCGGCTGAACAAGAGACAACAAAAAACATTACATTCATCACTTTGCTCCAGCTGCAATGCATGCTCATAATCACTATTTAACTGCCGCTGACTTACAGCCAACATCCAACGTGACTTTGCCCATGGCTGTACCGGCGTCATTGATGGCTACACAGGTGTAATCTCCTGCATCCAGGTCCTGCGTTTCCTTGATCTTCAGGACCCCTTGGAGACCATCAATGCTCACAAATGATGATGGCCTCAGCTGCAAATCACCTGGTGAACACAAATATCCAGGAAGTCAAGACGTAAGGGATTCATTGCATTTATTCTACTTTTACATTTTTGAGGTGGCTGTTTCTTAAAAATTAAAACCTGAAGTAGGTCTCGAATAATACAATTTGCTTTACTTGCCTTCCCATACAAATGTAATGACCACTCTCTTAACCTGACCAAATACATACAGCCAGAAATTAAATTAGTGATCAGTCAAACTCCGAAGCAGGAAATTAAGAACATCTGGATCTGTGAGTGGAGAGGTGGAAGTTGCTGTGAACTGAACCTATTACGGAGCAGGTCATTTCCAATGAACAGGCAACAGTACGAAGACTCAAAGAGGTTTATTTTGGCAAGCGTTCATTAAATTATAAAATTTACATTTTCCCATCAAATGTAGGTGTCCAATCAGAGTGATAAACTATTTCATTTTTAGTTTGGTACTTTTGAGTAGTTCAAGTCAGGGCTAAATAAATACCAGCAGAGAATTTCAGAATCCTAGGATTGATCACTTTCTCCATCTAACACTTGGCTCTCCTTATCTACTGTATTTTTAGTAAACATTGGACAAAAAACAAACCCAGCCAGTGATAATGGGTGTTATGACCCAGAAGAGATAGGTTTCAGAATGTCTTAACTGGATTTCTGCGGTTTAATTGCTTTCACCTTCTCACCTTTGTACCACCAGACCTCAGGGTAGGGGGTCCCGACTGCTTTGCATTCCATTACGGTGGTGTCCCCCAGGCCTGCAAGAATTTCCTTCTGGACCACCGTAACCTGAGGAGCCTCTGCAACAAGATATGAAATAGAGACATTCTGAGATTTTCAGGTAAGAAACCTTGGCAGTTCCATGCAATCCTATTGGAACTAGTCCTTAATTATTGAAGTGATCTTCAGCAGTGAGGTCCATTAAGTCATTATAATTAAGTAGGGGAAGTGCCAAGGTTGCAGACGTTTGGACACTATTTCAGATCTGTTTAGACACTACAAGCTTGCCAGCAATCTTTCGCACACTTACCAATGTATGTCAGGATGGAGGTCTGTCTGTCTGTTCCAGCGGGGTTGCTAGCGAGACAGCTGTAGACTCCTCCATCCCTTTGAACCATGTGCCTGATGATCAGAGTGCCATCCGGTGTCAGTCTTTGCCTTACAACATAAAAATATAAATCTTAGTGGTCTCTGTGTTCAAGGGAAGGCAGCGAAATCAAAGTCCGAACTGGCGTGACTATTCAGGCCATTGAATGAGGGGGCGGTACCTGCTGGAGCCCATGATGAATATGTCGTTGTGCGTCCACACCACCTGAGGGGGGGGGTGTCCCCTCGCAGTGCATCGGATACGGACTTCCTGTCCGGTGGAGAAGGTTTGATTCCTGGGGTCTACACTCACTTTTGGGGGCTCTGGTTGGAAATATAAAGACATCCTTTTATCATAAAATCTTAAAATCACAGGAAGCACAAGCAAGAGAGATTGTGGGTCTTATTTCTCCTTCACAATGACTCTGTTCTTTCTTTCATAATTTTGTATTGTTTAAGAAAAGAGAATATTAGTTCCAGATATCCTCAAGCTCTGGAATCTGAAACTATTTCCAATTGATTCATGATGTGTAACATCCTGGACAGATCTAATTTACTTTGAAGCCTGCCAAAACAAAGGGCCATGTTCAGCTACTCGAAAATCCACACAAAGATTGTGTGGTCTTTGATTTACACAAAAAGGGTAGGTTTTAAGTTGTAAAATACACCATCTGTTCCCATTGGGTATGGTTGTACAAGGGATTAATAATTTGAGTCCTATGAGTATGCTAATTGTTTATGGCTTTCAATTATCTTCAAGATCTAAAGATCTTGGAATTACCATGATCATAACTTGTGAAATATGTTCTCTTATAAAACCTTAAATTGAACACAACACCATATTATTACTGTCCAGATATTTATCTATGTATTGGGAGCATATACTTTTTAGACTAAACTGAAAAGACAATACTGTCCAACCAGATTTAAAAAAATACAAAGTAAAAAAACGGTTTTGTTTGGCATGTACTGAAAGGTCTTTATGTGTATGTGTCAAGTCCAGCCTGCCTATAATATACATTAATGGACAGTGAGCACATCCTTTTCTCCTTGGTCCTTGCCTTCCTGTGTCAGCAGCCTGACTTCAAAGACTCCCTAATGCCTAGGACTGCCATCACTGCAGGTGCTAATTAGTTGTCCTTGGGCTATTGTGACAGCTGTTTGTGAGGCTAGAGATCAGCTTTGTCAAAGGAATCAAAGTAAGCTGTCAGTGTCACCAGCCTCCTCTGGGAAACAAAGGTTTTATGGGATAAAGCAATAGAAAAAAGCACTGCACTAAATGAATAGGAAGCCACTGCCGTACTAGTAATACAGCACACTTAACTAACCTAAATATAGATGTAGCATTACCTTAATAAACTATTGGATATAAAAACTAAACTAAACAAAATGCCTTAGCAATGTGTAACAGTTTTGTTTCAGGATATCTTTTTTTTTTTCATCCTGTAAGTCCTCTTGGCTACACACATCAGGTTACTTGAGGTTTCAATCAATCACCTGGTCTTGGTGGTGCTCGGCAGCAGCATTAAGAGTCAGACTGAAAGACCTTCCTCACCCTGCACAACGAGGAAGATGCTGGAGGCTGTGGCCCCACCCTCGTTGGCGGCGATGCAGCGGTACACCCCGGCGTCATCCGTGCTGACTCTGTGGATCACCAGGGACATGTTGCTCATGATGCGGAGCCTCGGATCCACCTGCCGGGCGTCCTTCCCGTCCCGCTGCCAGGTGAGGTTGTAGCGCACGGTGCTGGCCACCAGACAGGTCAAGATGGCCCTGTCCCCCGGACTCACCGTCACATTGCTGGGTACATTAATCACAGGAGGCGGCTCTACAACACAAAATACAAAAAGTCCCATTAGACCTAAGAGAAATGATATGGCTACCGACAGAACTACAAATAGACCTCTTTATGTATCGGGTTTGAACTGGTTTTATTTACTTCTCTTCACTTTACTGAACTGAACATAGATTATCTTATTTCTTTCTGTAAACACCAGTGTCAGGACATGAGAATATGGCAAAAGCATGTGATCCTCAAATATAACAGAGGACTGGATATTTTAAAGCTGCTAAAGGGATTTACTAATGAGTATATTCACTAAGACATGACATATAATACTTGAAGTTAACGATAACCTTGGCTAAACCTTGTACACTGTCAGTAGAAAGGTCGAATTACTCAAAACAGAGAAACCTGGTAGATATAAATTCAAAACTTCTAAGCAATTATACAACTGGTCTTACTCATAAGAGAAAGCAATGCCAAATGCAAATAGCATAAAAATTCAAACTGCTATGCTAGATTTTGAGTCTTAATTACCAACTTATGCTCCAGTTCCACCAGTGATAATTCTTGAGCATAGGTCCCTATTATCCTGTTTTGCAAACAAAGAGTCAGACAGAATAAAACTTGGTATGTCATTTTTGAAGGGGAATGTCTGCTTGTTTAAACACGAGAGAGAATTTATTGAAATTTCAACATAGAAAATTATATTTCTCATTTTTTTTGTTTGCAGTTTTGGTCAAGGCCTGTATGGTTAAAAACAATCCTAAAAAAGTGTAAGAAAGCTTCAAAGCTTAGCATGTTCATTTATTTTGACCTGACTGAGACACAATACTTTGTGCTATGAGGAATTCCACAGAGAAAAACACCACTATGTTTGTGAGTAAAGGAGAGGTGGGGAAAATAACTGGACCAGATGCAAACGTGTGTGTGAAAACCATTAACAGTGGGCTGCATAAAAATGTCCAAGTGACCTTTGTGCTAATGAGTTGTGTCAATGTTTCCCACTTTGGGAGGATTATTTTCATAAACTGCGGATCTCTCTGAGGCCTGCAGTATTGTGAGGCTTTGGCATCATGTGCTGCATTTCTCAAAACTTCAGTTTCTTTAGCGTGTTTGTTTAAACACTACTGAGGACAATACAATGTCAGGTTTGGTTGCTACGTGAATAAATATTTTTACAGCATTTTAATAGATAGCAGTCACAAGGTTAAATACCAGAAATCAAAACTGAATATTACTGACTATAGTGTATTTCTCTTTATGAACAGTATAATTCAGTTCCTATTGTAAAGAGTTAGTTAGTTCTTCTTGGTTGGTTTGTTTATATCTTAAATTTCTACCGCAAAACCGAAACCTCCGCAAAGAAGATATGGCTTCTTTTCTTAGAAATTTACATTAACATTACAATACAGTAATTACTTAATGCAGGGTCAGCTTAGGATAGGATCCAGTACTCCTCTGTGGAATTAAAACATCAGCAGTTTAACCCACACATTTATTCAAACTTCTCGTCATTATTATTATTATGGGTATGATCAAACTGTGAAAATAATGAGCTGGAATTTCCTAGAGAAAACACTGGGGCCTTCTTAGGAAGCTTGCAGTGCCTAAACAAACTCTGACCAGGTGGACTGGAGGTGATTATTCATGAGAGTCATAAAGCATGCCTACTGATTTTACTCTGATGACAGTAGGGCAGGTTGAAAGATAAAAACTGCATAATACTTTGCAGTAGGTTGTATTAGGCAAATTAATGAGACCTTTATTTAAAATCTGCTTTCATTATGACAATGAATTGCATTGCTTTATCAGTGTAGTGCCAATTCCTCCCAGATTTCTGAAAATGCATTATTTATAAACAAAGCTAAGAAAAAAGTCTTTATTCAAAGCATTCTGAAACCCAAACTGTCTGCCGTCCAAACAGTGGCCAGCGCTTCAGTTTTCTCTGTCCCCACTCCAAAGGTGGAATTACTGTAAAGGCTCGGTCCTGGTGCTATGATGTGCCAAACAGCCATGCTGAAGACAATGCCAGTCCAAGCATTTCTGCCACTCCAATTATTATACTGTGTTATGAGTACTAAGTTATATTAAAATGCTGTGCATAAATGGAAGCCTTTCCATTCAAACTCAATAAGATAATTTTGTGTGCTAAGGGATATACAGCAGCATAAAAAATCTGATAATCTCTGTTTCATAGCAGTAGCAGTATACAGAACAGTATACCCAATTAAAAGATAATTATGCACTTTAGACAAGGACAGGGATCTGCTTTTTCTGGAGAGTCTCTGATTTCTTTATTTTTTTTTCTAAATGAAGTTAATTTACCCCAGGGACACATTTACATTTCATTGAGCATAACAACAAATAAGGTTTTTGGTTTGCTACATTACACCCATGGTATGCACAGACCTGGGGGTAAAGCGTAGGGCCGCAATGCTGCATTTGTTGGGCTGCCCCAAACGTTTCAGTTCATTTTACTGATCAGCCGGGGGGATGAATATGTGTTCGTATCCAAAGCAAATCCATCACACATACAGCACTGATAAATAACTCCTTAACACTAGTCCAAATATGTTCGGAACAGAAATATTGGCTGCAATGGCAGAGAACACACTAGCTGTCATCTGAATCCCAAGGCAATCAAAACAGTGAGGTTTGGACCAAAATGGCACATGTGATCCATTACACTCAATTTCACAGTATTTACTTCCAAGACTCTGGGATATTTAATCCTCTACAAATTTAGTTTTAATGTGTTTGCAGATGGTGCATATAAATATTTAATTGACTTGAGCAAAATTACATTCATAGGCCATCTCATGGGAAGTAAAATTAAGATTTTGCCTGATAATTGTCACAGGTTGTTGGTGTGCACAATTTGACTTCAGGCCACGGCTGCCACAGCAATAAAACAATGCAGTACAACATGCTTCTGTGCCATAAAGCACACATACAAAGGGATGCATAATCAGTGTTTCTCATACCATGAATATAAACGTCTGTAACAGACATATCAGTAGAGTTACAAAAGTTACAAAAAAACAACATTATCATTATTACAGAAACTTTATACATCTAAGTGTTTCAGGAAACAAATCTCATATGTGTTAGGCAGAAACCTAGCACATCAAAGATAAAGCCTGAATTACTCTGAAGTCACATACCTGAAACATCCAGGTAGGTCTGGGCCCGACCTGTGCCCGCACTGTTGATGGCTATGCATTCATAGTAACCTTCATCATCCAAAGACACCTGCTCAATCTCCCAAGATGCATCTGACGACTCCCTGAGCAAGAAGAAAATTTAATTACAGTACATGGAAAATGTACTTACCGACATAACTTAATTTAGGATGATTTTAAGATGGACAAAATACCAACCCCTGAAAAACCGCTGCGCTTGCTTCAATGTTAAACTCGCTAAACCACTTAACATCAGTGGAGAAAGAGCACCGTGCAAAGCCAAGTCCTGTGGTTTGAACTGGAGTGTGTTCTACGTACCATTTATGGTCAAATTTGTGTTAAATACACTACGAATTGAAAACTTCCTGTCCTGTGTGTTAGCATATTTATGTGGATGCCAGAGAGATGATTATGACAGATTTGACGCAGATCCATAAGAAGCACATCCACTATGTCTCTTGTATTTATGTAACACTTTGCAAAGTGATGAAACATAAAATGTAAAGTCCAACCCCACAAATCTCTTAAATCACACAAAAGCACAGAGAAAATACATTTGAGAGACTCTCCAAGGAAAAGCTGCAGAAGAGAGGAAATGGGTTTCCCAGAGTCACCATAGCAGTAAAATGCTACCTGAAGAACTGGTCCACTCCGAGTTTCACTCCGTCCTGACTGAAGCGCAGCGTGAAAGGGATCAGGCTGTCTACGAAGCAGTTGATGGAGCCGTGCTGCAAATAATAGCCTGGCGTCCGTGAAGGCATCGTCACCTTCGGAGCATCTGCAGGAAGTCACCAAGGTAGACAGTAAAATACCAACAATGACTCTCTGCTCAACTCCCCAGAGCTGGCAGTCAACAGTAGAGTAAGTTGAAATAGAGTGTGTTATCGACGGACTTTACACATGGTGGTCTTTGAAATCCTGTAAGGTGGAAAAATGAGGGTATTAATCCATTTCTAACAACAAAAGTGTGAAAACCATTTGGCAACCCAATACAGATGTTTCCACAGATGCAGATGTGCTAAGAGAGGCATGTGCAGGAAGCGAGAGGGAGCCGTTAGTGAAGGAAGGGCAGGACGTGCCTGGGACAATGCTGGAAAAGGAGACGCTGGACACGCGCTGGAAGACGTAGTCATCTTTGTCGTAGCCGGTGACCTTGATGAAGAAAGCCTCGTCAGGGGGGATGAACTCGGTGATGTTCCAGATGCCGTAGGGCCGGCGATCGGGGAAGTAGCGGATGGGCAGGGTCTTCAGCTGACTGCCAGTGATGCTGAGGAGCTCCAGGCGATCGGCTCGGGCCGGGGCTGAGATCCCAGTGGTGTTCAAGAGGATGTAGGTGGGAATGCCTGCAGAGCGATGAAGATTAATTACTTGAGGAAGATTAAATATATTACTTGAATTCAATGTACCCTGTTGACTTTTTGTTTGTTTGTTTCCTGTAAGAGCTTCATGAACTATATAACTATAGTAAATCAATGTAAAGTCGAGCAAAATCATTTGTTAATGTGAAAGGATGATTACAGTCTAAGTCTTAAGTTTCTTACCATGGACAGGTCTGCTGGAAGTCTTTTTAAAGTCCAGGGTAGGCTTTCTGGAGAACCCAGCTCTGAAGTCAATAGTGCTGAGCCCTGATATACGAACGGAGTGTCGTCCATCACTGGATGTCTGTTAATCAAATGTAATGCAAAATTATTTTAACCATCCTTCATCAAAAATATATTTTGACACAAGCAACAGACAGGAATGGAAATATTGTATAACATACCAAAGACCTGCAAAGAAGTATGGGTGACCTGTTAAATGAAATCCAGAAATTTCCCAGATGTTTTATGATAGACAAGATAATATTAATCTTTGTGTCACAACTGCTTAAATGAATGTGTCAGATCTTTCATTATCATGTTCTAGCCTTCACGAGCTGGATATCATTCTAAGTAGTTTAATATGTGGAGCACCAAATGCATTTGAAGTGTTCACGTCCAGAATGGGATAGGCAGGCCAAAAAGTGAAACAAGCGCTACTTTGTTTTATGGCTGGTCAGATTTATCTCCATCTGTGGAGTTTATAAAGTCTAGACTCCCCCCAAAACACCCACCTCTTCTGACCTCTTTTAAGTCAAGAAGAGATCTAAGCTCACACTTCAAATTGGACTCACAGATAAATCCCCATTGACAACAGTAAAGGGAAAAGCCACGAGAATTTAGACTCTGACATTGACCCGATAGCATTTGCTGGCCAATAGAAGTTCAGGACGAGTGCAAGCAGAATTGGCCCATCTGCGTGATAAATAGCAATCACACATCACATCTTTTTCTCATGTCATACTCACATTTAATTAAAAACAAATAATAGGAGTTCCAAAGTAATTTCTCTCTTAAACCACAAACATTCTAAAGTCAACCGAATCTATTTTTAAATGTCCTTGGAAAACAACGTTGTTAACACGAAACAGTAGATATATACAGTGGACAGCTTTTAAAGGCAAATCCACAGATTTGCCAAAATGTAATACAGCTGTTTCATGATATACAGTTTCAAACTCATGTGTTTTTTCTTCCATATAATTTGGATCTAACTACAATATCAGAACCACATTCCTACCAATGGCTCTAGTATTGCAAACAACAAAAATATAAAAAATATAACAATATATTTAACTTACATCTATTATACTGACTGTGATAATGACCCACAGCGTTAAGAAAGAAGTGGCATATCACATAACGTGTTACACTATTATTAGAATATATGGTAAAACTAAAATATGTTATATTGATAAACCTGGAATGTTTTTATGTCAGGCATCCAAAAACAGGATTAATGCAATATTGTCTGAATGAAAAAACATCACTGAAGCTCACAACTGCCAAGGCAATATGTAAGACATGTTATGTAAATCTCTGCTGTTTTGTTTTACTGAATAGATGAATTTTTTCTGTAAATAATATTAACAACAACAAATGTAAAGCAAACATCATGTATTCTACGACTTAAACAATCTGAATGTTGCTAGGATACAAAGATTGTTTACACAGAAAAAATAATAATAACCCAAACCATTTTGAAAGAACGGTTACAAATCATGTAACCTTTTAAATACTGCTGTTTTCAAGGCACATTCCTAAAGAAATGTTCTGTCACGAACATGTTTTTACATCAGCGTATTGCCTATTTGTTTTTTTAGAGAAAGGGACCAAACGTCCATTTTAGTTATGAAGGCTCTTATTACGCTTTTTGCAAGCTACCATCATATCACAAGACACAAGCCTTATGACCCTAAAATAAATACGACAACTTCTGTTAAGCCACTGTCGGTAACTTTAGTAGCTTGATTGCATTGCACACACGTCTAATACCAAGTTATGTTAATCATTAAGTCCAAATACACAACAGTGCAGGCTTGTGAAAGGACAATGGCGTTCAGGAATTTCGACTGTCAGGCAAAAACTTCCCCATAGCCTGCAGAAGGACGGAGCCTCCCAATGGGGATGCAGTTAACTCTGCCCAGCAGTGGGCCGGCCCCGGAGTCCTTCTCATGAAAGCCTGGCTAGAGAGATCCGTAAACAATGGCCACTAATTCCACACAGCCTGAGAAACACACCATTGAGCAGCAGGACCCCACAGCTTTAGGTTTGGCTTTCTGTTCTTCTGGCTGATAAGACTTCTCATTTTCCACTTGGTTGGACTCCTATTAGTTTAACTGTCCACATAAAGTCACTGGAAGCGAATCAAATATTCCTCCTTCTGTCGATGAACAGCAAACAGCATATGGACCTTAACCATCAAAACATCTTTGAGACATTATGAGGACTGTAAGCAAAATAAACATGCTGCTGCACACAGTTTAACAAATGATCCTTTCTCAAATAAATAGTCCTCATGCAAAAGAGGGTTTCAATACAATTATGAAGCTGGAGAAAAGGGTCTGTAAGTCATCTGCAGCTCTCAGTGCAGACCTGCGGGTCACATGGTTAAAGGCCATGGAGCAGTTCCTTGTGGTGGTTGCATACTTTTCAAATTACAGGCTTCCTAAACCATTATCATGGACCATAAAACATAAGAAACATAAATCCAAGAACAGTCATCACTGGGGTAAATGGGATGAAGAAGATCAAGGTGGAAGCTCGGGTTAGATGATGTGGTGTGAAGTTCTATTTATGATGTTTACAACACCATAGATAGCAAATCCATTGTATTAGAAATATTTAAGGCCAGTGCATTTTCAAGGTCATTGTAATAAACACGAGATGTCAGAGACTGATTTGCACAATGCACCACCATTCATCTCAAAGTTCGTAGCAATTGCCAATTGGAAACTCAATGATTCACAAGTTATTTTTAGAGACATAAAAATAACGTTTCACACTAATTCCGAACTTTGGCAAAGGGGGTGGATTGGAAACTTGACATTGAGACAGAAATCATGCTTTTATTCCTTATAATGTGGTCGCACATAGTAAAAGAAGGGTGTTGTTTTGTCCTCTTGTGATTTATGTTTAATGCATTTACAGTTTAAAATAGGATTCTACACAACCTACAGATAGGAAATGTCAAGTTTACTATCTCTGGACAGACATCCATAAACATTTCAGAAACACCACTAGAATGTCTTGTGTATCTGTTTCGTTATGGTCAGAGGTCAGTCTAACACTAACAACTACACAGACAACACAGAGGCCAAATCCATGAGACACTGAAAACAGAGTCTGCATAAACAAACCCCCGGACATTTAGTTATGAAGCCATTTTGTTGCTCTTGATTCTTTGCATTCTTTGAAGCCTGTCACTATTAACATACTTTGTTTTTGATTTCTTACTCTTGTTGTCTTCTGAAAACAGTGTATTTCATATATTTACTTTAAAACAAAACAGGACATATTATTCCTAGTTACAGTTTAAGTAACTTAAAACCTGGGTTTCAAACACCAAGCTGGGAATGCAATGGAGGCAGTGAGGAAAGGTAAAGATTAAAATAAAAATGGTAAATGAATGCAGGATATGCCCTAGGGCAATGTATGTAGCCAGTTACCTAGGTTACAGGGAAAACAGCATACAGTCCTCAGAAATTAGCAAAAAGCAAGAAATAATTTGGAAGTATAGCACCTAATTTTGTGAAATGATCCACGTCAGGCTTGACAGTTTCTGGCACAGGTATTCCCCCTTAGTGAAAATTACTTGGATATTGCCTTCTTAACAAATTACCTTCACAATAAACAAAATCTTTTAAACAACTGTTCTCTGGAGATGTATGACAGCACTCTCGCTTCCTCTCTCGGGCCACACAAATCATGCAGGCAGGAATGTGGATAATTTCCTCAACTGCTGCTCTGACAGAACGGGTAACCAACTGGAAATCCCAACTCTACTACTTAACACAGGCAAGACATCAGAACTAAATAATGAACAGGAAAATATACCTTTGAAATGCAATCCACCATAAATAATATGACCTTGAATATATACCTCTCATTTGCAGCTAAGTACTTATGAGCATTACAAAGCTGCTTTTTAAAAACTTTTCATTACAGTCCATTGAGTAACAATTCAAAGAGTCAAAACACTGCCAAGTATATCATTCACTTTCCTGATAAAATCAAGATATATGGAACTTTACTTTAAAAACTAAGAACTACATTTAGAAACCAATTTATGGAGAAGTAACTTTTATTTTACCTTAATAGCCCACATCCCTGGCTCTGGGTCCTTGACATTGACAACCCTAGCAGAGTTAGGGATATGCAGCAGCTCATTCAGTCCAGCTCCCTTCTGTATCAGGTTTCCTGCAATAACAAAATAACCCAGGTCAGGCCAGGCCAAACTACGCTTCAGTACATTGACACAGAACAACTAATAACTTTGTTTGAGCTGTAAAACATGACACATTAAATAGTTACCAATCAAAATTAAAATTCAAGCAGTTCAGTTCCTTAAACTAGTTCCCCTCTGTGACCTACCCTGAGGGTCTCGGATCTCAATCACTGGTGCAGGGCCACTCAGGGCCACCGTCACCTCCTTCAGACTGGGGTCAAAGGGGATGTGCCAGGTGTTGGTCACCCCCGAATAGTGATCAGTGGAGAGTAGGTGAACTTTCGAGGATTGAACAGCTTCTTCAACCCATTTCAGCACCTGTAAATGACAACAAAAGAAATGGGACACATTTTATCTCTGGGTGAACTATCAGCAAACTGAACATGCAATTAATTTAGTGTTGATTTGGCAGTATGCTCCCAGGAAAATAAGAGTCAATGTATTTTATCCTATAATCAGACTTTGTTTTGGAGTTCAAATTGATGCAAAATGTCTCCTAAACATAATAAAACATCAATCCTCAGTTGACCTGTATCACTAAATACATCTAACAACAAATCAAGTGAAACTTAGTTTATGAAATGCTGCAGAAGAAGCTGTGGAAAAAACAATAACAGAGGGGTTATTGTAATCCACAATGTGTGGCACAGAGAGGAAAATTCAGAGTGTGGAATAACTGAATCGATGCGTAAAACAACGTCAGAAATACACATCTGGTGTCATCCATGGACTGAGTATAAGACCAGGGAAGAGAGGATTTATTTTCATTTGTATAACAACTTGATAAATCCAAATCTAATAACAGAACTTAGAATTAGAAAATCAATTCCTAAGTTATAAATTAACTTCTCAGCTCCTGATCAATCAATTAATTCATTATTAATTACCAATAGCACTAATTGGTCAATACCATATATATTGTTCAATATTAACATAATATTTAATCTATAGGTTACTTACCCATTCCTATCTTCATCTGTATCCCTAATTAAACCCTACTTTGATCAAAATGTTCTGTGCCATGCTTCCACTGTTTTTTCAACTTTTCATTTCACATACCAATCTTCATTTCATATAAATACAGAAATTGATAAGATTAACACCTAAATTCAGGATCTTTATTCTTAACTGTAAACTGCACTGCATTGCTGAAAGGAGAGATCCGACATTAAACGATTTAATTACATAATCAGGTTAGCTCTTCCATATTAGGTCCGAACACCAGCCTGAACCCGAACCCTAGCCAACACCAAGATTGCAAGCTAAGCCCACACAAATCTACACTCAATGCAGTTAAATCAGAAGAAAAGCAACACTCACCCTACACCCTACATTGTCTGGGGACTCTAACCCTAACCTAGCCCAGACCAAAATGTAACCTTAATGTGATTACTAAGATATATTTTAATGCATGTGTTTTAAATTACAAAAAATAAAACTCTGCAAACAACCTAAATGTAACTATAAGATTTCTACATTTTTCTAAGACGTTTCCATTTCTACACTCATCTGTAAGTCTAATTAAAATGTACTGTGGAAAAGCTTTACCAGAGAGGCTTGTGCATTCTAACCCCTTGCCAGTGAGATCATCCCAAGAATGTGTGCACAATTCAGGAAACTATATAGAGCCATTTCCATGTGTTTACTCTAGGTCAGAACAAGATCTTTCACATAACTGCCATGTCAACCCCAGACATGTGCCATGGGTGCTAACCCTTTCTGGACTGTCCAGAATCTTTTGGCAGCTTTCTCAACAAGGTGGCCATGTGAGTCAAGGACAGGACAGTGGAAACAGATTTCAGTCAACTGCACCAATCAACTGTCTGATCTCAAAATACAGTGCATGTCTCACATCACAATCTTATAATCCCTGAGACTCACCAGGAAGACCAAGACAAACGACCTTTACTCAAAACTGTCCTTCAACATCAAGCTATTAAACTATATCCTTCAAGAAGCAAAGAAAGCTTCCACTTTAAATCAACACCTGTAATCGGTGTATAAGTGGAAAAGTTTAATTTATGTAATTTCATGTTAAGAATTGTATTAAAAGTTTAAGATATATATTGTACTCGAAATTGGTAGCAGACCACAAAATATCCACAATAATCCAAAGATTTCCATCACAAGCTTCTGTCCTGAAAGAGGTTAAGTTACCATCTGTTATTTTCTCCTTCTACTTTTCTTTATGCCAAAAAGAGCTTCCTCTAAAAGATATATACCCGGGTGAAGACGTCACAAGTGCAAAGACAAACAGCATTTTGACCCATATGGAAATTCAATTCTTAATAAGAATGTATGACTCAAACTTTTTTTTTGTGTTGGTCAGTGATGATCTTTTAACTGAGATGAAAAGATGGCCCGTAATGTGCTGACTGTGGGAAATCTATTTGGATACATTGTTCATTTCTGCACACATGAAAATAAAAATGCATCAATAACACTATCCAAAATAAACTCTATAAAAGTCATATTCCTTGTACATATGCAGTTTATATAATATATAATACTGTACATAAACAAAGTGATATTATACACTTTTACTTAGTGGTAAAATCATGGCAGATCCGACCAAATTCTTGCATGTGAATCTGGTCCAACTGTGAAACTGGTCCAAGAGGGTTAAAGATACCTACCTCATTGACCTGCTTCTTATCCAGGTGAAAGACCTGCCCTGAGCTGGTGGAGGCAATCTCCTCGTAGACCTTGTACCCAATGTGAGCCCGGTCATCACAGTCTCCCGTCAGGACAAACACAACCTGGACGACACACACACACTGTGATTAGGACCTATCTGGGACAGCATTGCTATGTTCATGTAATTATAAATCATCTCTGAAATGCAGAGCATACACGGCATTCACTAAAACTTCAAATGAAGGGAGATTATTAATGACTAGCATCACCGATACTTAAAGAATTGCAGAAACCGTGTTTAGCTACCGTAAATGCAAATGCAGCACTTTTTGTAAATTGTGTGGATGCTCTTAAACAGACAACTGCTGGTATGCAGCTATGTAGTACTAACTTGAGACTGTTTCTGCTGGATAAGTTGTAGAACTTCATGGGTCAGCTTGTAGTCCTTCGATCTAGCGTCTGTGAAGACATAGATAAAGGATCCTGGCTGAGAGATTTCCAGGGCAATCTTGATAGCGCCGATACTCATCTCTGGACAATCCCCTCCTCCCTATGACACAGAAATCACACTCAATCAATGAATAAACATTACACTAAATATATTAATGAATGAAGCCCAAACATTTGGATTATCACATTTTTACTAACATTATAATGTTTCATTTTCAAAATAACAATTAATTGCAGTGTTTTTGGTCATGTTTTGTTTTAATTCTAGAAAATTGTATATTAATTCATATTTAAACATGTAATAAAACTTGAAATTTAAATCAAGTTGACATTTTCTTTTATGATGTTTCTGTTGAATTACTGGCATGATTCAAGAGACACTCTACAATGCATTTGTTGTATCAGTCAAATTGAAAAAGATCCACCCTCACATTTCAAGGCACTGATCTTTCTTTCAGGTCAAGGGAAATGTCTTCTTACATTCCTTGAGGTCCATAGCTGAGCTAAGTGAAGAAACCGATGGCTTTGAGCCAAGTGGCAAAACACATCTGGAAGTAAGCTATGTATATTAACACAAGCTGGATGTGCAGACCGCATTGTCCCTCTCCATCAGATCCACACAGCTACATGCCCTTGAGCTTTGACATGAAATGTGTCCCCTTCACTCATTTACCAAAATAAACCAGCTGCCATTAATAGGATTTTTTAGGATATTTCACAGAACTATGATGGAAAGTAGGAATGCTGCGAATAATCAGAGTTTGTTCTATTCTGTCCTGAATAGGGTTGTGACAAAGTTCGAATCCGCATTCGCAAATGTCGAACTTCGCACGTTTAGCAAATCTGAACTCCACTGAATATTAAACGAAACAATTTTGAATTTGTAGCTAATTATTTTTGTCTACCATTGCAACATGCATATGAATGAAGTCAATCCGCTCATTCACTCAGTATTGTCAAGATGTTATTTTACAGAGAGAAGGGATGATGTGATTGTTACAGATAGGGCTGTAATGCAGCAGACCAGAGTGCTGCTCTGGCACTAAAATCCGTTAAGGCACAAGGGTGTAGTGGAGTTGGGCGGAGCGGCGCCACTTTCAACCACATGCTTCTCAGTTGTAATATTTAAAATTATTAATACATGTATTCAAAACATTTAATTGCACGGTGTATTTGTATGAAATAATATGATGAGAATAAGTAATAAAGCCCGCTTATTAACGTAACAGTTCATATAAAAACTGAGTGCAGCACCCGCTCAACTACACTACTGGTGGAAAATGAACCAGTATCGACTACCTGTTCTTGCAAGATAGGCTGAAGTGTATCTTTCTGTAAAAAAAACTGTAGCAAACTGATTTTTCAGTTATACAAAATGCCCCATAACCTACAACTAAATAAACTACGTCCGCATCCACATTCACATCCGCATTCAACGGATTTAATGCTTTAAAATGCGCATTCGACGGATGCGGATTTGTCAGCTCCGTCACATCCCTAGTCCTGAATTTAGAAAACACTGACTTTCTCTGGAAATCCAACACAAACAGAAACAAATTGTAAGGAAGTGAGGAAATAAGAAAAGAAATCACATAAAAAAGTACACTCTCCCGGGGGTGCTGTATTAGGCATGTCAGAGATACATTCTTGGCAAGGATGTTTTCTCTGGGGAGATCTTTTAAAAAAAGAGCTTTACACAAATCATTGTCGTGTCCTAAATCTGAAAATACTGAAAAAGTTAAAAGTTTATTTTATACACTGTGAAATGGTTTCTCATTTATTTTATTAATAATTTTGATATGCTTCATATAAGTAATTCAAAGGGCGGAGACATTCTGTTTTCTACACCAGTCTCAAACATGCATATATATTGTTAAGGAGAATAGTAATTCTGGGACACACCTGGACATTGTTGAGAACTCACCTGTACATAGAGTTCCCTGAGTTCATACTGGAACTTCTTTGGATCGGTTGTGATTGTTACCGGCCCGATTTCTATTAAGAAAAAACATTAACAACATTACAATTATTATTTAATTTAAAACATCAAATGTTGCTTCATTGCTTCCACAAAACATATTGCTCATTAAACCATAGATTCAGAGCAGTACTACGAAGCTTTCTTTCTATAATGTCTATTTTATTTCTATATCACTGTGAGTTTTAGGCATATACCCTCACTGACATTGCACATACTGGGACTTCATATATGTGTGTGGTATTGTACCTGTGGTGTTTAGTGTAAAGACTAGAAGAGTGGATGGCTCCCACTGGCAGCAGACCACATAAGATAACCCCCCCCCGGTGGTACATAGATTCTAATCCTGTAGCCCTCTGACCACCATGAAGAAACTCCAAACTTTGTGCTGAGGAAAGGAAGGCCAGCATAAGTTTTGTTGGATACGTGTCCAACTGTCATTAATCACTCTGCAGGAAGCTCCCCACCTTGTCTGTCACATTGGCTCAGGATGGTGGTGCTGCTCAGCAAGT
Organism: Amia ocellicauda; assembly: GCF_036373705.1. Lineage (NCBI taxonomy): Eukaryota > Metazoa > Chordata > Actinopteri > Amiiformes > Amiidae > Amia > Amia ocellicauda. The sequence continues at coordinate 19,287,613 of NC_089868.1, read as the reverse complement.
ACCTTTAAAAAAATCTCCATCTGGTCATGGGCGCCATGATGTCAGCTGAGACCCTCTTGTAAAAATGATATGGGAATCCTCAGGAATTATTTCATTCAAACAAGTTGTTCTGCTCTGCTCCATGCTTACCTGCTTCCCACAGAGTTATTGAAAGAACAACTGGTGAATTAATATGTAGTCCCCTTGAAATGGAACAGAAGTAGAGCATGAACCCCACCACCTTTTGTCCTGTCAGTTGACTGTGTGGTTTCTCCACCATAAAAGCATGGATGATAAGGTTAAAAATGAAATGGTCTGCATCAAAAGTCATTACACCAGTACTGTGCTTGAAATGAGATGCAAAATGATATATGAATGCAGAGTAAAGCTATTTAAATGAAACAGACTCACAAAAATACTGTCAACAATTCTACATTCCACATAGTAAAGATCATTCCACACATAATTTGCATCCCTGCATAGACTGAAAAATTTGCTGAAAAGGCATGTAACACTCCATTACAGAAAATGACTATAATAATATATTATGAAGTCAAGCAGGACAACGCTGTTTATAAAATTCTCTAAACAATGCACCCTGCCGACTCTAATTGACAATGGCACCTCAGTCAAGGCTAAGACCCTAAAATGCATGGCACCATTCCACTCGGCTCAACTGTTGCTTCTTGCAATTGCTCCATTCTTACTTACACTAAGAAATTACCTTATTGCCAAGGCATGCTGCACTTAGGACTCTTTAACCTTAGTAACATCTTTCAGAGATTAAAAACAATAAACTATTTTGTCAATTTAATTTGCTATTGAAGTGTTTTCTGTCCATTATTGGAAGTCTTGTTTCACAGCTTACTTTGGTTCAAATTTTAATGAGCTACGAAGGTCAAGTTTTTAAACACTGCCATACAACAAGGGGATGACTTCAGTTTTTGCAGCTGTGGTACATGCCTGAGTTTCGTAAGCATCAGCATAGCTTTCTGCTGAAACAAGTCGGTATTCTGCTGGCCACTGAAATTAGAGGTTGTGTGCACTTTAATTAACAGGCAACAATAAATGTACAAAAGTATGCTCTTTTCGAGCATTTCAAGACCTTTCTAGTGTATTGTCAGCATTGTTAAATGCCGATGCTGAGCTCGCTCTTTTCCTTCCAGCAGTCATTATCACAGTTACCAGTCTTTCCAATTTTCATATAATTGTTTAAGAGCTCATTTATAAACATGCAAATTATTGAGAAATATACAACATTTGTGTTTTGTATCCTCTAAATGATACTCATGGCATTGTTCCAAAAATGTGGAGACAAACACTTCCAAAAAATGCAATCAACCTACTGGTCAAAATAAATCAACATTGCAGGAATTTAATAATCACATCATTAACGCAGATTCACACAGCCACACTATCTAGTTTTCAAACTTATTACGAACAAGCTGGAAGACAACGATTTTCTTAAATTGTTTAACATAAGAACTACAACATTTTTGTGTCTTTCCTACATGTATTTATTGTTTTCTCTAGTGACCAAATAGGAAAACATAATTGCAGTTTGGAAAAGTTATATAAACAAACATATACATTTCTACAATGCATAATAACTCAAGAGAAATCTTTCCAAATGTTAAAATTTGGCAGCAAACGCTGGAAGCTAGGAAATATTTCTGCGATCAAAGCCACTTAAAAACTAACAGGGAAATGTATTTGGCTGTTCTAAACGGAATGAAACTCACAAGCGAAAGCATTGCTGTTCATGAATGGAAAAGTTGATTCTGCTTTCGTATTCTCTTGATTAGTCTGTGTGACTTTCTTCTCAGCCTATTGGGCACATCATCTACCCAACATATGTTAGAGACACCAGGTTGAACTAGATTTTTGTCAGGTAGAATTCTGTGTGGGAATGACTAGAATTCCTGCATGAACTCATCTTGAAAGAAGAATGAGAAGTTTGCCAGAGGAATATTAATATTTAGCAAAGCATAAAGTGTTTATCAAGTAAATAATACAAATAAATGAGATTGTTTTGTGCATAACCTGTAAGACAGTGAGATCAAATCAGACACACCCTAGACACTTAGCACTTAGCAGCATTTAATTAATTAATTTCCTAAAATGTATCCACATTCAACACAAAATAAAATCAAAACGGATGGAAAAGAATGAACCCAGTTCTAACACAATGTAAACTTGCGCTAGTTCTTTGGGAAACACTCATCCATGTGTTGTTTACCCTGAGGCTGGAGATTTTGAGTTTCTTCTCATATAAACAAAAAGGTCAGTATTATTTTTAACTTAAAGCAGACTGACATTACAGGGATAGTCTTTCTCTCTCATCCGAATATTAAAATGTCAGGAAATTCCTTCAAAGACCAGGCTCAGCCTCCAGCCCACTCCACACAGAGGAGCAATCTGGGAAATGAATATGAAGCTTTCCCTGTGGCACGAGCAGGAGAATTTATATACCTGTGGAAGTAATCACATTAACAGCCCCCAACATTTGTTTTCATTTTTTTCGAGCCCCAGGCAAAGTGCTGCCCTCAGCATGTGTAATTATAGCCCTCCATCAATGACTAATTAAAGTGAGTCAAAAAGAGGTGAATTGAAGCAACCCAGTTTTCAAATGGCTGCAGAAAACCCATGAATCAGGCTTTTCACATTCGCCCAGTCCTGAGGATCCCACTTTCTCCGCTGTGAAGGAGTCAGAGGTGTCTCTTTCACTCTGAGCATATATTCTATATGATAGTTTAACAAGATGTTTGAAGACAAAGTTTTATTCCCAGGGATGTTCAATCATTTTAGAATTTTTCTCAATCTTTTTCTCTCTTCCACTGTGTTTTACTACGTTATATTTCAAGATTTAGGACTATAAATCACCAGAAATCCTTCCCTTTCCCAATAAAAACATTCATCTCATTCACTTGTGGACATCTGTTTTTTTAATGTATCTAGATATTATATGTATTTCTGGCTGTCACTGTATTCAAATGTCAACGAATGGTTGTCATTCAACCAAGCACAGCAGGGTACCTTGGTACTGACCACAGCACACCACAGACAATCCCACCTGTCAGACAGTTTATACTGGGATTCTAATGGACAAAATAACATAGGAGCCAGTTCTTATCATAACCTCACAATAAAAGAAGTGTTTGTCACAGACCCCCCACCCCCACATCTCTTCCCCTGTCCCATAATTAACATTCCCCACACCTGGGGTGGTACAAGAGATCACAGGATTGGCGAGTCCAACTTGTGATGATCTCCTAAACTCTACAATAGGAAATTGAGATTATGTAAAGTTATCTATTTTCTATTATAATATTGTTACACAAATAACAAGAATAAAAAAGATCAACATATGTAACATGTGGGAAAATGTTCCATGCAGATAAAAATGCAAAGTTGTCATTGACGTAATGTTACAGTGAGGCCTTTACACAATATTACAATTTCTCAAAGCTGAGAACATAAAACAGTCGTTAAAGGGATACAGACTGAAAAGACACTCAGACACTTGAACTCTTTCCCACAGAGTACTTCTTTCAGAAACTGCAAAGGTGAATTGGGAAGAGTCCAGCAAGACAATGTACTTTACTTTACAAGGTCCGGAAAGAGAAAATACCTAATTAAATATCTTTATTAAGAGGTGTCTGCTGTCCCCATACTTTTGTAAAAGTGAATTATTAAATGCATGCCTCATAAACCATTTTCGTGCTATTTTAACAATTCCAATATTCATTTCAAGCACCTGCCTTATTACAATTTCAACCACATTTTAAAATGCTTGCAGCATGGGCCAAAAATATAATAAAAACCCATTTCACATGACTAAATATACATTCTGTAGAGTCCAACTGGAAAATTACAAATCCAGCAGCAATTTGAACATGTGCCATAATAAAAAATCTGAAAACTAGGGGTAGTGGGACCTGGCAGTCAGTCAGCCAGGTAGAAAAGCTGTTCTAACTTACTCGGTCTGAAAGACAACCTAGTATTGTATAATGAATCTCCTATAAAACATGCTTGTCTTAATGTAATCCCACTTAAACGTCAAGTACTCTTAACCACATCCCACAGGGCAGCTTGATATCCTTGCCAAAAACTAAACAGAACCCATGTTATTTTCTTACAGTAATTACCTGCTTCTCTCTTATGCTCAGAGATGTGACAGTTCAATTAATCATCGGCAGCATTACAAAATATTCAGGGCCCTTTTCCTGCTCACAGGGTGCTAATGTATCCTTGTCTGGACAACAAGAAATTACAATCTCTCCAAAGGTATGGCAAACTATTTCAAGAAGAAGTTTAAAATAAATGGTATGGGGGTGAAGTCTCAAGGCATCGAATGCATGTGTATTTTGCAGCAATCTCAAACAGGACCATTAGTTTTCCCACAGGAAGAGCTCTGGTTAATTTCACTGCAATGAACCCTGAGGTCATCCGAAACCCTGCCATTTACATGTACTCATGATACGGCCCACAATCGGCTCTTCGCTGGGGCACGTTCTTCTCAGATGAGACGATGTTCTAGGGATGAACGGTGCTGAAGTATAACAAATGGGCACAACTACATCCAAACAGAAGTACCACTGGGATGTGGGCAGGTATAAAGGGATTTTATACACAAGAATAAAGATTTGATCACAAGAAATATTAATAATGCTATTGTCAATGTCACAATATCTAAGCAAACATCCTTGTTTGTTCAGGTGAATTGTTTCATGAAGTCGGCCACACTCATACTTTAATTTCAAAACTGAGGTTACAGATTGTGCTGTGGTGGAAGTGGACCACAAATCTTATGTTTCAAACATATTTGGGGATATACTGGAGTATTAAAACCAAAATGAAAATGTCTGTCTCTCAATTCATTTTCTCAAACTCAAGCCAGTCACGCATCTTCAAATGGACCATGGCCAGAAGGATATATTCTAACACACTGGAGACAACACACACGTTCCTCAAACAAAAGTGCTATGAAGAGCAGTTTAACCAGCTTGTGCTGCAGCATCGTTAAGATATGGAGAGTTGTAGACTCAAGACCCGGTTAATGCCGACCCTCTTGCCTCAGCCATAGTGCGATTACTAGACAGCCAAGATACAAAATACCAGAGGCCAACAAGCAGGTAAGCACCAATTCAGAACACTGCAGAGTTTAACTGATTTTGGAAATAACAGAACTTTTGTTTCCATAGACTGATATGCAATTAAAATAATTCTTAATCATTTTATTTATGTCAGATCTATATACAGCTCTGGAAAAATTAAGAGACCACTGCAAAATTATCAGTTTCTCTGGTTTTACTATTTATAGGTATGTGTTTGGGTAAAATGAACGTTTTTTGTTTTATTCTATAAGCTACTGACAACATTTCTCCCAAATTCCAATTAAAAATATTGTCATTTATAGCATTTATTTGCAGAAAATTACAACTGGTCAAAATAACAAAAAAGATGCAGTGTTGACAGACCTCGAATAATGCAAAGAAAATAAGTTCATATTCATTTTTAAACCACACAATACTAATGTTTTAACTTAGGAAGAGTTCAGAAATCAATATTTGGTGGAATAACCCTGATTTTCACTCACAGCTTTCATGCGTCTTGGCATGCTCTCCACCAGTCTTTCACATTGATGTTGAGTGACTTTATGCCACTCCTAGCACAAAGCGTCAAGCAGCTCGGCTTTGTTTGATGGCTTGTGACCATCCATCTTCCTCTTGATCACATTCCAGAGGTTTTCAATGGGGTTCAGATCTGGAGATTGGGCTGGCAATGACAGGGTCTTGATCTGGTGGTCCATCATCCACACTTTGATTGACCTGGCTGTGTGGCATGGAGCATTGTCCTGATGGAAAAAACAATCCTCAGAGTTGGGGAACATTGCCAGCGCAGAAGGAAGCAAGTTTTCTTCCAGGACAACCTTGTAAGTGGCTTGGTTCATGCATCCTTCAACAAATTTCATAGTGGGTGCGAGACACTGTCTTGTAGGCCTCTCCAGGTCTCCGTCTAACCATTAGATGACTAGGTGTTGGGCAAAGCTGAAAATTTGACTCATCAGAGAAGATGACCATACTCCAGGCCTCTACGGTCCAATCCTTATGGTGTTTTGCCAACCTCATCCTGGCTCTTTTTTGCTTCTCATTGATGAAGGGCTTTTTTTTAGCTTTGCACGACTTCAGCCCTGCCCCTAGGAGCCTGTTTTGAACCATCCTCTCCATGCACTTCACCCCAGCTGCCATTTGCCATTCTTTTTATAGGTCACTTGATGTCATCCTATGGTTATTGAGTGACATTCGAATAAGTTGGCGGTCATCCCGGTCAGTGGAGAGTCATTTTCGCCCTCTGCCGGTCTGTAGCTTTGTTATCCCCAATGTCTGCTGTTTGACCTTGTTCTTATGAACCGCCGTCTTTGAAATTTTAAGGATGGAAGCAACCCAACGCTCACTGTACCCCTCTGCCAGTAAAGCCAGAATTGAACCCTTCTTTTCCTCACTCAAAACTTTCCTTTTCAACTCTTTTGGTGTGGTTAATAGTTATTTTTTGATTCCAATTACTTTTGAGGTACTACTAGCACTGTTTTTGCCATCCAGCTGATCCTATTGCCAGAGGATAGTGATGACCACAGCAGTGATTTTATACTGTTCCTCATTAAATAAGATTTGGTTCAGGTAATCACCAAATCAGTACCTCATTCAGTAGAATGAGGTGTGCCTGTGTTGGAATTCAACAGACACTGGAATGGAATAGCTGCCTTACATGTAGAGATCCTGATGTAAGAAAAATTTGCAGTGGTCTCTTAATTTTTTCCAGACCTGTATATATTAGAGGGAGAGAGAGAAATGCAAGGCTATCCCCACAGAAAATGGAAACCAAAGTCCAATTTGTTAGCAGTAACTTAAGCAATCCTTCCCTTAATTAGGCTGGCACAAATAGACACTGATTTAATTAAAACCCCTAAAGGGATAAATGTGGGAAACTCTGTCTGTCTTGTTGCAAGCCAGTATAGTTTTTGTTCTCTTACCTCATCAACCACTAATTTCTGAGGTTTTTCTGAAATGCAACAGAACCTTGGAAGAGTGGTTTCCAGATTTGCATCATTGTTGCTGTGATGGAAACTCTCCAGTTTAAATAAATGTTTCTGCTAGAAATGGCTTATAATTTAATTTGTCTACTTTTGGAGATTATTTTCTGTTGAGGATTTTGTTTCACATAAATTAAATTTTGATGACTTAAATGTGCAGCTAAAACACCAGCTGTATCTCCTGCTATTCTCAAAATCACCTTATAGAGCCATCAGTGTAAACATCTGAGTTGCACAAAGGTACTAAGTAATGCTCACCCCAGGAGAACTGTTCACTGCAACTGCAGTTGACAATAAGACTTTAGGCGTAAGAATATAAAACAAAATGTTGTGTAACTCGCCAAGTTATAATGCTGGGCTTCCTTTTGTTGTTAGGGAAAGATACATGCAAATAATAAAAACATAATGATATTGTTTTGATCACTCAATGAAACAGATGAGCTGTTTTTTGGAGGCAATTTCTGATATTCTGAAGTGCACTACACTACAGCTAATGGATTCTCCTTAACAAAAATACTAGTTCAAGTGAACAAGTGATCAAGTGACAACAGGAAAGTCTGAGCTTTCCACTCAGTCAGGATATGCTTGAGGGCGAGCTTCTTCCAGAGGAGCCTGTTTCCAATTTTGACTAAATGATTGATCTGGCCAAGCCCGGCTGGGTGACTCTCAATCCCCTGCGAGCGTTCCTCGTCTCGAACAGTCTCATTCTTCAAGGCCCGGCCCAGGCCTCTGTGAGGAGTGTTAGCCTCTCGTGGAGGATAATTCTGACAGGCAACCATCGCAAAACCACAAGCTCATTAAACCACAGAGCTGTGGGAATCACGTCTTTGAGCTGCAGCCTGTGTTTAACAGATTGTATAAGGTGGGCTGCAGCGTCAGCAAGCAAGCAGGGTGCAAAAGTAACTAGACAAGGTTTATTTGACACTAAAAGTCTGTCAAGAAAAAAAAAAGCATGAAGGTTAATGAAGAAGGTATAATGCTGAAAGGTTTAATGCTGTATACATCATAAGAATTTCCTCTAACCTGTTATACCTGATATTCTGTCCTACAAACAATAGCATATAAACAAGCTAAGGATAGTGTTTTGGGGAATTAATAAAGAATTGCAGATGTAGGCAAATGGACGTTTCACTGCAATGTGAAAACCCTACTGCTCTGATGTGCGAATGTCTGTGAAAAGTCTGACTAAACGTATTGGAATTAGTTTAGGAGTCAGTAAACCACAGACTAATCCTGAAGCACTACTCAATGTGTTTCACTGGGTTTCAAAACCATCACCAGGTTTGTGTGCTAGCTCACCTCTTATACTAAACTGCAAGAAGTAAACAAAATGCCTACATTTTATTTCTTGTAGCAGGTTCACATATTTGAATGTGAAATGAAACCTCGTTCATGCATATTGTACAAAACCTGATGTATTTAATGTATTTTTCTAAAGTATGTATAAAGTAATATCAATAAGGATTAACCTTCATAGTAAATAATGAGTCTCCTAGATACCATATAAAACCAGTTCATACAGATGCAACTACATTTTATAATTTTCCTGACAGAGGTGTCTTGTATACAGATAAGAAATTTTACATAACCACTAGCAAAAACCCACATTCATTCCATCACAAATAGTGCAGGAAAAATGTATTTGCCTGATATCCAGCATTCACAACACTAAACTGTTTCACTTGTATTATATTCCATCTTGATTTTAAAGATAACTATGAGATTCCTGTGTATAGTTGTCTCTCACAGGAATGTGATTTGGGGAGGATGTTGAGACTGATCACCGAGACCACAGAAATAACTAATGACTGCTGACCTCTGTTTCACTGATTAATGCATGCACAATGTACACTAGCTCAGTAAACAAAGCAGGAAGGCAGATGTAAATGATGTAAATGATTGATAAATGAAAAATGCCAATGTGAACGCTGAGAAGCAGAGAAAACCTTAGCAGATTTTGGCAGATGAAGCAACAAAAAATCTAACAGACAGTGGAATGAAAATGAAAAACTTCTGTTTCCTTTTCAACGTGTGCATATACCATTTTGTTTTACATTTAATTAAACTGTCATTCATTTTAACATCAAACTATTAATGTCACATTCAAATTGTTTATCTAGAAGTGTGAATTTAATAAAATAGTTTAAAAAAGTGATCTGTATCAAGGCAGTTTCAGTGTGATGGCTAACATTATCATTATGACTAATACCTCAAAAGGATGCACTTACAGAAGCAGAAAGTTCTAGAATATCAAAAAGAAGATTGGATGAGACCGCTATGTACAAAAATGAGAGAGCTAGAAAAGTTAATGACAGGGGGAAGGGGACAATACTGCACATTTCAAGGAAAGCATAAGGCCAGGAGCTTGGAAAACTGCAGCACCACAAAAACCAAACTAATATTACGTCTCTCTGCTCTCTTTTAATGTGTGAAACCATATAGATAGCAGAAACCACCTACTAGGAAACTTTCTGCCAAAGACTTCTAAATTAAAAACAAATTGCAGCTGTCTGTTTGAAAAAAAGACGAAAGACAGAAAGTCAAATGGCCAAAGAGTAATTTACATGGAATTTGACTAATTCTCACAAATTCCTCAATTTTGGATTACCAGCAGTACAACATTCAGCTTCGACACCACAGTGCTATGACTGGCCACCAATCTCTGACCCATTTGTCTCTTTAGAAAGGAGTGAATCTGCTGCCTTTCATAACGCTGTTGTTCAACAGAAAGCAAAAGAGGCTTAATTTCCTTTCATGCACCTCTTGACATTGGAAACTGCTTATTAAGCGGCTCTTTAGTCTTGGAAGCAGGAGCATATCCTGAGTGATTTCCACTGGGCCACGGTGCGTGTATGGAAATGCAAAGCCAACCACAGAGTGGCCTGAAGCCTTGTCTGTCTCGGCATCTTAAAAGCCTCCCTTGATTATTACTTAACTTTTACCGAACTATTACTGCTGCCTGCTCTGTCCTTAGGCTTCCTCATTTTCTACTGCTTTCAAGTAAGCACTGAATGGAGCTCTCTATATGTTGGCAAACAAATGGACAGTACACAGAAAACGATTCGTCATATAAGCACTTTAATCATGTACTGATTAGGGATAAGAATTACTCCTTTAAGTGTTCTGAGCAGAAAATTACCTTATTACATAATCATAAGCACACCAACAGAAGAATGTGTCTACTGTATACCTGTGCTTGTATAATGTGAATCAATGATACTGGATGAATCCCGTTTGGTGCAGCCATTTCTCTAACCCATCAGACAGCACTGTGAGGCTATGCAACTGAAAATGTGATGATTTGGAATATTTGACATCTTCTCTATACTCAGTATTCTCAGATATATTCAATACCACGACACCTCACATGAATTGATTAATCTTTTCACCTCTGCCTGTTCCACCAAACGCACTACATAAACCCAGCTATCAGTTACTCAGGATACTCAATTGCTCTCCTAAGATAAAAAAAAAGTCCATTACAGTAAAGACAACCCAGAACCATTCCCCTACGCAGAAAGGACAGTTGTTGACAGTAAAACGATGTGGGAGCAACACAAAGTATCGCAGCCTGTGTGAATTGACAGTATATGCCTTTGTCCTCAAAATCCACTCACACAAAGCCTCCACTCTTTGTTTAAGAAAACAGACGCAGACACGCCAATGAACTAGCTTCGGAGGGCTCAGGAAATGTTTCAGCACTATGCAGCCTCCCCCGGGACTCCGAGCCCCAGTTCAAGAAAACACTACAGCGTCTGAGCCATGAAAATTACAATGGCTTCCTCTGGGCCACAGCGATAATTTAAACAATATGCCAGGACTCCAGCAAGTGAGAGCTGCAACCTCAGGGGAATTACATACTCTCCCTACATCTAACCCGTATGAAAAATAAATATCTGGAAATATACTAGAGCTGTCTGTAAATTAATGTAAATCTAAGAGGAAAGGCCTTATCATTGTTTGGTATATGTGATATTTTATTCTACAAATGTATTTTGCACATTTATAGGCAGTACCACTAAAGTATTACTCCACTGTGTTACATCCTAACCCTAACCCATTTTAAAAGGAAGGTCCCAGTAGTTCAGCATGTAAGCCCTCTCAAGTTAATCCGGATGTGTCGCTTCACAACATCCTGGATAGCAGAAAAACTACAGATTCCCCAGATTTGCCTTCCCCCTGGCAGCTGTTAACATTTTGTGCTCTTAATCCTATAGTAATTATATTTTCAATGGACATGAAGTGTACACTGCCCATGGCCGGTGGAGAAATAGTGAAGACTATGTTGTTCTTTATAAAAATACAACAATGGGAGATTAATCCACAGGAGAGATTGATGTGCAATCCCAATCCCAAGAAAATAACCGGAAATCTGCGATAATCACTTTGATCGCAGTGCATTCAAACATTAACATTAATAACCCGAACACCTAAATTATACCCAGAATCTTTATTCTGAACTGTGTGAAACAGCATATATGTTTGAAGCCACAATCTCTTAATTCTAATATGACCCAAAATTAATGCATTTCAAATGTATTATCTGATTCTTCCTCAACAGATTATAAACAAATGTGCAAAAAATAAACACATTTTCTTGGTAACTAATGTCTAGACTTTCACCTTACAATTTATTTGAATTGAGCAATAACACAGCTGTATTGGAGAAACTCATGGCACAGACGGGGAAATTGTTGAAACATTTAGTTGTAAGCCTCCACTCGAACACATTGTGGACTGCTAAACTGTTATGAACTGGCAAGAGCTTGCAAGAGTCAAACACAGAAGCAGACCCCAGAGCTGGTGTTGTCACTCTTTACTGTTCTAGGTTGCATCCTTCCTGGGTTCTCCTCGTGTTTCAGGAAGACTCATATTCCTCATTCTCTAGAGACCTGAACACACTTTGTGCAGCAAAGTGCTTTATAGACAGTGCCTTTCTTCCTTTCTTTACACAAAGCAACATACTTTCGACTTCAGAGATTTGGGAGTGTGTATTTGACTACAATGCTGTATCACAATTCAGAAAGGTCTGTACACTCTTTTGACCAGCTTTTCATCCATTTTGTTTATCTGCATCATTGACTTTGGCTGTTGACTGCTGGGAATTGCTCACCTCTGTGTGAAGAAGTAATTATCAAATAAACACTCAATGCATTATGATCTCTTTATATCCACGTCCTTCCACTGGTGTATGAATGATACAAGATCATGAAAACCGCATTAAACAAGAAAGGGCTTACCAAAACCCTTTAACTGACATTTTTTTCTAAAATAAACACTAATGTCGTTCAACGAATTGAAAACCAAACAGACTACATATTACACGTTATAGTGAATCTACTAACTTTAAACAAACATTGAAGACTAGTGTTGTATTAGCCTATATACTACTGTTTGTTTCAACTTCTGTTTCTATAATGAGGTTTAATTCCATGCTATACTATTGCTCTTTAATGACTTGACCTCGATCTTTGGAGCAATCAAAACTTGCAGAGCACAGACCATGTGTTTCCAGTAAGATACCACTGAACTGAATGTCTTGATTAATTTCTGCCATCATTTTTTTGCTCCTTTCTGGTACTTTCCCCTTCAAAATTCCCTTCTGAAGGCAAACAAAACAAATTGCATGTCCCATCTCCTCCTCTCCAGTTTCAGTTAGACTCATTTCTAGGAAGACATGTGATCTCTGAAAACAAGATTATATTTTATGGCAGAGAAGGATCAATTCCCTGCTTTCCAGAGTAGCTCAGCAGAATATGTTGGTATTATCATTAATGCGTACTTATCACTTTTGGGGGAATTTCATAAATGTCACAAGATATTGTATGCCTTGTATGACTTGAAAGAGTTCTAAAGAAGGAATTAAAGAAAATAACATTTAAAACTGTTCTTTTAGTTCCTGATACCCTGAAATATACTTAACTTGTTTAAAATTAAAGACTGTTATAAGACTTAAAGTGCATCATTAGCCACATGAAAAGGATTTTCCTCTACGTGCAAATGGGACACTCCTGTTTTGTGTTTTGTTAAGAATTCCTGCTTCATGGCATCACAATTTACTTTGTTCATGATAACCCTGGGATCCTTGTAATCTGGACGAGGTGGCAGTTGAAAAAGATGCAGGCTGCACGAACAGAGAATCCTTTGAACGTATGCAAGTTTTAAACACATCCATCACCACCAACCATGTCATACTAAAACCTTTATTTTACCACATAACTACAAGGCACTCTGTGTGCCTAAAGGACTTGAATAGATGACACAGTGTGATTGACATGAGGAAAATATCCATTAGATGTTTAACATGAAATAAATAAAAACATCTCTGACACACATAGCTGTCAGATATATAGGCAAAAGCACCAACTTAACTCAGGAAACTTAAAAGCTATAGTTGTTAATGGTTGTAGCAAATGAATCGGGCTCCGAAGAAGAGGAATACAACTGAATTTCTACACCAGAATCAAACGCTACATGTTTGTTGTCATTGTTATAATGATATCTCTGGCCTGGTGAAATCTGAGTACTCTGTCACTGTCAGTGTTTAATAGACACGTTTTACTCACAAGGCAGACAGCACGTCTATTAACTTCGGGCATCTCGCCTGTTCGGTGGATCTTGTGCCAGATCCTCAGGGCTGATTTTCTGAAACTCCCCCTCCTCTGCAGCACCACTTAACCTATTTATACAATAAGTTTCCAAAACACACAGTGCCTGTGCAAACAATAAGAATAAACGCAACAGCTGATTTATTCTTTTAGGTGTTTGGTGTGTGTCACTGTTTTCACTTGTATAACGAGCGGCTACAGGAGGGCTGTGTGCCCTGGGACAATAGGCAAAGCCTCTGACCATGCTTACTTTAAAAAATAGATTTTAGATGTGAATTCATCTTATTTAACTTTATTTCAACTTCTGATGTAGGAATTCTCACTAAAGTACAGCTCCCAATTTCAACAAGTAATCTGTTGGCTATTATGTTTTATATTTAAAACTGTGTACATTTAAGAAATCACTTAATCATTAGTAGAAGTATTATCCTACTCTTATGCTTTTCAAGCCTCCATGTTTTCAGGTTTTCAAGACAAACTAAAGTTTCCATCGAGCTGCCAACATATAACCAGACTCCAATACCCTGAACCTATTTCCTATGTTTACTGATTCAGATTACAGTGTAAACGGGACAGTTGTGGTTTGGAGTCCAAGCCAAATAAAACAAGCTTTACTTCCTTATCACTGTGTGGGATGGTAAATAAATAAAATTATCAACATCTTAAGAAACTGGAACCACAGAAAAGTCTTGCTACATCAAAGGACCTTTTCTCATTTAAAATGATTTACCTAATATATTAAAAAAATTAAACAATATATTTATATCAAAACATAATATTTGCATATTTTTAAAAATAGAATAAACACACACACATATAAATATGTTTGACCAAATGCCTCCTCTAGTTAAAGTGTTTGTAAATAATGAGTTATGACCTCCGTCCTCCATCATTTCCACGCAAAAATCATAGCAATGTTTAGATTAAAAATACACATTTTTGTAAACACTATCAACTGCATCTGTATTGTGATTGAGTGCATCGATTATGTGCAGTTAAATGTGTACAAGATGTCATTCCTTAGCTAATAGTAAAGAACCCAAAGCACCTATTTATGCCCCGTAGGGTGGAGAATGGCACCAACCACACTGCAAACAATGTTTAAAGGCATGACTTTGTACCAATAAGGGAATTTTTTTCTGTAATCAAGGTTCTCTTAGACAAAGCACTGAACAATATGTAGGATTTATATATGTGTGTGTGTGGTTCCTTTCATTGGCAAAAGCATATGAACTCAAAAAATATATATCAAAATCCTGTCATTCAAAAAAAAGAATGTGCCATACTGAGCTTCGCATAATAATAGCAACGACCCATACATCTGGAATACATGTTCTCAGATCTCTCGTGAAGGACCAAATCCCTCTGCTGAACCTCTTCTTTTTTGCAAAACTTTAGCTTCAGTTACAGCTAAGAGTTATTTGAAGCAATAACCAGATCCCGCGCATCTTGAAAGGAATTCCAACAGGCTCTTAAGACAAGATGGAAAACCAATCTGGAGCACGCTGTCTAGAGACGAGCTGTCTTTTCAGCGCTGCTGTAGATGCCACACTGCGAAGGCAATGTGCATTTTACAAGCTTTCTTCAGTATCCCATGTGACTGCAGTCATGCTGCTTTGCTCTGTTTACATGCATCTGTTGACAATGAAGCATTTCCTCATCGCACCTTTCCTTCTCACTCAAACCAAGTACGTGAAACAAGCCAGGTCTTTGTTTCAGAGAGGTGTGGTAGATGACTGAGCCTCCCTCCCCCTGCCTGTCTGCTAATTAAAGACTCAACATTTTCTGCCGTTTGTTTAATAATAACCCACTCACCAACAAGTCTCTCACATTTTCAGTTGTTCCATTACTGTTGTGCAAAGCTTGTGGATCTTAGAATTTACATTGTATTCCTAAAACAATTCAAAGTTTTATTGTGTACTTCAAATGCAAAACACAATATACAGTTGTCTTTGTTGTCATTTAAATTATTCACTGTGACACCAATAAAACAAAACCGAATATTTGCTATACTATATAACTTTAAGTTGATCGTTTGCATCACCCTGGATGATCACACCACACGTCACACTTTGTCAGATTCTTTCTATGACAACTCTCAGGAATTACGGTTTATGTACAATGGACTTCCTCGACTGGTTAATTAATCGCTGGTAGATTAAGTATTACAAAGTGAAAGGATGTAGAACTCTCTAGAATCCCAGGGAAATGCTATACTTCATGGGCTACTTTCACAAACATAGATTAAAACAGATTAGTCTTGACTAGTCAATTATATTTCAGTTAAGACTTGTGTTAATAGAGGTCTTCAACACCAGCCAAATAAATACACATGGTTAGTCCAACTTATACTGTAACATATTGGGCTGCACAAGTCAGTGATATCTAATATTGGCACCAATCAGTACAGTATCCCTTTCACCGCAGCATGTGGTAATGCTCAAATTATGAGTAAAGGGATGGTTTCTGAATTGTGCTGGTGCCACTTAAGATTAGTTAGATGACACAAAGTATTGGTAAAATCTTACCACACGTGATGTAATGAAAAATATTTCTGTCTTTATGCATGTCTCCTATCACATCATACACCTAACAACCTAGCATACTGAAATACTATAAGGAAGAAACACCTACAATGATACAGAAAACTACATTTTACTATATAAAACCAGATAAATGTTAAATGTATTTGCAAGTATCTTACAATGCAAGGGGACAAACAATGGTAGTGCTCAAAAAACAATACTTTGACAGTAGCTGTAGGTGTGAGCCAGTTATTTATTACATCCTCACCTGTCTAAATAACGGGGAGAATTTAATGTCTGTTCTTTTGCAAATGTATTTTTATTTTGCAACACCCATTTTTAAATTGGATTTATAGAAAAGCTAGTCTATTCATATTACAAATTGAGTGTACAGTATCCATACAATGGCTCATTTTATTCCTACAAATACAGTACATTGTGTGGAGGGGAAATAACACAAATCAAACAAAAACAAAATCTTCTTTCAGGTATACCCAGGTTAAAGAAGCATGCTTACAGAAATATATCAGCACATAATAATGATTTTTATGAGCGTGTAATACTGTGCTCATAAAAACATCATTGCACTTCTTCATGCGAACTATCCCTATAAATCTGAGCGACAATAAAAGCTAAAAGCAGCCGTTGTTATAGGATGATCTAAACTTTTGGAAAAAGCCACTCTAGTGCGGTCCAAGTGCTTTTTGGAGGAGTATAAAAGTTATACAGTTATTGTTAAAAAAATGATAGTTGCATACAATTTGTAGCTGAATCTAACTGGACGTTAAGCATCCACTGTCACCAGTAGACTGCTGCCCTGTATTCAAGGAACATGCAACAAGTCTATGCATCCCAGCGTCTTCAAACTTGCACGCACAACGGGGACAGGCATCCCTTACCTGGGTCGTGAAAAGGGACCAGCGCAAAGTTATACAGAGGCTTCTTTGGTCTGCTTAAAGATGTTTCCAAGATCTTGGAGGCGCCTTCAATGACCTGCACCAGGTCATCGTACATGGAGCCCGTCACGTCAAAGACGAACGCCAAGGTGGACGCGCCATCAGGAATGGCTTCCTTGCTCTCTCCAAAGTCTGGATCCTGGGCCACAGACAGAGCCACCAAGAGGGACAGCAGCGCACACCGAAGCGACACACGTCTAATAAAGCCCATTTTCAGCCTATAACAAACGGTTCTGCTCCCAAAGAAAACGTCAAGGGGAATCCTGTGGGATTGGGAAATGCATTGGGTTCGACCAATGTCAACGAATGGCAATATGCAACTGAACTGTGACTATGCACTGTTGAGCTCAGAGAGAGAAACCGCGCTCCTCGGTTGTTGGAGATGCTGTCCTTGCTTCTGTCTCCAGCTGCGGGTGTGCCTCCCCTGGGTCCCGGGACTATGTGCTGCCCAGACAGGCAGAAGTGCGCAGAAGGAGTCGCTCAGAGCGCCTGCTCCACACCGCAAGACCCGCACTGAGCTCCGCCGCTGCACACGCAAGCGCATCCCTTTAGCACCGCCGCGGCGCGCTGATTGGACCGGGCGGTTTTGGGGTTGCAAGAGCCCGTGTTCAAAGAAATGCCCTCATGGGTGATACAGTGCGGGTCTCGACCATGCAATTTGATTAGCAATAGGAACAGAAAAAGACAATACATCAAAAACGCATAAATACTAAATGTTGTGAAGGCTCAATCCAGGTCAATTTACATGGATAAAAGACTAGAATTGGAACAAGATATATAGCCTATATGATGTCTAAAACTAAAAAAGCGAGAATTAATTAGCAGAAAAGAAAGTTTATTAGAACACAATTTTCTTATACTATTTTTACAACCCATAAAAGACCTTAACACAGATTTGAAAAAAAAAAACCTAATTAAAAACTAATATATATGCTTCAGTGTTGTAATGCTTACTTGAAATGTCAGAATAACATTCAATTTAACTACTCTGTTCTTACGAAAGCATCTGCCACATTTTGCAGGTTTTCCCTTTGGTAAACACTAATCACAAGCCATGTTTAATAGCAATATAATCTGTAAAATGTGTAAATATTGGGACAACAGAGATAACGGGTTTTGTTTTCATTGTATTTTGGACATGATTGTTGGTTTTCCTCCAGTGATTGCAGTCAGTTTGTTTTTTATGGTAAAAGTTTTTTTTCAACCTAAAGTTGATCTCATCTCAGAAATATCAAAATGCAGCTGTTTTACTCACTTTGCTGACATCTACTGGTATTCTGTAGGACTTACTACTTCATATCTCTATTATCCAGGGCTGCCCCTGATTTAAGAAAAAATACATTCAAATATTAGTGCTCCAAACAGTGACAAATGTAGTCGTTTTGTTTCCCTTTAGGTGACTTTATGTATTATTTGTGTTGTCTACTAATGACAACATTCCCCACATGTTTTACAGCACTATTAGTGTTATTGTTGTTTTATTAATAATAATGCATTCCTCTTTGGACCTACGTAAAAAAAATATGAGTAGTTCCAATTTAAAAGGCACCCCAACCCACAGTTTTTCAATAAATGAAAAAAAAAAAAAATCCACTGTATGAATTTGTATATGTATGTATATGCATATTTAAATATGTATGTATGTATGCGTGTGTGTGAAAATATGCATGAAGACATGCTTGCAAAGCTCAGGAAACCAAAACATTTAAGTTTATATTTTGGGGGCACATCTACTTTTAAAATAAGTTTGTGTTAACATTTACATTTAAATCATTAGTACACCTGCAGTAGATAAAGCTGTTAAACACTTCCGAGCAAGTGCAGTCTATTTTTGCAAATGTCCTAGGATAATTTAAATACCTCTGGAAGTACCATCAAATCTATCAAGCATACACTTCTTTTATTTTTTCTCCACACAAGGTATCTCCATCTTACAGTCCTTTCTAGTGCAAATTGAATGCTTATCTTAATTCCACATCAAATAATTTTTTTTTTTTACAGATTCACAGAAAAAGTGCTGCCAGAAATAACACTGAGCTTAAGAAAAAATACAAAGCCAATCATTAATATCCACTTAATTTATCTGAGATGATGTACTGTCCCTCTCCACCAAAGATCCTAAATCATATCTGACAAACAGACTCCAATATGTACAGATTCATGAAAATTACTGAAGTTTAACTGAGGTTAAGTACACAGTACCACAGGGATCAGTCCTCGGACCTATACTTTTTTCATTGTACATGCTCCCTTCAGGTGATAGCATTCGATAACATAATGCTAACTATGCATATGACACACAATTATATTTGTCAGTAAATCCTAACAATACAATAGATATACAAACACTAATCTGCTGTCTGAGATTAAAACTTGGATGATAAGTAATATTCTTATGCTTAATTCTGATCAGACAGAAGTCCAAATGTTTTGGGAAAAAAATCTAAATGTTCATCATACACTGACAAAACTGACTAAAATTTAATTTAACCCCTAAGGAGATGGTGTGAAACCTGGGTGTAATCTATGATGAAAATCTATCATTTGAACCACACATTCAGGATGTGTTGAAATCTTCCTGCCTCCAGCTTAGAAACATTGCTAAATTAAGATAATATTTCTCATTTTTTGACACTGATAAATTGACACATGTATGTGTTACATTTAGATTCGATTACTGTAATGCCATTCTGTCAGGTAGCACACATAGAGCTATTTCTGCTGCTGCAAGAATCTTAAGTAAAACAAAAAAAAACATGAACACATCACTCCAGTAATAGCTTCTCTTCACTGGCTGTTGTTCTCTTATTAGCATTTAAAGCACTAAATGGACTGGCACCTCCCTACTTAAGAGATCTCCTTATCGATTAAGGATACACTCCAGGTCGGCCACTGAGATCGCAGGAACCCGGTTACTTAGTGATCCCTGAAATACAGAAGAAAACCACAGGTGGTAGGTATTTATTTATAGGGCTCCCAAACTGAGGAATGATCTTCCAGCCTCTGTAAGAGATGCTTCCTCTGTCTTAGCCTTTAAATCACGGTTGAAGAATCATATTTTTGTCTCTGTTTTTCTAGCCCATAGTGCCGCTGGTGTACCATGGACATGCAATGCTCAATTGTGATGTCCTGCATTGTTTGACCAGTACCTGAGCACAATTTAAGAACAACTATATTGTCTGAAGGACATGCAACCATTAGGCCTCAGCCTTAAGCCGTGGACCCACAGAGATTTATTTTCTCTTATAACAATCTACCATGCATAGGAGTTTTTGTTTTTCTCTCGTCCGTTGGTTTATTTTATGTTGGTTTACTTTTAGTTAATTTAAAATGATAAAGGTAGATTTAATTTAATTTTTTATTTTGGTTTAGTATGTTTATCATTCTGTAAATTGCTCTGTGAGACACCAGTGATAAATTACTATATAAAAGCACAAGATAGTTCCTTATGATTCAGACAAGGTGTGTGAAATAAAATGAGATCCAGGGATATCGTTGCTTTGAATATTTTTTTCAGGACATTAACCTCTAAATGCAGCATTTTGGTACACTTTGAGACATACATTAAAAAAAAAGGACTGTTATATCAATGTTTTGCCCCTGGTTTCTACTGTATTGTTTAGAGACAGAAAGTCAAATGAAACCTATAGCACATTTAGGGGGGGAAGATGGATATCAGCCATGCAGTTTTGCACATTTAGGCCCTACCACTCAAACACTGCCTTATAAGTACATTATACATGCATACTTCTTTTAACTGAAGTTGTTCTGAATCCGTGGCTAACAAAAACGTTGTGTTTCATAGCAAAAACATGTTGTTTACAAGCTACAATGTAAAAGTATTTTGCTCTGGTGCAGCGCTTCATCTGACTCCGACCTTATCAGCTGAGTTCCAGGGCTTTCAGAGGATCTTTGGAATGGCTAGATATGCGTAGAGTCACGGTTTGTGATTGGATAAAAATATATAAAATCTCTAGGCTGATGACAAACCACAGTAACGTCCTTTCCATTGGTCAATACCATCCCCATGTTCTGCAGTTGCGTGCACAACACACTCATCTGGAAAGAGATAGCGCGCTTCTGTCTTACTTTGGGAGCGCACAGCAAGGACACGTACACGGCGTAGCCTCATTCAATGTTGGATAAATATATTTTAAGGTAAAACGTATTGCAAACTTTTTTCCCCCAACGGAGGCTGCAGGCCCAATTTAACCCCTGCTCATTCCTGACCTGAAGCCCCAGATGGGAGCTAGAAAATATCCTAAGTGTGCTAGTACTACCAGTGTGGTAATTTGTAACTCTTGAGATAAGTAGAATTAAACAGATAACAAGTAATTGTCTACATTTCGAGGTCCCCACATCATACAATTTTAAAAGTCCATATTTGTATTCATGAATTAAGATGTATTTCTTCTGTTTCACAAAATTTTTCTCAATTTAATTTATTGCAAAATGTTCAAAGTGTCACTAGACACTTATTTCAATGTTTGTCACACTGCAGTGCAAAATAGTTTGCTGAACCCTTATTTAAATAAAAAGGACAAGGTAAGACGTATTCGTAAAGCGTTCATTTCCCAAAAGTGGCTCTCAGTCAGTGCTGTGATTGGCTGCCGTTTAAGAGAATAAACTCTGGAGGGAGCCGGGGAGACAGATTCATATACTATAGACTTAATGTAAACAATCTAGATTAATACTTGCTGTGATTGCTGTTATTTTATTATCTCAATGGAAGATAGATTTTTTTTATACATTTCTGTTTTTATTAATGTTTTCTTTGTGCACTGAAATTTGTGATACACATTTCTTAGTAACTGAGAAGTTCATAGCCCTTACAAAACATACCTCTATCTGCAGTTCTGCAATGGATCCACATGGGGGAGATGTCATAGTTTCACAGACTCTTAAGGATCTGAGGTACCATGAGTTCCAGAGCTGCATCCCTTTCAAGAAAATGTCCAATTACATTTGATGCATTTTTAACAGTATTATAGTAAATGATTATCACAAAGGATTCTCAGATTGAGGAAAAGCCTCAAACAATAGGATCAAATGCAAATTTGAGTACTGAAAACTGAAGATTTGCCATGTAAATTAACAAGGGCAAGCATTCATTTTGACACTGACAGCTGTTTAGAAAATGTATGTATTCAGTTTTTTTTTCCTTCTGACTATAAACCAATTATATGACTGTCTATTATGAACTTACAGCATTGGGCAGATGTACAATATGATATTATAATTTAATTTCAGGCACATGTTTTACATTTTTAAATAGAGTATTAACCTTGATTTGTACTGCTGCACAGTGAAATATAACTTGAAAGAGCACATATGCTAATTCAGGTGATTTATCAAAGAGCTGAGAGGTCTGGATCAGGACCCAGCCAAGAGATTAGAGGTAATTGAGCAACAGATTGTATAAAGGTGAACGCAGGTACTTGGGAGACAAGGTAAAGTGGGTTTAATTGTGTGGTTTTTAATACCAGTTAAATTAATCTAATACTGCCACCTGGCAGTCTAGAAGGTTTTAGACTAAGTTAATTAATTAAGAATTAAGACTTAGATTATTAGTATTATCCTTAAATACATTTAATGAATGTAAAATGTCAATACAGGTGTTGTTTTTATAATACCTCCAACCCTTACACCTTTGCATATTTCTCCTCAAACACAAAATCTCTTCCAGGTTACATAACTCTCCTTACACAAGTAACCTTAAGATACCACTGAGGCACAACAGCTTTTTGCATTCCAAATGACTAATTATTTATTAACAATTGCCAAAAACAGCCAAGGACCTACAACAGATCAATGCTAGGAAATGGTCTATAAGTATTCGGCTTCCCTTTCCTTGTGGTCCCTTGCCAAGATATATCAGATTCAAGTTGGTTCAGATTACAATTCAGCAAATGTAATCTTTCTTTCAGAGGCACATTTGTTAACTAGTGTTGACCTTCTGAAAGGTATTAAATAGGGGGAAAAGATTCAAGACTAACTGCACCAGGGTGTTAAAAAGTGTTGCTTGAGACACGCATCTGCTTTGCTTGAATTCCTGTTTACTCCACTAATGCGGTAACACACATTTACAAAGGGATAATCTTTCATTTGCTTGACACTAAGGGACATGCTTCCACTGCTATCATGCATAAGAAATTAGCAAGGTATAGAACTCGTATTACAAACAAATCTCAAAGATCAGAATATAACACAATGCCATAATCTGTCCAGTATGAAAGGTTGGGACATGTCACTATTTGGTCTTTATTTTTGGTACTCTTTAAAAAGAAAAAAAAAAAAAGTCACGTTATTTTTGGTTTTGTCTTGTTGTCAATGGAGAGGACTTGTTCAATGAAATCCACATTACAGGAATGACCTTGTGCAATGCTCCCAAAATGCACTGATGAAGGGACACATGACGCCCCCCAATCCAACCCAAACAGAAAAGTAATGCAGCTCTTCAGCTCTGGTATTCAATACCCTAAATCCAGGATTAAAACCTATCTAATCTCCTCAAATCCATCTTTTGTATGCGAATACTGCATATCAACCCATTCAAATAGATTCCCAAAGCACAAGCTTTGTATGTGGCAAACCTTGTATTCAGAACTGCCAGTTACACAAGCTGGCAGCTCTATTCATGGCGGCCATTGATTATGAGACCCCTGCGTTCACTTAACAGGCAGACACGGAATCCTAAAATCAATAGTCAGAAGGGAGCAAGGGCAGCCTGCCAGCGCGGGGCCGGGCATTGTGTCCTGTTGAATGAATAACCACACATGCACACGGCTCACACCACGGAAATGATGAGCACACGCTTTCCATTGTGCCCCTGGTCTGTGCAGGATGGGGTTTGTTTGTAAATAATGAGAACGAAATGGAAAAGAGACAAACATGCAGTGACTGTCTCAGGTTTAATGAAGCTCACAGGAATGCTGAAAAGGTGGGTTTTGCAATGACCTCAAATGTATTGTCTTTATTGTCAAAGTCTACAAATCTCAACAACAATAACTTCAGTGACAATCCCTCACCTGGCATCGCTACATAAATGTTTGTATACTTTGCCGGTGTAATATTACATGATGTTTCACACTCTAGCAGTGGTATGAAATCCTTTCCTTTCTAAAGCTTAAACTGGTAGAATTTGACAATAGAAAAAGCCTGGAGTGGATAACTTCAGAACAGCACCAAAGAAGTAATACTTAATAAAGTTAATCATTGTACTTCAATATGCTTGTACACCGGTCTCTCCATCTGTGTGTTTATCTTTCTATTTGCAAACATGAAGACGGCACCAGAACATGTGAAAGTGCTGGCAGCAGGGTTCACACGTGCCTGGGAGTGTTTCACATGAGGAGATATGCTTAAGATATTATCAAGCATTATTAACAGTGGAGATGGTTTCAAACCACTTCCCATAATTGGCTGTGACAGGCTTTGTAAATCTAGACAAACAGAAAAACGAGCAGTTACATAAGCTTACGAAACTGGTGCACCAAAATAGGTACAATCAATTTCTATATACTCTGTTCATGGAAAACAAGGGGGGCAATTGGTGGTTTTATCAGAATTGACCACATAAATTACTGCACTGAAATAATATTGAACGAAAGCAATGATGCAAAAAGTACTGTACTGTGTACTGTGCAAAAGTTTTAGGCAGATGTGTAAAATGCTTTAAAGTAAGAATGCTTTCAAAAATAGACATTTTAATAGATTATATTTATCAAGTGAGTGAACAGAAGAAAAATCTAAATCAAATCCATATTTGCCTTCAAAACAGCATCAATTCTTCTAGGTTCACTTGCACACAGTTTTTGAAGGAACTCGGCAGGTAGGTTGGCCCAAACATCTTGGAGAACTAACCACAGTTCTTCTGTGGATTTAGGCAGCCTCAGTTGCTTCTCTCTCTTCATGTAATCCCAGACAGACTCGATGATGTTGAGATCAGGGCTCTGTGGGGGCCATACCATCAATTCCAGGACTCCTTGTTCTTCTTTACACTGAAGATAGTTCTTAATGACTGTCGCTGTATGTTTGGGGTCGTTGTCATGCTGCAGAATACATTTGGGGCCAATCAGATGCCTCCCTGATGGTATTGCATGATGGATAAGCATCTGCCTGTAGTTCTCAGCATTGAGGAGACCATTCATTCTGACCAAATCCCCAACTCCATTTGCAGAAAAGCAGCCCCAAACTTGCAAAGAACCTCCACCGTGCTTCACTGTTGCCTGCAGACACTCATTCATGTACCGCTCTCCAGCCCTTTGGCGAACAAACTGCCTTCTGCTATAGCCAGATATTTCACATTTTGACTCATCAGTCCAGAGCACCCTGCTGCCATTTTTCTGCACCTCAGTCGGAGGTATGGCTTCCATGAAGGCCACTTCTGACCAGACTTCTCTGAAGGGAAGTAAGCATGATGTGTCTTTCATCTGCTGCAGTAAGTTTCCTGGGCCGACCACAGCGTCTATTGCTCCTCAACGTTGCCCGTTTCTTTGTGCGTCTTCAAAAGAGCTTGGACAGCACATCTGGAAACCCCTGTCTGCCTTGAAATTTCCGCCTGGGAGAGACCTTGCTGATGCAGTAGAACTACCTTGTGTCTTGTTGCTGTGCTCAGTCTTGCCATGGTGTATGACTTTTGACAGTACCTCATCCTCACCCAGTTTTACTCCTCCTACACAGCTGTTTCTGTTTCAGTTAATGATTGTGTTTCAGCCTACATATTGAATTGATGATCATTAGCATCTGTATGGTATAATTGTTTAATCATACACCTGACTACAGTGAGGGAAAAAAGTATTTGATCCCCTGCTGATTTTGTACATTTGCCCACTGACAAAGAAATGATCAGTCTATAATTTTAATGGTAGGTGTATTTTAACAGTGAGAGACAGAATAACAACAAAAAAATCCAGAAAAACGCATTTCAAAAAAGTTATAAATTATAAAGTTATAAAAGTTAAAATACACCTACCATTAAAATTATAGACTGATCATTTCTTTGTCAGTGGGCAAACGTACAAAATCAGCAGGGGATCAAATACTTTTTTTCCCTCACTGTATATGCCTACAAAATCCCTGACTTTGTGCAAGTGTACCTAGAAGAATTGATGCTGTTTTGAAGGCAAAGGGTGGTCACACCAAATATGGACTTCTGTTCACTCACTTTGCATTTAGTTAATTGATAAATATAATCTATTAACATGTCTATTTTTGAAACAATTCTTACTTTACAGCTTTATTTCAAACCTGACTAAAACCTATGCACAGTACTGTATATATATATATATACACACACACACACACACACACATACATAATTTGTACAATACCTTAACAAACACTCATTACTGATGTTAAATTTGATCAAACCTTTAATAAATCAGTGGACTGCAGGTTCTATCTGTATTAAAGTACTTCAAACCAAATCTTAATTATACCAGCAAACAAGCTAATAAAATGTTTGTTATTAAAGTAATAAATCAATCTAGTTAGTTTTGGCTGAGCTAGACCCTAATATATTATTGTAATAATGTATTTTTAATGGAGTGACAGCATGAAAAATGTATATTGGTCAAATGTGTTATACATGATTACAAAATAAGAGATTTATGTATATTTTCCTTAAATACAACATAGTCCAAAAGGCAAATAACAACTCAGATTTAATCAATATAGTGAAGTGTGTGCATTCTGTAATTCCCAATGCAAAGCACTGAGAAAAGTGTCTGTTCTCTAAACAAAACCTTGATATTTGCAAATACTAAAAGACTACTACACATTACAAGGCCAGTAGAGTACAGCCTCTTCTCATCAACACAATTGTGTCTGCACTTGCCCATGTCTGTGAATGGAATTATAAACAGGAAGTGGAATTTCTGTGGGAATCCTGTTCACATGCAGAACCCAGAGTGGAGAGCACAATACTTTCAGATGGCAAATTGAATTAAAACTGAGCTTTCCATACACAACCCCTTTGATTTATGAATGGCTGAGAGAAAATAGATGTTTAGAGCCACACACGCAAACATACATACATATTATTGTCTGTGTCAGTTTGGCTCATTTCAGTAAGGTAGGGCTGAGCGAGGTGAGTTACTCCACAACTTCAAGTAAAGATCAGGATTGACTCCCAGCATTCACTTGTCATACTAGAACAGCTATGACTAATTGTGTATCTCTATAGCTATGTGTAATAATCTTTTTCTTTGGATATGAATCATTTACTTGAGAACTATGCTCATAATAAGGCAAATACAAACCTGTATGTACATGTACATGCTGTGATAAATCCTTCAGTGAATCCTTAAGATGTCTGTGAGTGTTGTGGGCTTGTGTTGATATAAATAAGTTTGTCATACCTGCATCCTGCCATTCTTTGGACAGTGCAGGGTCAGTGATACAGGTGACAACAACACCCGACTCTTTCATCTTCAAAATAGTGGTAGTTGTTTCTGAGAAAGGGCGGTGCAGGGAGGGAAAACCAGCATTGTCTCTTGTGTTCAGTGTAAGAAAAAAGTTCTGGTTGTTGAGGGATATTTGGCCAGATTGTTTTGCCACTTGTGTCATCTTTAATTTTATATTTAAGGAAATCAGTATGAAAGTCACTGCAGTTTAGTCAGTGCAGCAATGACTCACAGAAGCAGCTAAGCATAGCCAAGGTCATTGAGACAGCTGGACAGCAACAAGAAGCAAGCAGTAAATACACACACATGGAAAGAGAACGTATTAGAATCAATCTAAACCTACCCAGAATATATCTACCTGTATATATCATTTTTGTACATGATTCTTGTATAGCTTTTTGTATATACATTTTAGAACCTTACAATAAACTGGTCTTGAGTCCCAGCACTGATAACTACTCTCCCAGTTTGCCTACTGTGAAGTATTTTGTGGTCTGATTCCAACTTGGCAACGCAGGCCCCCACCGTCTAAACAGTTTTCAGCACCCTGAATTGTGGGACACTGTGAGCTGTCAAGCCCACCTTGCTTCCCATGTGTACTGTTTACTCTTTTATAAGTGTGAGAGACATGCCAGTTGCCAGAACCCACAGCTGGAGACAAACAACGGCAGGAACCCAAGGGAGAAAAAAAAAAAGTAATTCAGTCAAGGACAAAGATTATGGTCAAGGGACAACATAGTGGAGGAATGGTGGAAAATTATTTACTTTCTGGATTAAAAGTCGTGGCAGACTGGACTGTGATGCAATTACCTCTTCATGCAGACTCAAATTTTCAATAAAGTTCCTAAGAATGTTTAAGGGCTACAAGTTTATGATAAAAATGTCAAAATAAGGGCATGGCTGGTAGGGTTGTTAATATTAGGTTGCCCTAATAATAATAATAACCAAGCTTGTTTGTTTTTAAAGCTAGAAGTGTTATGTTTTAGAGGTGAATGACACTTCCTTCATGTGTAATTAACTGTTCACTGAAAATAATCCTAGGGAACTTCTTTCTACTGCCTTGCATAACCATACAATAAATACATAATAATTTAATTAAACCACAGAAACCATCTCCAAATATAGACACCCCGTTCAAAAAAAGTTAGAATACAAAGAACTGTATTCAGTCCCTGGTGCTGCTCTCAGATACAATTTGAATATGAAGGATAAGGTGAAGGGATGCAAGGTAATCTGAATCACAATATAATGGGGAATTTCGATTCGACAGACGAGCGACTCTGAGACGGGGGACATGCACTGACTGACTTCTTTTTATTCTGAGAGGTTCTCGTTGAAAACCACATCTGACAGATTTATATGCAGTGAATGACACAGCAACAAGGTCGGCCCAGGTATTGTTAATCACCATCAGAGAAAATGCAGCCAAACCACGCAGCACAGATTACATCCTGCTGATGTAATAGTGAAGGTTTTGTAATGCCAAATTGCAAGGACATTTCTCTCTTGGCAAGACAGCCACCGATAGACATATTGTATGTGCATTTTATATAAGATTGGGATTACAAAATAATACAGCAATGGCTGGCTACTCGATCGGGTTCTGTTCCTAAGACGGGATCACATGCAGTCACTTCTCAATGTAAAACAGAGAGCTGTGCATTGGGGGGGTTTCCTCTGTTTATCAACACAGATCATGGGCTCACGGCAAAGATCCAATCATTTCACATATTCTATTTTTATTATTCTATTATGTATTATTGTTTTAAAAACATTTGGAGGGGGGAATCAACTGGGACAGAAATGGGTTCAAGACATCACACAATCGTTTTTTTTTAATGGAGCCAGCATCACCAGTCAACACTGGTTCTTTGTTTACAGTCCCTGAAGGTTCAACTCAGAGAACATCTGAGGTATTTTTATTACACAGAACTGGTTGAGTATTAAACAGGCATTTGGCGTCCAAAAATAAACACCACAGAACTCTTTAGTAGACATGTTTCTTCATTTCTGTACTTAGTCAGATATAAGCAGTGTTCTGGGTTACAGATGCCAAAAAAGCAAATGGCAACTTAAAACACCTTAACATCCCATTCAGTGCTGTGTTGGTCAGCATTATTTTGCATGCAAGATACATGCTATCATGTTCTATTCTAAGAAAGCATAGATAATAGAAAATTGCATGGCACTAAATTCTTAAACTTTGAAAGTAAATATTATTTATTTACTGTTGACAGATAAGACCTATGTCCTTCGCTGGTGATGGCAAAACAAAAGGAAACCTAAAATGATATAAGTAACTAACAATAACAAGTTTAATAGCCACGTCTTTCCTTACATGGGGAATTTGAACAACAAAAATGCCTCAGTTGAAAAGGAAAGAAGAATCTTTCAATAAAGCTAGTCATATAATTGAGTGTACACTGCGCTGACCTCCATTGCTGGCTGTTTTGTCTCAACAGCTTGTCTGGGACCAAGAGTGGCGTTCAGAAGGAGCATTTCTCTGAATTTCTTGGACAGTCGAAAACCATCTTTGTCAATTAAATGTTAACTGGGATTGCAATTCATCCTTTGAGGGGCAAACACGCATCCTAAGTCTTATTGAATGTATCATTGTAAAATTATAACTAAGGTTACAGTGGTTTACAGTCACAGCACGAGAAAAGCATGTTAATTGCTGAATAATTTCTAAGCATCTTCCAGTAGTGATTAGTTGCTAATGCTTTTGCCAGACACTGCTATTCTAGTCATGTGGGTTTATGGGTCCTGTGAAAACTACATCCCATAATTACTATCCCCACCCCCCTCTACAGATTATCCATAACTAAGGGATCACTCTAACACTGGAGAAAAGGCATAAAGACTTGGCAACAAAAACATTTCCTCTTATGGAATTTATTTGGACATTGGGAAGCTCAATGATTCTTTATTGAACTATATAAAGGTAGATGTTTATAATATAGTAATAAAGGTATACAGATATGTATGGGAAATCAATAACATGACTCATCTGGTAAATAGCAAATTTTTAAAGATAGCAAAATCAGGTTTAGGATTCTACTAATCCAGATTTGTTAACATATAACAGAATCATGCAATTATTCACTTCACTTCACTTGACTTTTTCTAAAAACAAATCTGTCTTCAATGTATACCTGTTTTTGATAAATATAGACTAAAAATAAAATATTTTTTGTGTCAAATTACAATTACTCACATTATGTTTTGGAGTAGTCAATTTGCTTTTATTTCACATTCTAAACAAAGAATAGTTGAAGAGCCAAAACAGAAAGCTGCACAAAGTAATCACTACACCATGGTGGTTCCAATAATTGTATAAACCATTACTAGGTAATATTTAACAACACTGCTGGAAAGCTCAGTACTCAGTCCTACTTTTCAGTACTTTTCTGAAATGGTTTTAGTGGCACTCTCTTAATCGCGTTTGAACTTCAGAGGAAAACATTCTGTGAACTAACTGACCTTTATTTTATGGCTTAGTCTGTGATTGGTCACAGCATGTCTCCATCAATGAGTTCCACATTCACCCGTGTTATTCACTCCATATGTGTCGATGTGGAAAAATACAAATTAAAGCACCAACAGGACAGATCCTGAGCCACTTCTTGATTGTTTGTTTGTTTTTTTCTTCTGGAATATAAATTAAAGCCATACATCTACAGCACATAGTTTTCATCCTTCTCCCGTAAGTAGTGTCACTTAAATACCATTTGAATTGCAGGTATTGACCACGGTTTTAATCTTATCTCCCTACAATACAGAATAACCTAGGCATTTTTAAATCAATAAAAGGTTAAAAGGAAAGGTTTAGTTTAGTTTAGATTGTACTGCCAATTCACTCACTAAACTCAGCCAAGCATTAAGTATGCTTATAATTCTGCTTCACTGCCCTATTTTTCCATTCATGTGTAGTAAATCCATCACTTTTTCCATGAAGACATCCCTGCCTTCCTTAGCTACATTGCCAGAGAAATTAATGTCAAAGGAAAATCAGTAATGAAGTAGTTAACCAAAGAAATAACTGCATTAAATAACTATCCTTAACTTGTTATGCTTGGACAGAGTCAAATGCAAGACTAATGATTAGTCTTTGGTGTTGAGGGCTTTAATGTGGAAACTTATTTCATGGAGGAAGCCTGTCTTAGTCAAGAAATAATACGCCCAAAAAGAATGGATATAAATATACAAATTGTAACAGAAAAAAACAGCAAAGGTGCCTACTAAAATTGCGGAATCCCATTCAAACCCTTCAATGCTGGACACCACCTACTTAATTCTACATTTCCTCCCAAATTAGGCCTTGTTTCTTAGGAAAGTTTTGCTGTGTTTTATGTGTGTTTTTACTTGTGGCATATTCTTGTCAAATTAATATCTGCTTTCAATACAAAAAACCTAAAAACAACTTTCTTACATTTAATTAACATTTTGATCCATGGAGAAACATCATATACAATACAAAATAAGTCAGTAAAATACATAATAGTTTTGGATAATGTATCTCTTTTTGTTTCTCCCGAGACAGTTCAGCCTGTTTTTTTCATTAAGTATGAATTTCCAATTGTGGATGTGGTGAATGCCTTAATCATCTGCTGTGAGCTGTGCTTTCATTATACTGATATTTAAAGCCTGACAAAATGTGAGGAATGGAGTATATGGTATCAATTGTGTAACAGATTAACAACAACAAAAACAATAATTCAGACATCTGAATGAAAATTAAAACATATTTCCTCGTATAAAGGTCTGAAGTCATTGATTGGCTGACACTTTTTGTTATTCTGTAAAAAACAAAACTGCTTGACGCAATAGCCTATATCACTAACCATATGACAAGAGCTGCACAAAACAAACAAAACAAAACCTGAATACAGGAAGCACCATTAACCATGCAAATAACGTGACATGGTCAAGAGCTGCTCCAGAAACTGACAGCCATTAATTTAATAGTTGCCCTTTAATACCCACATCTGCTATTCATTTAGAGCTAACCAATGTCTCTACTGCTGGCTTTGGCTTTCGAGATGTAAATCCCTAGTTCTAGTCAGATCGAATCTATCAAGGATATAAGCAAAAAGCAGGGGTCTACTGTACTGTGCAGCATGAGCACCAATTTACCCAGCCATGCAAAGGGTTGGGGTTTCAGCGAGCATGCATCATTACTCTGAGCATGATTTCATAACAATAAAGAAATTCCATTAAGGCATGGCCGTCCGGGCTTAGAACCAAGTACATAACGCTGAGCTAACACGCCATTACTCGCATTCCTGGAGGATCGATGCATTCGCTGTTGATGTTAGCAAAGGGAAACTCCAATACATTTCCAATCATATCCCTATTAAAGTAACTGAAGTGACTGACCTGTAATCTGTCTGGCCTGCAGCAAAAGCAATGCAAAGCAAAATCAGGGTTTTCAGCATTAGTGTAATACAAGGCAATAGCCAAGAGTGAAGCTTTTCCATTTTCTTCAGATGAGATTAACAGGAGAAAAATATATATCGAGAGCATTATTCTTTCACTGATTTCACAAAGATATAAATATTAAAATTGTATTAAATATGTGAAATGTTAAAAGTGAATTTCTGTAACAGATAGAAGGATTTTAGGACAAAAACAAATATTTTATTACTGAATAATGATGTCTGTAGGGTCTTGCCAAACAAGAAAAAGTCATACCACACAGAGAAAATAGGGAACAGATTAAGTGTTTCCAGACTCTCGTTGTGTGGGATGAAGATGAATAGACAATGAATAGAACATTCAAAATGTAATTAAAACTACCAACACTGCAGTTACAAACACATTTTTTATTGTGTTTGCGTGTGAAAAATAAATAAATATATATATATACTACTGGGTTACAAAAGACATAAAACACATGCTCTCTCTTCCTCACACGCACACACACACTAAACACTCATCTCCAAAGGAAAATACATTTATACTGCTTTTTATCTACAACAGGGTCATTGTTAGGAACTGTGATTTGATTGACTTTCATAATCGTGTCATTAGCACAATACTTAATCTTTCCTCACATACTGACATCTTTATCGTTCTGAAATTTAGCTTACTTCATTCAGTCACACGCTGTGGAAAGGCTGTGTTTGTTGTATTAAACTGGGTAGAAACTGGTCACACATTTTATAAAGTACTTTACACTCCACACGGCTATACAGATGGAAAGGGTAGAATACGTTGCCTTGGGCCCAGTGTGGCTGAACAGTTGGCACTCTCCATGTAGTCTTCAAATGCAGTCCAGGGAAAACTCCACTATATATTAACATATGATTAAACAATATTCATTAACCTCTGTCACAAGAAAAAGCTTCCTTTTAAATAGTCGATTTTACAAGCAGTCCTCTGTGTGCAATACATAGTGAACCTTTTTCTCTAATGCAGATGGATGTCCTCCCAAATCACAAACAGTACCATGTTGCTTCTAGGCAGCTCATGATTTACGATTCTCCCAGAGATTGTGTCAAATTTCAATTTGAAAATTTGGTCCATATAGTTATCTCCTTCATTTTCATTTAAAAAATTATCACTTTCAATTTTTCACTAATTTATACAGGCTGGTAATACACAAATAGATGTATTCTTAGGGGATACTGGATTGTAGTACATTTACACATTGTCAACCACCAGTTTGAATAGATGAATAAATTCACTACTCCAACACAATTTCCCTAAGGGGGAACACTGGTAAATATGTGAACTATGGTATTGTGTCACAAAAATGAAGTTAACTGATGACTAAGAAGAACAGTCAGAATCTAAAAAACTTCCTGTTGGTCCCTCCAGCTAAATTAATGACATTTTTTCAAATTCTCAAATAATATTACATTATTGCAGGTATCCAAAACTACAGTTTATTACTTGTATTCTAGTTAATACAATTGTACGGCTGTGGACATTTCTGTTGATTGTTGGTCTATATAAAGCTTCCACAACTTTTTCAGCATTGATAACATCCCTGAGCTGCAGCTGGAAGACACAGTTGCTTTCTGACCTCTCACGGATAATGGCACGTGAACTCACTTATTCTCGTTGCCACCACTGCAGCACTTTATTTAGATAATGACTTATGAAATGTACACAAAGTCCAATCACATTTTGCATGCATCCCACTTCTGCAAAGATGAAGAGCAGGAATTAGGCAGAGAACAGTATGGTAGAGACTTAACAGAGACACAGTAATTATAATCATGAAATGTAATCTAAATAAAAGTAGCTCTTTGAGAAGATTAAAATAAAATTGTGACTTTAAAATCACAACAGGTTGAAAGGTGGAAGCATGTGAGTGGAAAACTACAGAGTCAGACTGATTATTATTGAGATTCCCCACACATACCACCAGGAGCAGACAGACGGAGCAAGAAAGCGAGGACCTTTCTGATCAATATGCTTTCGACTGGAGGCTTTTTTCCTTTTGCAAGAACAGCGTGTTCCCGAATTCAAACACAGATTCCAGGGGCACAGCTGCAGGGACATATGTACAAAGAGCCCTTGGCTGTAGTCTTCCTCTGGAACACTTCACAAAGTGGCCATGGGTTTTAACTATATGGAGCCTGTTTTTTATTGTTTAGTACAAGCTGTTTACAAACCTGATTAATAAGGGAATAACCTGCTCAGACTAATATTTGCATAACTATGATTGTTATGATGTATACATATCCAGCTTCCAACTCATTATGTTAATGTCAAATATTTATGCTTAAATGACAACAGAAAAATATTTAAAGGATAGGAACATAAATTAGCCACTGTAATACCACTTCATTTGCAGCTGGTTTGCTTTAACAACCCTGGCTTCAGTCTAACTTGGCTTTAAGGCAACCTGTGGAACATTTCATGCCTGGGGTTCTTTTTTGTGTATAAAATCACACATACCTCATATTTACTAAACACCTAGAAATATACCTAGTTTCCAAAGGCATTTTGCTAAGCAAGACTTTGACACTAAAACATCAGTAATTGGAACTTTACAGAAGGTTAATTATGAGTGCTTTTACTCCTCAAAACAAATCAGGAACACATAACAGAATTAAAATGAACTCTTGGTTTATACAAACACAAGAGGGATAAATTGTTACTGACAATGATAGTTTTGGGAACAATAATATTGTAACACATGCAAAAACAAATTGCACACAAAATGTTTATACAAGGGTTCTATCTGATTGCTTTACTCAGGAACTCAATATGTGAACCTCATGACTCATACAGCACCTTTCCTGATTTTTGCTTCAAAGCGGTTTGATTATCTCTAATTCCATCTCAGTTGGAAATGCTGTAATTTTAGAATCATGCATTACAGAAGAAAAAAAAAAAGTTTTTTCTAGTGAATGCAAATTATGATCTCTCTGAGAACACAGTCTGACAGTTTGAAAAGCATTTCAACTGTGTCCTACTTCCAGGAAAAAGGGACAAATCTAGCTGAAAGAATCTATTCTGCACAGGAAAGATGACTCCTGGAGGTTGGATACATAATTCAGCTGCCAAATTCATAGAGCCTTTGGTCTTAATAAAACAGTTCTGGATTGTTGCTTCTATCATGCAAGCTACAAAAAGGAGACATAAATGTAGATCAATGCTTACATGATCTAAACACAATATGTTCTATTCTGAACATCAACACCCACCTACCATGACTGTTGAAGATTATTTTAATTATTAAGAACTCACTAACTGTGAAAATGTCTGATGACACGCAGAACACTAATGTGGTTTTCCCACAATTTCCCGCAATTGACTATCAATAATTTCTAGAAATGTCCTTAAAACTAAATGTTTAAGATTAATTTACCTGCTGATGTTGTGTCAGAAATGTGTGCCAGAGAAGAAACTGCAGACATCGCAAAAGGTTATACACCTACAACATGCACAAGGTAAGGTGTTTTGGCATGATGGCCACATATTTTCATGTGGGTATGACTTGAGGAACAAGGCACTAGACCTATCTGTCTAAGAGCTGTGTGCTGAAGTTTAATTAACAAGCATACCTTTATCATCGTTCACCATCAAAGATACCACAATAACAATCTCCTAGGAAATCTAGTATAATGCAAGTTCTCTCCATCTTGTCAACTTAGCAGGTTGCTAACAACATGACACTTATAACATTGCTTGGACATGGAGGCTGATGATTTCGGTAGATTCTAATTCTAATTGCAATTTCTTCCCCTCCCACTGCAGAATAAAATCATAGATAAAACATTATCAGATATGAAATAATCCCATATTATACTTCAATATGATGATTATTTCTGGGGGTTTGTTGAGGGTTCAGTCCCAGGTGGGGCATCCTTCAGCAAGGTACTTTACCTAGATTACTTCAGTAAAAACCCAGCTGTAATAATGGGTAATTGTGTGTAAATATGATGTGATATATCGTGTGTAAGTCATCCTGGATAAGGGTTTCTGCTAAGCAATATAATAATAATGTCTGAGAAACAGATTAAAGTCTTAATTTTTCAAACAAATTCCCTGCTGCTGACTATAGTGCAGTAAGGGGGGGAAATGCATGGTGTATACTGGAGGTTATAAGAGTCACTGTATTTTGATTGTGTAGGCTATGCAGGATTTCTGTTTAAGAACACAAGCACATAGAGGTAGAGATATTTGAAAGAAGGTATTAATAGAGAGCTTAAAGTTCAGTAAAAACCTACTTAAGTGCTCTTTAATTTGATTTATCAAAAATAATTAGAACAAATATGTAATTATCATTCAACCACTGATTGTGTCTTCGTGTGGATATCGCAGTGAAAACGTATTTTTTCCACTTCCTTCAGTTAGATCTGAGTCATAGTATCAACATTCCCCCAGAATTCGTGTCTTTACCACTGTCATTGCTCGCTTTAGACACTTTCTTTTGCAACAGCTAATTTCCAGATGTGGCCTCTAAGTGGTTATGCAATAAAGGATATGTCGCAGAGAATATGTGATCTGGAATCTCTTTGTTTATCTGTTCATTTGACCCATTTTGAAACGTGAAAAAGTATTTGAACCAAAGGCACGTGTTAACGATTACTAAAGGATACTTAAGAGAAAGGAATTAATAACTTTGTTTTAAAGGGTCTGACTGAAGTAAACATGCACACTTTTGGAAAGCCATCATAAACACCCATTTAGGCATGAAAATATTAAGTGTGTGACTGTGGTTAATTTGCATTTATCAGTATTGACATGATAAAGATTAATTTAGTGTGATAATGCAGGATTACACATAATACATTTTCAAGACAATTCATTATGCTTTTTAAATGTACACAACTATCAGTACATAATGCATCCTGTTATCATATGTATATTATCCTAAGTTAAATGACAAAATGTATTCTTTCCAATATCAAAAGTGAAATATTTCAGGGAGGACATCCTAAAAATAATTCATACTTTTAATTAATACATTTCAATTAAATAAAAGTCAAACCATGCTTTAAAGGATAGTGTGAAGATTTAATGAAGCAATACAAGGACTTTAATCTCCACAAGATACCTTACTGAGAACGGAATGTGTTTTTTAATTGCTATTTCCAGGTCAAAAAACAGGTGACCTGTGATATATTGAGGCGTTTATAAGGACAGGGCCAAGGTCATAATCTACATAACAATGCACAGAAAAAAATATCAATCAAACACAGCACAGGTGCTTCCTGACTTCAACATGATTTCACACTAATGGCTTTTAATATACTGACCTTGGTGGAGCTACAGTGACACACATCAAATTTAAGTTTTTTTAGTCAGTGATTTCTTTTTTAAATGTATTTCACATTTTGGTTATTTTTCGTTGCTTAGACTTCCTTTTATAATAATCAACTGCAAGACATCATTCTAGATTTTGGACTCTTTTGCTGTGACACAAAATCACAAAGTCCTTTACTTGTCTAGCATTAATGCAGTGCTACTTTACGGTGCTCACCCACCCACTTAAGCCTATTTAGGAATTAGGTTAATTAGCGAGGTATAGCAAAAGACCTTTAGCAAATAATTTACTGAAAAAGGAACACAAATTAAATCAAGCACAATAATAATCTCAATGTAAAAAAATACTTAAAAAAACAACATATTCTAAAGTATTTATGTAATGTGAGTTCTGCGTTGCAATAAAGCTATGAGAGTAGATGCAGAATGCCACTAGTTCTTTCCATGTCGCTCAAAAAAGCAATTCACAGTACAAAGAGATTCTTGTGAGGTTGCCAAATCATGTGAGACTGAAATAATGCAGTTAGGAAACTAACTGTTCAGGTCATCCATTTTATTATTGGTGAAGACCGAATAAATAAATAAATAAATAATATAATGAACATTGTGTGTTTATTCCCTAATTATTTCTAATAAGTTTCTACTCTGTTTCAAATTTTAACATGGTTCAAAAGCTAAGGTTAGTTCTTAGGAATTGCTTTGCTCAAACAAACACATTATAAATTAAGCTTTATTTATATTTGCTTATACTGCTCAGCTCAAGAGTACCACACTATTCATGTAAAATGTTAAACAAATGTACCATTATGCATAATGTGTACACATTGGTGAAGCCTGAGAATTATATTTAAATGTGTAAAAAGGAAATGAAAGCATATTTGTTCTTCTTTCCCAGAAAAATTGAACCCTTTTAATCTACCCATAATTTGGTGAAGTGGTTTGGATATTTTTCACGTGCATCTTAGTGTAAGCAAGATAATGCCTCTGGGCTATGACTATAAGATTACAGACTCATGCAGATGGCAGCCATAGCTGATGTCAGGGGAGGCCTTGGAGTATAAGTGATTTTTGAAGTACAAAACCATCGGTGCCTGCTGGACAAAGATGGGATGGAAGAAAGGAAAACTGAAAAGGAAAAAGGAAAAAGGAAAACTGAGAAAGATAATCAAAGTATAATTTCATGTGGTGACCTAGACAGCAATATAACATATTAGTTAAATATAATAATAGCTAATATTGTCACAAGAAAGACATATATGCAATATCTTAGATTTATAACATATTTTTAGTTCCTAGAAGTTCACAGAGTTTCTCTTGGATAGAAAACAAAAAATAATAATACTAAAAATAACTTAAATGAAAGTTTCCAGTGACTTCTGACATTGAAGTGCATACTTTTCCAACAGAAAATGCTGAAAATAGTCCGGTATCATTTTCTTATTATGCGCACATCAGGAATGCTCAATCTGCCATCTCGACAACATCTAGTCATCGAAGAACAAACAAAGAGTCGACTGAGTTGTACTGACTCCAAAGGCAGTGTGTTGCAATCTGGCCGGTCGAGTGCATCACCCCAACTTCAAAAACACCTATAGTACGTGTTTCCTGCTTAGGTAAATCATAATTCCCACCCATCAGTCACTGAAGGGAAGAAATAGGTTTCGAAATAAAGCACATCAGTTGAGAATTCGGCAGAGAATGTTCCAGGGCAGGCACAATTTTACCTCTATTTGGTATCTACTTCGTATTTTTGTCTATTTATAGTACTTTAACCTCAGTTAGAAAACGAAACCTAACAGCAGACTAATTTTGGTTGGCTTCCATGTGCAATCAGTCTGTAGCAGTGATTAGAATTTATTTTCTCATTCCACATGAATGTGTCCACAAACCAACTATTATAATTACAATGGACTATTGAAACAGATGTAGATATGTCCAGGGCTTATCACAACTGTATGTGCAATGTTTGTCTGTTGAGTTGTCTGTTGACACATGCTGCATTAAATCACTTGGCTGTCACTCAGGATATTCCCCAGAAAATGTGTCCATATTCTGCCTTAACAAATATGTGTTTTTGTGAAGTTAGAAAAGCTATTATTTAAAATCACACAGAAAAAAATTAACACATAATTGAGAGTCATTATTATTTTGTTCTGATCATGACAAAAAATAAATCTGTGTGTGTGTGTGTGTGTGTGTCAGGGGGGGGATAATAGGTACAGGGATAGAGAGGGATGGAGAGAGAGATATTATAAGTTAGGTCGTAAAAATGTAATAAGAAATAGTTTTGTGCTTTAAGACTGTTTTGAAGTGAAAGTAATTCCTCCTTTCTAATCCATTGAATGTCCTCTAAGTATAGCCTATAGCTGCCAGTTTCACAAGTTTTTGACGTTAAGATTTTAGCAAAATAAGAGAAAGTAATTCATTCTTACCTGATTCCGGGCCGAGAACAAAGATACTGAGCGGGGAAACTCTTAGCATAAGAGATTTCGATTGATTATACAGGGTAAAACCTTCAGAACAGTCACCTATAGAAAAGCAAAGTTTACAACTAAAGTAACCTTCTAAAATATTACATAAGCCATTATGTTTCATTTGCATACACTAATAAACTGCATTCTTAATGTTTTATAATATAAGCAAAACAAGAACAGTCATGACCAACAATATCATGTCCCCAATCCAATTAATGAACTATTATAATAATACATGATACATATTTCTTACCCCTTCTTAATATAATCCATAATTTTGTTTAATACTATTACTTGTTTAAGTGGACACTTAAGATCTTTTTCAGGATTCTTTTGGCTTTAGCTTTCATTTGCGTATCTGCACATGCATGCAAACACACACAGACAAGGGTTAACATTTGCTGCAGTTTTAGCCCCAGCAAGTGCGGCACAATTCCCAGAGCTGCACCACTGCTGCCAAAAAGACACGGCTGTATATCTGAAATATTTATACTGTTATAGTCAGAACACATCTGTGACACTTGAATGCATTCCTGCAATAAGTGCTGAAAGTTACTGCTTTGGGACTGTCCGACTTTTGATACTGAGATTATTTAGCATTGTGCAGCTACAAATGTAAGAATTAGTCACGTGGTACCACACCTGACAAAATTATAGGGATGACATGTTGCATACTCTTTAATGGTGTTTAAGAGTCAGACAGCTTTGCATTTAAGAGCTATTAGAGATACTGGCAGGGATTTTTTTTTTTTTTTTTTTTTTACATATCTCGATAGTTAATTTCACAGTAAAATTACAATTATTAATAGAACTTCTATGGGTTTTAATAATACCTGACTATCACATTAATCAGTTAAATTATAAGAGTGGAAATATAAATGTGTAGCCTATACTGCAACGGACAGTAATGTTGAAACTGGCTAATACGTGCAAACAGGAAGAACCTGTTTACTTCAGCTAATCTCTCTTGATCTAAATACTGCCTAGGATCCTCAATTTACAAACACAATACATTCTTACAGAAAGCTTTTAACAAGGCTGTGTGTAAGGGCCCTGCTCAAGGGCCCTGAAGCGTACGCTCGATAGCCAATCAGCAGTAAGGATTTATACCAATCCGAACAGATGCCATTCCTTTCAAATAATAGTCAAATATTCTAGGTCTGTCTCTGCATTATTATGCTACACTGTGATTTCCTATTTTGTTGTGCATCTGATTTTACTCCCCATTATAATATTAATACTAATACTTACACTCACCTAAAGGATTATTAGGAACACCATACTAATACTGTGTTTGACCCCCTTTCGCCTTCAGAACTGCCTTAATTCTACGTGGCATTGATTCAACAAGGTGCTGAAAGCATTCTTTAGAAATGTTGGCCCATATTGATAGGATAGCATCTTGCAGTTGATGGAGATTTGTGGGATGCACATCCAGGGCACGAAGCTCCCGTTCCACCACATCCCAAAGATGCTCTATTGGGTTGAGATCTGGTGACTGTGGGGGCCAGTTTAGTACAGTGAACTCATTGTCATGTTCAAGAAACCAATTTAAAATGATTCGACCTTTGTGACATGGTGCATTATCCTGCTGGAAGTAGCCATCAGAGGATGGGTACATGGTGGTCATAAAGGGATGGACATGGTCAGAAACAATGCTCAGGTAGGCCGTGGCATTTAAACGATGCCCAATTGGCACTAAGGGGCCTAAAGTGTGCCAAGAAAACATCCCCCACACCATTACACCACCACCACCAGCCTGCACAGTGGTAACAAGGCATG
This sequence comes from Amia ocellicauda, assembly GCF_036373705.1. NCBI lineage: Eukaryota > Metazoa > Chordata > Actinopteri > Amiiformes > Amiidae > Amia > Amia ocellicauda. Next base: position 19,245,062 of record NC_089868.1, on the reverse strand, counting down.
ATGGATCCATGTTCTCATTCTGTTTACGCCAAATTCTGACTCTACCATCTGAATGTCTCAACAGAAATCGAGACTCATCAGACCAGGCAACATTTTTCCAGTCTTCAACTGTCCAATTTTGGTGAGCTTGTGCCTCTTTTTCCTATTTGTAGTGGAGATGAGTGGTACCCGGTGGGGTCTTCTGCTGTTGTAGCCCATCTGCCTCAAGGTTGTACGTGTTGTGGCTTCACAAATGCTTTGCTGCATACCTCGGTTGTAACGAGTGGTTATTTCAGTCAAAGTTGCTCTTCTATCAGCTTGAATCAGTCGGCCCATTCTCCTCTGACCTCTAGCATCAACAAGGCATTTTCGCCCACAGGACTGCCGCATACTGGATGTTTTTCCCTTTTCACACCATTCTTTGTAAACCCTAGAAATGGTTGTGCGTGAAAATCCCAGTAACTGAGCAGATTGTGAAATACTCAGAACGGCCCGTCTGGCACCAACAACCATGCCACGCTCAAAATTGCTTAAATCACCTTTTTTTCCCATTCAGACATTCAGTTTGGAGTTCAGGAGATTGTTTTGACCAGGACCACACCCCTAAATGCATTGAAGCAACTGCCATGTGATTGGTTGGTTAGATAATTGCATTAATGGGAAATTGAACAGGTGTTCCTAATAAACCTTTAGGTGAGTGTATGTGACTACTACTAATAATAACTTGTTTGTGTCTCATCAGCGTACATACCTTTGTCCATTCTCTATAAATATGCTTATCTTATTTTTTTTAAACTTTTGTGTTCAAGTTATCATTAGCCTATTATTTACTAATATCACTGCTACTACTACTACTAATAACAATACAAATAATAATAACAATAACACTCCTAAAGCTGCTTCTTCTTCTTCTCTTATTATTATTTCATGTGAAATTATGGTTTGGGGTTTGTGTGTAGTAAAATGTAGTGTTCTGCACTGTGGGAAAAACACAGCAAAGTGTAGAGTGATGTACTGTGGTCGCCTATACACAGTACCATGCCGTGTGGTGCACTGTGAATTCTCTACCTCTGCCAAGAGTCCATAGTAACCACAACCTGTTGACATTAAACTGCAACGATACAAAATTAATGATCGCAAATGTGTTCATTTTAAAATACAATGATATACAGACAGCTATGCAATATGGCAATTGAAAGCTCTGGGTCTCTAGTTTCTAAAGAGCTATGAACCAGCATTTGAATTGGAAGCAATTTCAAATGAATGCATGATTGGGATTAAATTCAGCACCATGCCGGGGCTCCAAAACAATGTTCGAAGGGGACAGGGGATGTGTCATAGGGGACAAGAGTGCAGTCTTTGGCTCATATGGTGTGTGTATCTGTTTGTGTGTATACTATACTTTAGCACATTTTTACCATACTACACTACACTACACGTTATCAAATTTTACCATGTTTTTGACCATGGTAGACTCTACCTTACCATGAGTTTACATTTTTTTACCATGTTTTTAACATATTTTAACTGTTTTTTACATTGATTTTACCAAGCTTCTCCCAGATTTCTACCATGTTTGTATCATGCTACAACAATACTACACTTTACTTTATATTAGCATGTTTTTCATTGATGTGAAATAAGTCTGTAAATCAAAATCCAAAGATACAAAATCAATATTTTCCTTTAACAGAGAAGCTGTATGATTGGTGATATAATAGTATAGATATAGCACTACTGTTTAGCTCAACAATGATCTACATTCTGCTGTTACAAACTGAAGCACATCAAAACATGTATGCCTGTACATTAAACAGTGACTAGTGCCATGTGTATGGGTTTATTCTGGTCTTCTTGGAGACAAAATGCATTTTGACACTATTTATTTTTGTCTTTTGAAACAAGAGAGGGCAGACAAACATAATACATATTATTTAAATTTGCATATGGTGTAACTTTCCAGGTAACTTTGGGACAATGTTGTTTTTTTTTCATTAAAAAAAGTCAGCTATTCACTACACGCTCTTCTGCTTGAATTGTATGTTCCGATTAAATGTGTGCACTATTTTGAGCATGTTCTTAAGGTTTAAATGTTATCATGTCCTCAATCTTATACACTTTTATCTTTCATGACTTTAAAAGGAGGCTGGATTTAAAACTGTTCATAAATCTTATGGTGTCAGCCATATGTTTTTATTTTTTCTCAATGGACTCCAGAAAGGTTCAAGAAAATAAATGATTCAAACAAATCAGAGCGAATACATGCAAAACAGGTAAATGCCAATTCAGCATCTGTGTGGGTCCATGTCATTTTACAAAAGTCTCCTCTTGTTGTATTAGCATATTCAAATCTTGGTGCCTTGTGATTAAAAATTTGCTGAAACTGTGCCGTTTATATAAAGAAATATAAGTAACATTTGGAAACATAGTGAAAAGCAAAATTTACTCTGGTTGCTCCGTTTTTATTTTATTCATGTAAATTATATGTGTGTGTGTGTGTGTGCATGGAAATGGTTTAATAGTCAGGATAAATAAAACATGCCAGTAGCAAAATAAGGAGACAGAAACACAAAACAAAAACCAAATAATCAAACCTCTCATAAATGATTCAACTCCTAAAACCAAGGAACTTGTGACTGCTGGACCTGCATATGATAAAATTCTGTCAATACTGAATTCAATGATGGACCCGAACCAATCCCTTGTCCCCATCCAAACCCAGGATCCATACCTGATTACAACAGTAAAGAATGTAATTGTATCCACGTTTGTTGACAGTAGTTGCTTGGCTATTAACATGACTCTGCCAGGGGACTGAACAGTGTCTGTCTGTTGCCGTGGCTATCACAATAATACTGCCACTTAATTATACAGGGTGCTCATTAAAAATAGTTAACAATGCTCTTACGAAACTCGTGTGACTGTAGTTGCAATTTGATCCATTAATCCTATTACTGTTTACACTGCTCAGATTTAATCCTTACCTATCCTTCGAGGTTAAGATCCCCCAAGAAGTTAACGTCAACTGGGACTGTCTCCAGTGACCTAGGCTGTCCGAAAAAGGAAAGATAGCTGTAGGCCACTTTTGGTTTTAATCTTCACTCAGTGCAAATTATATTCCCCATTTCATTTCTCCAGAAAGAAAAGCAAAACAATAAATAAACAGTTACATACTGAATATACAGTTCATACTACTACTAATAATAATAATAAACTAAGAAAGACAATTAGATTTAATATATAGTGTCTCTGAATGAGAATATTTGTTTTTAGATTGTACACACTAAAATACACTGATATGCAGAAGCTGAACAGTACACCTAATAATGAATCCTAGCATTCAGAGCTCCAATCCTACAATATGCATCTTTAATTCATATGCACATATAATTGCAATTAGCATCGTCTGCTCAATGCTTTTGGAGTCTCAATTACCATCCCAATGTTGTATCATATGCAAAACTGACAAGCTTGTTTGAGAAAATGTATATATTTCCATACAGGGACTTACACAATACTGTAGCATTGGCCACAAAGGATATCATTGCAACTGTTCTTTAGCAGCCTAGTGTCAAAGGGCTATGTTCATACTTCACAAACATGTTAGCCATGGGGTCACTTCAGCGTAGTCATAGATTAGTTCAAGATACGTCTTCATTTTGAAATAAAACCACACATTGGCAGAGCCTTTGTTTGGTGTTTAAAGAATGAATCAGTGAACCAGCCTTATTATATTAGAAAAACGCAGAGGTTTGTTTTCATCATCCAATTTGACCTCACACACCCTACCATGTTCATTTACAATGTAAGGTATTAAACCGTATTAAACCGACATTTTACGGTGCAAAACCAAGTCCAGCCCCTGATGGAAAGTGGAAATTACCAGCTGGAGAAAAGCCGAGTGACCCCGGCGCTTCGCAGCAGCACTAACCCGCTTAGAGCCGCCGGCCCCGCCTCGCCGTCACTCCGCGGGCAGTTCAGTCGGCCCCCTGACGTCACCGGCCGAGCGGCGGTTCCGCGGCTTTGTTAAGAGCGCGCCGGAGCAGCCCCGCCAGCAGTCGAGAGCAGCCGCTTCGTGTCGACAGCAAGACGCGTCGAGCCCACAGCCCTCCACGTCCCATCCGCCTCGCAAGCCTGCATACCCGCTATCCGACACCTCTGAATTCACATTAAATATGTCTACCATCGTCTGCTGCCCCAAAAAACAGGTAAGGATACACTTACGCGCGTGTGCGGACGCCTGAAAGCAACGGCAATTCGGAAGAGTGACGTGTTGCTGCTGGTCAGCTAAATTGGGATGGTGCAGAACTGTCGATTTTGTTTTATTCTTATTATTTCCTTGAATGAACTGTATTGTGGTCTGAATCATTCATTTTAAGAACAAATGCCAGATTTAAACCTGCTGCGTGAGTGGACCCCGGACATTAATTTTCAATATGTATGCAGGCGTGTATTTTTAGTAGTTATTCGCGGGTCGGACCGGTCGCAGTGGCACAGCTGGGATAGTACCCAGTGGATCAGGTACGGTAGACGTGGGACGTCTCTTAATTTTTTTTAAGCCTGATTTTTGTAATGCCTTAATCTAACTCCATAGGCCGGACTGAGCATGCTTCCTCAGTCTTCAGCGCTCAGTAAGGTGACCTGTAAAAGGGGTCAGGATCTGGCCCTGCATTGTTTTAGTCTTTGATCAGCCCTTCCGTAGCATTTCAGGGGACGTGGGTAATGTTTTGTGTGTAAACCATCTAATATCCTGTTTTGAGTCTCTGTTTCGATTGTAATATAAAGCTTAAACGTGTTTCAGTATTGTCTTTCAATTCATTGCATGGATATGGAGTTTTTTTTATTTTAACCACATAATACACATCCTCAGGTATAAAAAAAAAAACAAATGCGGGATTTTTGTATATGTCATTTTACAGTTTATTAAATAATTGTGCTGAAAAAGAGACGATTGCATTAAAACTAACGGTTTTTTCTTTCTTTCTTGTGGCTAAGGTTATATTTAACTTGCATTAGTAGATCTATTGCAAGCCAGAGGTTTGGTGTGGTTATAAATTGAACATTGATTTGACTGGCCATGGCTTCTGGGCTGTGTCTATGCGCGGTATTACGATTGATTTGGACGACGATGTGTGTGTGTTACGTTGGAGTAATGCAACCCCTAATCCAAACACTAAAGCTGTATTAAGGCGTTAAAAAGCTCTTCTGCTAATATGTTATTCAGTGCACGTTAGATTTCCCCCCCCCCGGAAAAGAAAAGGATCTTCAATAAAATCTACCACACGCCTGACCCACTTTTCCCTCTCTCTATCCCTCCCTCCGCGGTGGGGGTGGCAAAAACGTGGGTTGTGTTCTGCAAGTTTATTGGCACCGATGCAACCTCATCCTCGAATTCATTAAGGCAGCCAACTAAAGTGGCGATTGAACAGAGATGTACAGCCCTGCCAGCGAATAGGAGACACTGATTGGGAGGCTAATGAAGAGAGAGAGAGAGAGAGAGAGAGAGAGAGAGAGAGAGAGAGACCGGGGGATTGTAACTTAGCACGAGGATGAAGCGTGACGTAAGCGGGATTGACGTCACGGGGATTTGCGTTACGTCCTGTTGCGAAGCCGGAACTGCACATCTCACTTGATTTTAATACTACCTATAACCGGTCATCTTGATTATATACACACACAAGACGTATGTTTCAGAAGTAGAAACAAACCATTTTAAACTGATATGGCTATTAACCTTTTATTTAAAACGTGATCATTTGTACTGATTATAAAATGGTGTACGTGAGTTAATGTATAATTCTTCCAGGCTGCACAATTTGTTACTTGTATTCATTTATTTGAAATCCCACCCTAGGCTTTACTGTTTTATGGTGCCGTTTTTGATAGTCTAGAAAATGATTGGTAGGTTGTAAAATGTGAAGTCAATGAACAGTCACCGATTTGTCACTGTTGCTAGAATTCAGTTTGATCCTCTTGGGCTTTATTATAGTGCAGTTCTAGCTCTTGACCTTTGACTGTGTAGACAGAAATAAGATGCCTCGCTATGGAGATTGATAGCTGGTGGAAATAGTTCAACCGAATATCTCTTGTTAATACGAATTAATTGCATTTATAGGAGTTCAGAGATTTCCTACAACTGGTCTCTTGCAATATGTTTCTTATTATTTTGATCCTCTTTTTAATGTAATCTCTCAATTCTTCATGTTGTAGGCAGAGATCTGTAGTTGGATCTATAGGTTGGCAAGCAACAGGATTATAAAAATCCAGCTCTGAAATTAAATGTTCAATGAGTGTCTAGTAATCAGATGGATCTATTGTATAATTCAGACTTAATATTTTGTTGTCATTTGGTAATGGAGCTTTGGACATTTACAAATTGACTAAGTCAATGGTTTCCCCCTAGATTGATTATATTGCCCCCTATCCCAAGTAATAGCTTGTATGTACACCTCCAGTGGTCAGTGATCAATAGTCAGTATCTGATTCAGAATAAGATGCCTGTAGTTTCAAATACTCAAACTGTTTATTACAGCCTGAGGGTGGGTGGGTATGTATGTGTGTGTGTGTATTGTTTTAGCAAATGTTTTCTTCTGAATATTTTTATGACTAGATTATACATTGAATGCCTTGCTGTTAGTGCATACTCCATATTACTGTTGATCACTTGTTTATAGGCCTGTTTGGGTTTTATTAGAAAGGACTTCCAGTTTTCTATAATTTATACATGAATGAAACCACCATTGCCAAAAGGAAATACTTATGTCATCACTTTATGTACCTTAAACATACTTTTCCTGAAAGAGGAAATCTGGAACGCTACCAAAGTGTTTAATCAGATAGGTACAGAACAACATAATGAGGCTTCTGTCACGTAGAAAGCATACACAGAATCTAGCATGTCTGAAGAATGTTCTTTGTTTCCTGTTTGTGAGTTCACTGCAATATGGCCATGCTTTTGTTTGTAGTTTGCATATATTTTGGTACCTCTATCGCATATTGCAATGAGCTATGAGTGCTACAATTTTAGAATATTAACAGGAGGTTAGCAGTTTAAAATAAGCTAATATCTAGCTTATCTAAAATGTAGTGTATAATGTGTTGCTTTGCCTAGTTAAGGAAGTGGCTGACTTGAGAAACTGGTCGTGGGACCGGAAGAGGTGTTTATTTTAAGTTCCTCTGTGAGTTTTCTTTTCTTCCTTAAATATGGCATATTTTCAAAGTTGCATTGTTTCATTTTAATTTGAATGTAGATTATTTAAGATGCATCAAAGTCTGGTGGGGAAGCTGAGCAGGTCCAGCGCAATGTGTGTATGGAAAAGCTTCACAGAACTGAAATTGGTTTAACGGAGCAATTTCATGTATGTCATCAGTACTGTTCCTTTCACAATTCCCCTATTGGACAATGAAGGTTTTTGTTTTTCTATATGTAATAATGCAGAAAAAATAATCTAAAAACTAACTTTCACACCTGGCACAGTACTGCACAAGGAAGCTGAAGTGCTTTCCGTACCTGAAAGCTTCACAGTAGTAGTGTCTGCTTGTTGTTAGTATTATCTTGTTCATATTGACAATTCATGATCTTTCAAACCCCCCCCCTTCTCAACAATGCATTTATTTCACCATGATGCTGATGTTTTGGTGGGGTTTTATAGATTAAGTGGAATCAAATGAATTCTGAAAATGCCACTAATCTGTATTGCATATTCAGATTTACATATTTCATTTTGAAAATTCCACCATTTTATTGCAGGATTTTTTTTTTCCCTTTTGGGAGAATACAGGTTTTTCAATTGATATGTTTCACTAAGCTTTTCAATCATTGGAAAGCTGTTTTAAGCCACTGAAAACCATTTGTAATTGGTAGTGAATAACCACCCGTAAACTTTTCCCTTTCTTTACCAGAACATTCTGTGTAAGTCCAGGCACAGCATTTGGCCACAGGGAGGTTATTGCATTTCTTTTGAAGGCAGCTGCCATTCCTGCTGAGAAACCAGTCCAGTGAGATGAGGCTGAATATTTTTTTATATATATATATATATATATATATATATATATATATATTAATTAGCCTATAGTGTTAACTGATTTCTAAACTGCAATTATAAAGTCTAAAACAAATAGCATAAGCAATAAAATACATGTTCCATAGGCACAGGTTTTAATCGTGTGTGTGTGTGGCATCTGCTAATTGTGCTCGAGTTAGCATTTAGATTGGAGATGGTTAAAACATTTCTATATCCTGTATTTGATGTGTGAAACAACGTTCACAAGATTGGCACTTCAGTGCTTGTCAAGCTCAAAGGGCCCTTGAGTCCTTTTGTTTAAAAATCAATCGAGACGAGGCAGGGATCGATGTGTTGACTCTGTAAAGTAAGACTCATTTGCTAGGCTAAGTAGCAAATATTCCATGTCCTAAAACATCTTCCTTTTTAACCACACAGCTTAATTTGAATGCTGTATTTGTATGGACTGTTTTATTTCAAACAAGGCTAGGATTGCATAAGGGGAGGGGAGTCAGTCACTGTTGAAACACAGTGAAGTAAAAGCAAACATCTGTTTCCTTGGTCTAAATTATAATCTTCATGGAGATTCTTGCCAGCCATTGCATAACCTGTGGAAATCGGCAAACCAGTACACATCTGTACAGTGCCAGCTTTCTCCCACTTCCCTCCTCCACAACATCGTAACACTGGCAGTCTTTAAGCAGCACAGAATGGGTGGAGGAACAATTCTAGATCCTTAAATCCAGGAGATCCTAATGGAAGTTTGAACACCATTTTGTGCATTCTTTGCCTTTCTGTGCATTTTTAATACAAATGTTTTAACATTTGTTCAATTTGAAATGACAAATGATTTAAAACAATGTGGGGAAAATATCCACTATGCTGGATGGCTTAACTATTATTGCAGGATCATTTACACATTTGTTCAGATGTTCTTCGGGGTATTAACCTCTGTTGAATCATTCATACTTTAAGCCCTATTTTTTCTGCCTTTTATTGGTCATGCAAGTAATTAGCGGGTCACTGGTTCAGTGGTGTGTGTGTGTGTGTGTTTATTTTATTCCTCAAACTGGTTTTCTGGTCTAATGACTTGGCATAGAGCCTGGGTAGCATGTCTGTTTGACTATCTGCAGAGACAAGTCTACAGGAGAGGATGTGCCAGCTGAACTCGCAAACAAATTTCTGTTCTATCAGCAGCAAGTCATCATGCAAACTTTACTTGAGGTAACAGTGAGGGTATACTTGACCTCTGCTACTTTTTCAGAGACCATAATTGATAAGACTAACAGTATGGCTACCCAGTAGCATTTAAAATAGTAGCCCCATTGAGATGGATAAATATTTAGCAGCTGTTACTAAGTAATGCATTTCCTGACAATGTGGAAAGTTATGAGGGCAGTAAGTATCTATAAATTTGCAGCTGTGATGGCGTCTGCTTTTTAAGCATTGTTGAGCGCAAGAAGCCAAGAACCACACAAGTCCCTTTTCATACGAGGCCTTTAACTTTTTGAATGTGACTTATTTTACCGTTCTGAAATTAAGTTCAGGAGAACCTCTTTACAGCGCACAGAGATTTGTATTTGAGGACTAATGAATCTGAATCGTGATACACAAGATGGCACAATCTCTAGCCTGATTGAGCTGTATGGAGGGGAAATTGGTACGGTTACTATTACATGAATGGCTTTATTACAGTAAACCATTTTTAAAGTTTCCCTTTCCCCCAAATTCCAAGTGAAAGCCAAGTAAAATTAGATCAAATGTAGCTATGAACTTAAATGCGAGTCCAGAATTGAATGCATGAACGATAACATTAAATGGCTGGAGTCACTCTTGGTGAGACATACTGCTGTCAAAACTGGTATGATTAAACACTTTGGAGCAGGCTCTCCTGGCGAAGTCGGGCACTTCCACATTTTCTTGAGCTTCACCACTGCAAGTGCCAAAGCTCAAGAAAATGTGGAACAGGGTGTAGGATCATGCCTGAGGAAAACCATAGGGTGGGGTACACTTCTCAATTTACATGCCTTGAAGGTCATAGAACGTTCTGGAAGACTCTTGCCTCACTGTACAGAATGAAGCTCTCTTCAGGCTCAGGCTGAGAGGGAGGCTGCTGGTGGGTAAGGCGTGCAAATGGCTGCCACTCGGAAGGAGAGCTCCATCTCATTAACTTAAGCTGGGGCTTTGCAACAGGGCAAATGCAAAGTTCACACCACTGAAGGTGTGATAGCATGGGGTGTCGGAGAAGCACAAATGTTAGAAAAACCTGCTCTCAACTAGTACTGGGGGGATGAAGACTCGCTTTCCTAATTGCTCTTTGTTTATATTCTCTTTTATAAATAAATAAATGAATGACAGGAACAGTTCCACATTTAATTGCATGTTTTACAAAGTGTTTTGCTTGTCTCATTGCCCTCTAATTTATACATTTTGTTTTGTTTTCACAGATTATAATGCAGTATCATCACAGAAGAACATCGTTTCTATAGCCACGGGGATCTTAAGGACTTGATTACAGTCACATCAAGCCTGATAGTTTGTACTGGCCACTGCTGCTGCCTGGTTTAATACTGCTTGTCGGCTGGCATTTCCTCTGACACGCTTCTCTGCAAACGAAGACTCGGGATTAATCTTGGTTTAAGTTGCCAGTGCCTTGATTGAATTCCCCTCGCTTGTCACCAATTGTCAAGTTACGTCATTCTCGATTCGGTAAGCTATTGCATTATTCATTGGGGAGTTGGATAGCTTGCTGTAACCACTTCTGGGTAACTTGTTAATGATTAACCGAACATGGTGTTTTATTGTATGACCGCTAACTTATTTAATAGGTTTCTAGGCAAAAGTATTAAAAGAATGGATTCTAACCTTATGCATTTCTGTCCCGCAGGTAAGATACAAATTCATACAAAATGATTCCAAACGGATATTTGATTTTTGAAGATGAAAGCTTCCTTGATTCGACAGTGGCCAAAATGAATGCTCTGCGCAAGAGTGGGCAGTTCTGTGATGTCAGACTTCAGGTGAGTTTCATTTTTCATCCATTAGTGAATGTCCTTAAACTCCAGAACTGAGACCTGAAATAAGTCCTGACCTGAAATAGTCGCCAAAAGCCTTTTGCCTAGTAGGTTTTGAATTTCTGTATATGCTCAAGACCTTGTATAAGAGGATTATCATGACTGGAAAGACTTCGGCTTTAATGATGCAAGAATTTGCATCTTTTAGAGTTAACTCGGCCTACAAGCTTTTGCAAAAGTACATCCCCAAAAGCCACGATCATTGGAATTTGTCGAATGTTTTGCCAAAAAAAGAACAAAGCTGTGTTTATATTAACTGGTTTATAGTATTACGTTTGACCCTTCGTGGAACTTTCCTCAGCAACTGCAGTTCATCTGGTCTATAACATAGTGTGAATCACTTGAAGATGGGCTACTTAAAACATTTTTTCTGGAATGTTACAATGTGTGGTTTTATTGACAGCCTGCCTACTGATGCTTCAGGCTCCATAAATCATTAAGGCATGTAGTGAGCGACAGTGCTGACTTGCTATCTTTGAAATCCTTGCAGGTCTGTGGGCATGAGCTCATGGCACACCGAGCTGTCCTGGCTTGCTGCAGCCCCTACCTGTTTGAGATCTTTAACAGTGACACAGAACTGCACGGTGTCTCCCATGTGAAGTTTGAGGATCTGCATCCAGAAGCTGTTGAAATTCTGCTGAACTATGCCTACACCGCTCAGTAAGGCTCCAGTTTTAACTCCACTTCTGTACTTGGTTTAGTCTGCAAGGAATCTCTTTATATATATATATATATATATATTTGAAAGAACACACAAAACTATTTTGTAATTATTTTGGATCTGAAGGCACAGCCAATGTAGAATCTTATTGTGACATGGTGTGACTGTTAGTGAGTTATTTAACTATAAAGCCCTTTGATGTGAAATTGAACTGTAAATTTATGATTGGGGTTGAAAAGACTGTTCTATTCCAGGTTGAAAGCAGATAAAGAGTTGGTTCAGGATGTGTATTCTGCAGCGAAGAAACTCAAGATGGAACGAGTAAAACAGGTATTTCCCTTCCTTGGATTTGAGCTACAATTTGCAGGTGTACACTCCTGCTTGGCTTAAAACACGCCTTTTCTCTTTCACTTTAGGTTATATTTCAGTTTCATATTTAGAAGCTTATACTAAAGAGAACTGCCAAAACCATATACTTAATGAAATAGTGATTTATATTTAGTTGTTGAATGGGTGGATGTTGTAATGGTTTAACTTGAGGCACATCACTCAATATTGACAAACCTTTATAGACCCTTTTTACAGCATCTTTACAGTGTAAGCAACTTAAGTAGCTAATTGTGTCTTAATTTCTCTTGTGTAGATATGCGGCGACTACTTGTTGTCCAAGATGGACTGCCAGAGCTCCATTTCCTACCGAAACTTCGCAAGCTCCATGGGAGACGGACGCCTCTTGAGTAAAATCGATGGGTACATCCAGGAGCATCTGCTGGAGATCTCTGAGCAGGAGGACTTTCTCAAACTGCCCCGTCTTAAGGTGCTGGTTCTGTGTTTGATCTTTCTAAACCCACAACTTTGGTTCTCTCTCCATTACAGATCAAACAATTAGAGCTGTTTTTTTGTCATAAACCTAATAAAGTTACGTATTTTTATAACTGAAGCTTTAATTCATGTTCAGTTTTATCAACCCCCCCCCTTATTTGCCTGCTATTTCATTTATTAAAACCTACCTTAATTTCTTTGGCAGTTAGAGGTAATGCTAGAAGACAACATCTCTCTGCCGAGCAACGGTAAACTGTATGCCAAGGTGATCAACTGGGTGCAGCGCAGCATGTGGGAGAACGGGGAGCAGCTGGAGTCGCTAATGGCGGAGGTCAGTATGCCAGGCATTCTGGGCCGTCTCTCTCGTAAACATTGTGAAGTCAAAGGGTTGATTCCTTGTTTGGCACTGTTTTTGGTTTCGGTTTGTTTTTTCTTTTTTAAAGCCTTGGCCCTAAAGAATGTAAAATTCGCAGTAGGTGCCCCTAAACTGAAAATCTGAGGGGTTATCCAGGTGAGCAGAAAGAACCTGTTCAGTCTGTGATTTTATTTTTTTTTTCTTTGTTTCCCTCCAATTGCTTCCTTGCTCAGTGCTTCAATTTTCAACTTTTCCTTTGCAAAATTAGAGAAGTTAAAACCAAAATGGCAAGGATCTTTATTCACTACTGATGCTTCTTCCTTCACAGGTTGTAATCTGAAAAGTAGGTAAAAAAAATTCTAATGGCTGTTCCTCCCCATTGATTTATCTTTCCTTAGGTTTATTAACCAAACCACTGCAGGATTTGCAAGACAGAAGAAAACAAGAGCGAATTCTCCAGGGTAATGAGTCATAAAGAAGCAGCTTCAGTCCTGCCCACAGCCAAAACAACGCTGCCCTCCCATCTGTTGACCGGAAACAAAAAAACGACAAAAACGATGAAACTAATCACATTTACGTCTTCCAACAGTATAACCCAAGCTATTGCTGTTGGAAGAAGTTTGTCACCTACCAAGTCTGCTGCTCATTTAACACGGTTAAACTAGTGACAAACATCACCTCATATTTCATGGATCATCTTTTTGGTAGATTTTAATACCATAATCAGATTTATATATATATATACATGTATATGGAAACCTCTTGGTGAGGCCTTCATCCAGCAGTGGATCGATACAGGAGGCTGATAGATACATATAAATACATTTAGTGACTAATGAAAACCAATTGTAACTACAGTAATTACTGTAGTCAATCCTTCAATCTTAAAACTCAACTGCAGACTTGGCAGTGTGAAAATTTTAAGCGGTGCGCTCCTTCTCCTGTTTAACTTTTAAATGCTGTATGTGAGAACTACTGTGTTTTTTTGATTTTTATGGGTTTGTTTTTCTGGCACCATGCTTTTTTTTGTTGTTCAATGACTGCATGTCTTTGGGTTCTCCTAACTGAAGCCGCAAGTACTAGCGTTCACCATCGGAGTACATTTTAGGCAATTATATTTGACGGCACTTACTGCGCTCACCTGTAGATCATATTGTACAACATGTCCTTCATCAGGCAGTAAAGCATGAACACAATGGGATCTTATTCTAGTTAAATTTTATGAATGCAGGCAAACCCTTATGCTTAATATAGTTAAAGGTGAACCAGACTTGATTGGAGTGAACGGCAGGTCGAAATGGCATGGTTACCAACTTGAAAATGATTAGCGAGTTTTTTGTTTTTTACTCGGTAACTTATTTTTCCCTCCGTGATGCCCACTCACCAGCACCAGACAAACTGTCCAACATGCTTAATGGCAAAAGTCATTAAACACATTGGAATCTGAGTGCATTTTAACCTTGCTATCAATGCAGTGCATTAGATGATGCTATCTGAAGCTGCTTTGATACAATCCCTCCTTTCCAGCCATCAACACCATTCATTAAAGTCTGCCGAGATGCTGGAACAACATGGATTACTTTTTGCATCGACTTGAAGGTCATTCTTTATGATTGCGGTGGACATTTCCCCCCCCTTGAGGTTTTACTTCCTTTTTTAATGTGTAAAGCCCTCTTCCTCCAGCATCGCGCCTCCCGGACTGGGCTCTGTGTTGCCCGGGGGTTTTGTTGTGAAGGAGACAGCCACATGGGTCTTCTGTTCCTGTTTTGCAGGTTCAAACGCTGTACTACTCAGCTGATCACAAACTGCTTGATGGGAATCTGCTTGAGGGACAGACTGAGGTGTTTGGCACTGATGATGACCACATCCAGTTTGTTCAGGTACAGAACCCACACAGTATGGGTGGAGGTTCGAGTAGCCTTTTACAGCACACCTGAATTCTACTGCTCGGCACATTGGAGAACAGTTTCCCATAATTAAAAAAGGTTTACAAATTGATGTTCGAGCTAACCAAAGGCAGATGCTTTGTTCTGTTTCCTGGCATTTTATCTGACTATTGGGAAATTGATTTTAAACCTTCAAAGTAAAATGTGTGGTTTAATTTTAAAGAGGGCTGACATTTTTAAAGCGGGGGTGTAAAACAATATGAAACCGGAAGGTAATTTTCCTTTACTTTTAAGGACACGAGTTTCATGCGTGCTTTTCCAGATCTGAGGTGTGCTCTAAAAGACGTACTGTGCAGTGTGAGGTCTGAGGGTAGCCGTGCCTCTGCGGTTCATGGAGCGAGGCGTGTGCTGTAGTGCTAGTGGAGTAGGGCGCTGTCTCTGGCTAGGTTTTGTAGCTGCCCTTTGGTTTTGCAGAAGAAGCCCCTTCGTGAGAACGACCACAGGCAGATGAGCAACAGCTCCTCTGGAAGTCTGTCTCCTGGGTCTGTGAATCAGCTTTGCAAGCATGAGTGGAAATACATAGCTTCTGAGAAGACAACCAGTAAGTAAACCAAAGCTGTCAACCTTCATTAAAGTGTTTTGGCCTGTTTTTTGGAGCTAAAAGGTTTTGTCCAACAGTAAACCAATTATGGATACCATCACTGGTTAATCCTAATCAAAGTTAAACTGTTAATCTTAACTTTTTGGTTTTAAGTGTTAAATAGTTTTATCTTGAACATCTTTCCTTGTTTCCGTCTAGACAACATCTACCTGTGCCTGGCTGTGCTGAACGGAGTGCTCTGCGTGATCTTTCTCCACGGCCGCAACAGCCCCCAGAGCTCCCCGACCAGCACCCCCTGCATGCTGAAGAGCATGAGCTTTGAGGTACAGCCCGAGGAGCCGGAGGAGAAGAGTCTGTCGCCCATGCGCTACGCTCGCTCGGGCCTGGGCACCGCAGAGCTCAACGGCACGCTCATCGCAGCAGGTGAGCGCCATGGGAGGTCTTATCTGTGGAGATGGACGTCAAATGATTGATATAGTAGTTTCCTTGTAGTATTGCTGAATTATTGTAATCTTGGTGTGTATACTGTAGTGCTGCCAGTCTCTAATGTGTTTTAATCCCCGTCTATAGGAGGTTACAACAGAGAGGAGTGCTTGCGGACAGTGGAGTGCTACAATCCTAAGAAGGACTGTTGGACCTTCATCGCTCCGATGAGAACACCAAGAGCACGCTTTCAGATGGCTGTGTTAATGGTAAGTGCCTCACAACCTGCAGGGGCCTCAGGCAGAGTTTTTCTCCCACACAGGCCGGCACATACCAAATGTAATCTTTGTTTTCCTCTCTGTCCAGGGTAAACTGTATGTGATGGGAGGTTCGAACGGACACTCTGATGAGCTCAGCTGTGGAGAAACGTACAATCCAGAGGTGAACGAGTGGACTCAAGTGCCAGAGTTGAGGACAAACCGCTGTAATGCAGGCAAGTAACATGCATCTCTTGCCAGTGTGGAGTTGGAGCCTGTTTTTGATGGTGCTCGTACATGACCAGTATTGTTTCAATATTCTCCCATTTGCTTTCTAGGCGTTTGCTCCTTAAATAACCAGCTGTATGTTGTGGGTGGATCAGATCCGTGTGGGCAGAAAGGCTTGAAGAACTGCGATGCTTTTGACCCTGTTACAAAGACCTGGACAAACTGCGCGCCTCTCAACATCCGTAAGTCACTTAACACTCGATAGATATGCTGCGTACAAAGGGTGCTTCGGGAGCTTAGATTTGGGGTTTGGAACATAAATGAAGACCAAGAACATTCCATAAACCAGTGATGTTTTTTTAGTCTAGTTGTGCAGTCTCTGATACTGTATTCATGTGTGCAGGGAGACACCAGGCTGCAGTCTGTGAGCTGAACAACTACATGTATGTCATCGGAGGGGCAGAGTCCTGGAACTGCCTGAACACGGTGGAGCGCTACAACCCCGAGAACAACACCTGGACTCTGATCGCTCCCATGAATGTGGCTCGGCGTGGGGCGGCAGTGGCTGTGTATGAGGGTGAGTGCTGCCTGTGTTCTCAATTTGCCACCTTCAGAGTAATGGGTGCAAAAGAATTTGGGAATTTAGGTAGAACGATTAAACGTGCAGCCAATTTTTATTTTTTAACTTGTGTAATTGTTCTTTGAAATCGTTAGGGAAGTTGTTTGTGGTGGGCGGGTTTGATGGCTCTCACGCCCTGAGGTGTGTGGAGATGTACGATCCCACAAAGAACGAGTGGAAGATGCTGGGAAGCATGACCTCGGCTCGGAGCAACGCAGGCGCGGCGGTGCTGGGGGAGTTCATCTGTGCCGTGGGCGGCTTTGATGGCAACGAGTTCCTGAACACCATCGAGATGTACAATCCTGAAACCAACGAGTGGAATCCCTGTGTAGAAGCCTTCACTGTAAACTGAATGTGTGCAGCACCTTTCTCAAACTAACAGGCTTAGTGACGTAATTGTGTTTAGTGAAGTTTTACATGTGAGCTGGTGTGGACGGGGGGGATTCTTCAGTGAAGACGGGTTTATGGGGAGGGTGGGCGGGGAGGGGGCATTCTACTCGGTTGCTGACCGCAACATAAAGCCTTTGCATATTGCATACACTATTTTGTGCTGTATATATTTTATTTTTGTTATTTTGTTCTATTAAGAATGACCACGGTTTAAGTGCATAACTTCTTTTCCCCCCCCCCCCAGAGTAGAGCAAACAGTTGAGACATCACTTTCCCCATCTTATGGTTTGGCACAATGATGGCTAGTGTGGGATAGTCCTATTTAGAACAAAGAAATGACTGAGTTTTGGGCAAGTACATGTAAAGGACTATTTCCAAATTACATATGTTGTGCTTTAGTTTTAGCTAATGGGGAAGATCTGCATTTCAAAGCCTTATTCAAAGAAAGATTACATGCAAATATGGCTGTTTTGTGTCATTTAAATGAAAGCAGAGTTACTTATCAAAACAATGGTATCTTTTGATGGCCTTTTTTATATTTTTATACACTGCTGAGCAATTTACCAACCTGTAAAATGGCAGATACAAGACTTTTTGTTTTTTGTTTGAAGCATTAAATGAAACTGTGCCAGAGGGAGGTGGTTTCATCACCCAAACACTTACACAACCATGCTTCAGAGCTCTTGCTTCTGCCTCTGCAAAGACCACTTTGGTACTGCAATTTTACAGATTTATTCTTTTGATTTGAAATGGCATTTCTGAATGTTTAAAGTATGTTTGTGTTCAGTATTTCAAGATTTAGTTTTTTTAGAAGGAATTGGAGGATGTGAAATTCTAGATCTTTTGTTACAATCTGATGAGCTAATATTTCTTAACTAATAAACCATTTCAACCCACAAGACATTGCATTTGTCTTTGTATTTACTGAATTTTAAATGTAGCATTTATCTGGATACCTTTTTTGGGACTTTAATTGGAATTAAATTGCTGTATTTTAAAGTCTAATTGCTGTGATGTAACTGACCAGACTGTATGATGTGTAATTTAAGTCCCACCATAAACTGCTTTTACCTGCAACTGAAATTTGATGTACTTGAGATATTCAGCCATACCTTCAGACTGTTCAGAAATGTTTAGACTTCCATTCAGTAGCCCAGTGTGTGGGTTTGCCCCCCCACATACACTTTTTTGTTTTTTGCACTACCATTCACAGTGCAATTTTCAGATGCTTGGATTTTTAATATAGTCTGGCCATACATTTGGGAGTTCTGATGGATAATTAAATACCAATAAGGAAGGGAGTATTTAAACTCCTCATTATAGAAACCTGAATAGTTTTCCTTGGGGGGAGGGGGGGGGGCTTTTATTTGCGTCTTCTAATTGGGAAAGGATTAAAGTAATTTCATGCCAAGAAGGAACTTTTAGCCAGAAATCACGACAGCTCTAGAATACAGAACTGGCACTTCCACAGCAGACCAGACTACCTTTCTATTTGTAAACTCCCAGATTAGCAGCACATTAGCACGAACTGCAACCCTTCATTCACAAGAGTTATCCATGATCTTGTGAATTGCAGATGGTCAGTTCAGAGAACTGTATGTAGGCTAATGGGTACCAAACACTAGACCTAGATAAAGAAGTCTTAACTAAGTTAAGCTTTAACTGGCATTCGGCCATGCCCCCGCCGCTTTTATTACCTGGAGTCCACTGTTATCCTGAAGATACGTCGTCATGACTCGTGAGGCCAGGATCCGTGCTTAAAGATCCCTGCGCTCGAAGACCACTAGAAAGATGAGAGGGAAGCTTACTGCTCAAACCATAAAAGGTACTATTTGTGTGAAGGGTGCATACAAATCCCTGAATTAGTTGAGTCACAAGAACAACATTTGGGAGGGAATAGGGTGGGGCCTTCATACTAGCAGAACTATTAAAATAGTACATTTGTGTTTATGTAATGCAGTAATAATTACAGCTTGCATGGTAACCCCAGCATTCTCCAAAGACCCGAGAGCACTTGGCGTTCCCGAGTTGGTGCATCAGCTGCTTTCACTTCACTCCAGCTGCACGAACGTTGCCGTGTCACGCCTTTAAAGCCAGTGCTCATTGCTAGCATAGTCGAACTCACCTTGACCCCCGAGTCCCAGACAGGAGGGATTAGTGTCGAAACGCCAGTCCCCTTCACCTGCTGGCCGCCCTCCGCCCATTTCCTGCTTTAAACGTTGCTCTTCATTCCCTGTAATCTCCCCCTGCCTTCGTCGCCAATCCTGTAATCTTCGCTTCCTTCTCTTGTGACTTGCCTCGGCTCTCACATGGCCGCACACAATCGTTTTGTGAAGAGGCACAACGCTTCCTCGTGTCCTGCTCTATTAGATCATTCTATTTATAATAGTGATGAGACATTCATTAATCGTGACATTCTGCATAATAGTATCATTACTAAAGCTGCTAAGGCATAAATATGTTAAAAAAATGTGTACTGATGTATTCAACCACCTGGAACCATTTTAAGTGCTTAAAGACTTAGAATTGTGTGGCAAATGTGTAATGCTAAATCAAATATAACAATCTGAATCTGAAATAAATGGTTTCCTCCATTTAACAAAACATATATGATAGTGTTAATCACAAATGCCATTGCAAAGTCAAGCCAGCAATAAATGATCAATTCCCTTTGGAAGAGACAACACGCTAGATTATGTTGTTAACGTTTTTGCTATATATTAATGATTCAGGACTATTTTAATAAACGAACTTAAGCGTGGCAGGGAAATTACTGGTTTTGAATTGATTTCCATTTTGCAAAATAGAATTTATGGCAAGAGTCATGGAGAGTTTATGGAGAGTCACTTCGTGCCAGGTTCTCTTTAATGTGCCTTTGCAGTGAATGCTGAACTGTAGCTCTTGTTAAAATGTTGAATGATCTCATTTTAATGAAAACCAAAAACCAATTCTGAAAAAAATTTTAATCTTTAAATGTATAAAGAAATCATTTTCAAGTTTACATAAGAACTTGCTACACACATTTTATATTGCATAGCTATGTTAACTTATTTACAGATATGTCTCTAGGTTAACAGCAACAAAAATGTATATAATCTGAGAATATGCACAAAAGTACACTATACTGGAAACAACCTACATATTTTAACTATTCAGATTACTAACAAGGACTGTGGCTACACCTGGTCTAATTCTTCATTATTATCCATATTATTATTATGCAGTACAACTAATAATGCTATCTCTATCAACAGTGCACTTCAATTAAGATACAGATTCATTATTAAATCACACATCTTCCCTATATGTTCCTAATACCAGACAGATAACAGTACATAGAAGAACTAACTACTGCACAGCCCGAGGGCTGAAGCTGGCACTGTAAACGCACACTTACTACAAACTTCAACTTTGAGGTCCTGATCAATAACAGTAGAACCGGTAGGAACACAGATTATGCTTAGTGTGTAAGGACATTATTGATGCAATGCACTGAACAACCTTCATTTCCCACACCCAAAACCTATTCAAGGGGCTAAAGAGGGTAATTCAATTAAAGTGAAATGTAAAGAAGTAAAGGTGTAACTAGCAAAGCAAACAAAATGTTCTGAACCTGATAAAAATCATCTTAGTGTTTTTAAAATAATGAATACCTTTGAATCCATTAAGATCCATTAAGAAACGTACAGTAGCCTGATCATAAGGACTCAAATGAAAAATCTAGCCTCCCCACCTCCTCGTTAATCAACCTGCAAAATGCACAAAAATACTCAGAATAGCATTGCTTTTTTGGCACTGTAATGTATATTTGACAGGCAACATAAATAAATATCGCTAGAAATGCAATAAAAACATTCCCAAAAAAATGAAAGCAAAAAGAAACAAAATTAAATTATCAAAAAACAGTATACACTGCAAAAGAACCTTCTGCAATGCACACGTAAGGGTTTCACTGACCCAGGAGGAACACCCACACACTCAGGTACCGGTTCTGTGATCATGGCCAGTTCCCAGCCTGGGTGCACACAGCGGTACTACACTGCTCCAGACTGAGGCTCAGTTCTGCTAGCTGGCTCCAACCCACTCTCAGCTTCTCCCTGCAGAAGACGAGACAAGAGCTCTGATGCAGGCACACACTGGGCCAGGGGGCTTCAATCTGGCAGCATTTACACACACCCATTCAAAACAGGGAGATGTCATGAATGTGGGATATCTGTTATAGGGGACAGAAATATTGTAATATAATGTCTGCAGATGATACATACAGGAAATGTAGCACTGAAAGAAGGCTCTAAATGTAATGCATTAACTTCCTGTTGGCAGAATGACTGGAACGATGGGAGATCCTCTGCACACAGTCTGGTGCAATTAAATATATCGCCAGCAGCAGCATGTTGGGTTAAGAATTGCTGTACACAGCCTCTTACACACGAAGAATAAAGGACACACAATAAACAAATCTAAATACAGGCTACCATTGTTTTTATCCACTTAAGAAAACAGAACTCTGTCTGTCTGAAAACAAAACTCTAGAAGAAAAGCGATGACATTGTATAGATCTGGGACAAATCTATTATTGTGTTGACATCACTGGCTTAAGATTGAGATTTGAAACAGGGAAATTGTATTTTCTCCACAGCAGTTGGGTAATGGTGACAGCAATCTCACGTAAACTGATTACGTTCCCATTGAGATGGGACTTTTCTGAGAAAGATGACCGGGTGCTGAATGGGGAATTGAGAGCTGTACAATGATATAATAACTGGACACAAGTTATGAAAAAGGTCAAAAGGAAAGTACTTCTTCCATATACACTCACCTAAAGGATTATTAGGAACACCATACTAATACTGTGTTTGACCCCCTTTCGCCTTCAGAACTGCCTTAATTCTACGTGGCATTGATTCAACAAGGTGCTGAAAGCATTCTTTAGAAATGTTGGCCCATATTGATAGGATAGCATCTTGCAGTTGATGGAGATTTGTGGGATGCACATCCAGAGCACGAAGCTCCCGTTCCACCACATCCCAAAGATGCTCTATTGGGTTGAGATCTGGTGACTGTGGGGGCCAGTTTAGTACAGTGAACTCATTGTCATGTTCAAGAAACCAATTTGAAATGATTCGACCTTTGTGACATGGTGCATTATCCTGCTGGAAGTAGCCATCGGAGGATGGGTACATGGTGGTCATAAAGGGATGGACATGGTCAGAAACAATGCTCAGGTAGGCCGTGGCATTTAAACGATGCCCAATTGGCACTAAGGGGCCTAAAGTGTGCCAAGAAAACATCCCCCACACCATTACACCACCACCACCAGCCTGCACAGTGGTAACAAGGCATGATGGATCCATGTTCTCATTCTGTTTACGCCAAAATCTGACTCGACCATCTGAATGTCTCAACAGAAATCGAGACTCATCAGACCAGGCAACATTTTTCCAGTCTTCAACTGTCCAATTTTGGTGAGCTTGTGCAAATTGTAGCCTCTTTTTCCTATTTGTAGTGGAGATGAGTGGTACCCGGTGGGGTCTTCTGCTGTTGTAGCCCATCCGCCTCAAGGTTGTACGTGTTGTGGCTTCACAAATGCTTTGCTGCATACCTCGGTTGTAACGAGTGGTTATTTCAGTCAAAGTTGCTCTTCTATCAGCTTGAATCAGTCGGCCCATTCTCCTCTGACCTCTAGCATCAACAAGGCATTTTCGCCCACAGGACTGCCGCATACTGGATGTTTTTCCCTTTTCACACCATTCTTTGTAAACCCTAGAAATGGTTGTGCGTGAAAATCCCAGTAACTGAGCAGATTGTGAAATACTCAGACCGGCCCGTCTGGCACCAACAACCATGCCACGCTCAAAATTGCTTAAATCACCTTTCTTTCCCATTCAGACATTCAGTTTGGAGTTCAGGAGATTGTCTTGACCAGGACCACACCCCTAAATGCATTGAAGCAACTGCCATGTGATTGGTTGGTTAGATAATTGCATTAATGAGAAATTGAACAGGTGTTCCTAATAATCCTTTAGGTGAGTGTATATATCAAATTTGATTGGATAAAATGTAAATACATATATAAATTACAGATGCGTATTTCCTTCACAGCATAACTGACAAGGCACTTACATTTGCACTTCAGCCTGAGGTATCCACATTTACACAGAGCTCTCACAGAAAAACAAAACCAGCTTTTATGGTCTCTTTCTTTCCTGTTAATCTTCAACTTTTAGGGTTTTGATTCAGAAACCTGCAGCTTGATAAGGCCTCCCAAAGCGAGTAGGCTGAATTTCTCAAGGGCAAATGCCAGATTAAAAGTGAAGTTCCTATGAAAAAGTGTGACAGATCTGTTTCTAGGCACCCCTTTTGATTTTTTTTGACCAGGGCTAATAAGTCATGTCAATATTCAGTAGAAAGAAACAGTATATAGTTGTATTTAAAATAAATCATATTTGTACATTTTTTATTTGATAGTCTTTAATCAAGTATGCTAATTTATTTATTAAACACACTGTGCAAGACACTCATTGGCATATGAAGAACTGAGAAAGTGTGAAGTGAAACTGGTACCAGGTACACACTCTTATCAGCTGTAATTGTTATGTAACACCATCAATGATGCAACACGTTTCCACAGGGTACTAACATTTGGTACTGGGGCTCCTACTGTGGTTTAATCCTTGGGTTACGTTTTTAGTACTTGTAATTGTAGTAATTGTACATTAATTTTATTAACAAGAAGTATTTATTTCTAAAACACACAGAGTAATGCAGACATCTGGGTTTGAAGAACCAGAACAGGTTTACTTTACAGGCTGATGGGGGGTCTTGGCTTGAGCGTTTAACTCACTGAGAGCACTGTCACATATATCGTCTCCGATTTCTGCTTCATGCTTACTTCAGTAAATCTCAAAGGCCAGGTTGATTTCCACATCTCTCCATGGAGATGCATGGTCTCTATTTATAGCACAGTAAACTGCACGCCATCATTGGTCTAGGCAGCTCATATTAAATGCACCTTTCAGCTTTCAACAGACACACTGTTAAAATTAAATTATGCTGTTGAATTAATTAACACAAAACTCCAGCTGTCAGAGACAAAAGTTATCACTCACAGGACAAATGAACCTGTGGAAATTGCCTTAGTAGGTAACATGTGCTTCATCTCGCTTATTCTGAGCCACCTCGAAACACAAAAGTAAAAGACAGAACCTTCGAACATCATAATCGCTCAGGGCAAAAATGCATTAATTCCTCATGAGTAGCCTCCTACTCACCAAATGAGTAGGACGCCATGACTGCAGCTTATTTCACTATTCAGGCAAACAAAGATACCACTGCCTACATCCAGGATATTTACATTTTTAAAGCAGATCACAGCCACACACAATCCAGCCATGATAGCAGCCTAACATTCACATGATTCTTATAGGCTGGGGACATACTCATACATACACTACAACATTACTCATTTGATGTTTGCAGATAAGATTGATTCACTTTGTTAAGAAAAATATAGCTTTAGCCAAATAGGATTAAAAATAATTCCTTTAGTCCCTTTCATTTTAGGAAGGGTATATATACTGAATTTTGACATATACAAAAATATTTTACCCAGTGATATTTAAAAAAAAAAAAAAATGCAAAGTTTGATTTTAATTGGAGGTGGTGGGCCTCCCATTAAAGAAGTGTACTTTACTTTGCATATACACTTTAAATCAGTGCTTTATTAGGTCTAATGTCTGCTGTATGTTGTTTATTAAATGGCATCTTAGCACAGTGAGTATAAACTCCAGCCAGATGGAAACAGTAATCTTGCAAAATGTGACAAAATAACACTTTTTCACAATTAAAATAGTTTCAACACAAACTAATGTATTAATTGTTAAATTCATATTATGATTTAATTAATGTTTAATCCATTTTACAGAGTACAACAAAAAAAAAAAAAGCTCAAACCAGGCAGCGCTAACGAAATACAGGTGTATTCTGATGCCTCTCAAATTAAGAATGAACACAGAATATGCAAAATGTCAACGGCCTCATACGCTGTTTGTTATGACTCTGCTGCAGTTCAATGATCCACTAAATCTCTGCCACTGACAGCTTGACTTCAGCTGTCACGTATTATGGCAACAAATATTTATAATTTATTTTGGAGGGCATAAAGGGTGTTTTATTGCTCCTTGACATTCAAATGTCAGCAGCCATGAAAACTGATCTCGGAGGCAGGACCAAAACCTGTATTAAAAAAGTAAAAATAAAACAACAACAAAAAAACTACTGCTGTTCTGTAAATAGGAACAAACTAGGAGAAAGTGATGTGCAAATTCATGCAAATGTCACCATAGAGACCTGACGTGGATTTACAGCTGGAAAACTTGGGCAATCGCGCCCTTGCTAATTTATATAAGTGAGGATCAGTGAAGTATAAGTCTTTAGCTTAGTAAAAACTATCACAGTACTTCATAATTTTGTCCATCATCAAAACAGATTACATGCAAGTATGCATTTGTGCTACAACAAGCCTTAGAAATAGTTCTTTAAAGCACTTTCCACTAATGTAACACTTAATGCCAATTTGACTGTTTATATAACAAGTCTTTGACAAATGATGATAAAACCACTTAAAATGAATCCTCTCCTAGATCAACTTTTCAGCATTTAAAAAAACATAATTCTCTACAACAGGCTTAATGGTGTGCAACTCACTGGACTAGCACAACTAAGAAAAGCTGGGTAATCTAAAGGCTCTGACCAAATTATTTCAATTCAAAATAAAACTTCACAAACCTTTTTTTTAATACCTTTCTTTCAGGTTCTATTTTTAGAGACTGGTTAATCTTTTATAATTGCATTTTCATCACAGATACCACACTTTGCACTCACACTCTGTAAACAGCCATAGCATTTCATGAAATCACCTTCAAAGCAGGACACCAATTCAACCTCATGCTAATGTGCTTTGTAAGCAACATCCAAACCCATTGGAAATGCAGTGCTTCACAGTGCTGTGGGCGTATTCCCCAGCCAGCTAGAACATTCTCCAAAGTCTTTTGATGAATAGCAAGTATAGTCTGCACTAGAAACGGAGCTTAGGTTTTTCAATGAGGGAAAACGTAGAGGCTTTTTATTTATTTATTTTCATTTTTTCCTAAGGCTACTGGGACCTCAGTGGATGGAAATCACCTAGGTCTCTGCAAGGCTCTCCACCTGCTTTTCTGCTTTGTGTTGGAAGCTTATCTCTGAGTGTTTTTAAATATTCAAACCAGCACCACATGGCGCTGATAACTGTTGCAATAGGAAAGACTTACTGTTTAAATAAACTGGCATTCAAAAAACAACATACAAAAGATCCTACCTCAATACATCTTTGATATCTATGAATAGAGTAAACCACAACTTACTTGTGGTTACTTACTGTCACTGAGAAGTGAGCATAAAAAATTACAGAGCAGCCTTCTAAAGGAACTGCCTTGGATCAGTGAAAACATAGAGAGGTGATGTCTTGCCTAGATAGAGGACATATTGTCATGTACATTAGCCTCAATCATCATTCACACTGACGAGCGAGCGAGCTGTGACAACACACTTTTCAGCATCTCAGTAAGGGTGATGTGTTGTGCCAGTCAAACATCCTTCTCTCACAGAGAGCTCATTCTACATCCTGACCTTCCTGAGGAAATCTTGTGCTCAATCATACAGATGCACATGACTTTACTCTGTATGTGTTAAAGAACACTGGGTCAAACAAGCAAGGTTCATATCACCAGATTGTCTCAGACATCCTAAAGAAAAATGAGGGCAACTCTTCTTGAAAAGACTATTCATCATCGTAAAGACTTTGCAGTGTTTAATAACCCCTGACTGAAGTTTGCTTTGGATTAGTGCTCTAGAAAGTTTTTATGCTTTTAAAGTTTGTGGATTAGTTTTGTAATGTGATATTTAATATTATGATATATGTACAATATAAAATATGATTTCATAGGATGACTACTTCTCAGAGTGAACAATATCTAATTTGCCCATTAGCACTTTCAAATGCTATTTGGATTTTGATCAGTCATGTCTTCATTCGTGGGTAACTCTTCATGACCATCAATCAATTGTTCGAATCATGTCAACATTTTATTTTTCTACTTTAATTGACAGAAATTAATTAAATTGTCTTAGGCTATGTGTGTGAAACAGATGCTTAAACAAATGGATGACACTTCAACTCCAATTTTGGGTGACACAGAGAAGAAATAAAAAAATTGAATATTCCGTGTTTTGAAAATGCATCTCTTGTTGGATTACCCCATTAATTGTGTGTTTTAATCTCTCCTCTGTTTTAAAACAACATAATAGCCACTGAGGTGAGATTTGGAATCACAGGCAGGGAGGGCTCATAGAAAGACAGAAACACTAGGAATGTGTCATGTATTCTGAATCCTCTGAATGGAAAGTTTATTGTCAGCTTCCATGAAGAACGCAGGTGTTTATTATGCATTGCACATCATGTTCCCTCCCGAAGGCATGGTAACCAGGTTTCTATGAGCTCCACTGAACCAGAGAGACCTGGTCAACAGAACAGTGTGTAGTAACAATGTGCTGAAATTGGATTCCAGCGCACAAACAATGGCATCCTGCCCAGACCCTTGGTAGCGCTCTGTAATGAATGCTTAACGGTTTCCCTAAACATCAATTTCATGACATGAGCGAAGATTTTGCAATAAAGTACCAGTCACACGAAGGCTTAGCCCAGCCATGGCTCTCATGTCATAAGATGACTTGATTGAATATTGAATCAGCCACAATATTTCACTCGATTAAAAGCACAGATAACTTTGGAAGGATACTTGATCTAAAGATTCGATGATCTTCAGCTGCATCGGTTCCTTATAACATCTATACTACACACTTGTACTAACACATATTGTACTAATATAGAAGCCAACTGCTGTAATACTTATCTTCATATTTAGAACATGATATAAACTATGATGAACATTAATGTTCTACGAAAACAACTCTTATCCATAGCCATCTAGCACAAGGATGTCATACTGGTATGGAGGGTTATTACTGGTGCAGAGTTGTGATAATCTGTTTTTTCGTTATACCATGAAGACAAGGTCATTAAATGTAGAGAACAAAATAAATAAGACACTTTCACAGACATTCTATAAGCTTAAAAGTATACAATTAAAAATATGCTTGCTTAAGTAGATCATAAAAAAAAAAACATCTGCAAAATAAAAAACACAGGCCATCAGAGGCATGGAAATGCTGTGTTAGTTTCTTCAGTAAATCCTGACCAGTCTATACATATCAGGGTGTGTGGCTTACCTGTACTCCTGCTGAGACAAACATTCGCACAGATCCTGTGCCGTAAACCGTAGCTTCATATTGGCAATCTACAATTTAGACAAAAACAATCAAATGGATTCAGTTTAAGCTGCTATAATTGTAGGTTTCAGTTGAAAACATAAACAGTGTGATTACAATAAGTAGGCCTAGTAAATTTCACCTGCAACTATAAAACATTATCATTCATTGTGAATTACACTGATTATAATCAACCCCAGGTCAGACTGTGTGCGAATAACAGAGCTTTTCTCACCTCACTTGATGCAATGAAGGTGTGTAGGGTTTGTACATCATCAAAGCAGCCGTCTGATGCCAAAACCCTGGAGAGAGAGAGTACAACTAAGGGCATTTCAGATTGAAGTACAAAACAAATTATATATTTTCACTGTCATAACAAACCGTCTCAACAGGGCATGACTGTCTTATGCCTAAACAATATGACATAAGGGTAATTTGTTATACTCTTTCCATAGGCAATTTAACCACCACTCAAGACTGTGACCATCATTGCTCTCCAGTAATCAGTCCTGGCTGACAGCTCTAAAATTCAGGCCACAGGCATTAAGGAAAGAGTGCAGAAACACAAGACAGTTTCAGCGGGTTGTCCTTGCATTATACATATTCTGTCTTCTCTGCTTTTGAATAATGGAAAAATCATGTGACCCATGATGAGTCACTGTGAGCTGCTCTACACACAAGAATATGTGATGTGCATGCTTGTACAGTAACTGTTTCCCAGGCAACTAAAGGGGAGTCTTTAAATGCCGTTCATCAAAGAAAAACCAGGTCAGACATAAGACAACATTACTCTACTTGCACAGAAAAACAGGATTCAATAAAACAATAAATATTCCTGGTGTAATAATTGAACTACTACCTTGTCATGACTTAATTCACTAAAACTCCATGACAGCATTGTGCACTTTCAGACAAATTGTACATCCTAATTGAAATCTCTTAAACATACTATACACTATAGTATAACATCATTTTATTACCTACCCCATTTGAAGCCCAGCTAACAGCCTGAAACCAATCCCTAGTCATCAATGTGACTTTTTATAGAAGTATTATAACTAAACCTAAGTAGGTTTATCTGCAATGAATATTTTGTTACTTTCTTGTGAATCTTTGGGGTAGCAAAGTGGTTAGTTTCTGTGATGATATGACTATTCTAGTAATCTTCAGGGACTGGTCACAAGTGATGTACTTTGGTATAGCAAGCAAGAGAGAGGGAGAAGGATATATTTTGGCCTCCATAACAGTAAATAAATAAGTGAGTAAATAGTAAACCACAAGCACCTAATCCAAGGCTTAATTGCAGATCAGTGAATCACACGGCCACATAAGTATGAGAATATAAGGTAGAGTATGTCACCCATCATTTCAGCTGGAAATATTTCATAAGGCTGCTCTCTCTGATGCCTCCATTCTCGACAGCAAACATAATTAAGCCCACAGATCCCACAACAACAGGAGCCTGTCTATTTGGGTATCTCTACCTGACTGAAGATGATGCACTTTGCTTTCAGGGATGTCGAGGGACAGACACCAGCTCCCAGTTTTGGAACAGAAAACAGCCTCCCTCCCCTTAGACACGCACTATTACACAACGACTAAAACCTACCTTTACATAAGTGCCTGCATTCACCGTACGACATGTCTATCTCACATCATCCTTCTAAATCCAAGACCCTCAGTCAAATTATTATTTATTTATAAGTCTAAATTAAATATCATTAAAAAATGTTGTTTGATCCTACACGTGTGTATGTAGTTGAGTATTTTAGAAGTTGATTTACTTCATGAAATAAATACAAAAAAGTTATGTACTTGTGTTAAGGCCAACCCTTAGGCAACAAGACAAAACAAATTGGGTGTTGCACAGAAATCTGCCTACAAATGTACAAGAAACTTTCATTAGTGTACAAAGGACAATTTGATTTTAAAAGGATTTTTTTTTCCTTATAAGGAAATATTGTCCATTCAGCCTTCCTGTTATTAAGTGTGCTCTTAAAATGCATGTGGTCAGACCCTGAAATCAAAATTGGACTCCTGTAACTCAAACACTTATATACTATATATTCAAGCACAGGAGTATTGTGCCTTTAACAATATTGATTCTTGTTTCAAAAAGCAATCACATCAATCTTTCTTATAAATGTGTTCTCATATAGCAAAGAAAGAGAAATAGAAAAAAAGGCTGCTGCTCCCTAGGAGTCAAAGGAGAACCCGTCGAGAAGGGCTGGCACTTGTTTTCATCACAGCAGGCCGTGCTCTTTTGAAGACAGCTATTGGTTACTTCAAAAGCTATCAGTACATGTATTTGTATTATTTGTAATACTTTATCTGTGTGCATTCAGTGGATATTTATAATAATCTGGTTGCCAGCCAACAGTCAGAATATGCATGTGTGCATGATGATTAATAACAAAGACTAATTTGTGCACCTTTAGAAGAACATTCGATAAAGAGTCAGTCCCTGCTTATAGTAGAAGAAAACTGTAGAAGAAAATCTCAACACTTCAAGAAACCA
Source organism: Amia ocellicauda (assembly GCF_036373705.1). Lineage (NCBI taxonomy): Eukaryota > Metazoa > Chordata > Actinopteri > Amiiformes > Amiidae > Amia > Amia ocellicauda. The sequence continues at coordinate 19,213,882 of NC_089868.1, read as the reverse complement.
AATATATTTGAATATTTTAAGTCACTGATCAGATATCACAAAATTGGCTGCCTCTCATTCATGTGAGAAGTAGGACTGCTAAATAACAAAACATTGAAAGCTTTCCTAATTTCTGAAATATTATACATCATATCCTTTTTACACACAAAGGCGTGGGAGCAATGGCTATGGATATTAAAAACTGCTACACACATATTTATCAATTTAAAAAAGACTTGCCATGCACTCTATATGACCTTCCATTAATGAATGGTGTTGAGCAAATCCTTTTCTGCGGCTCAAATGACGCATGCTCCTTTTCACCCACCATACTATTAAGTACGAACGTTGCAAAAACATCCAAGTGAAAAACACACCATGAGCTGAATACGAAACAAGTCAGAAGCTGCTGGACTGGATTAAAAGTTCCACGGATAATGCTTTACTTATCTACCATTTGTGATGCAGGAAAAGTACCACAATATAGTAACAAGTCAATTCCAAACGGAAGGAAAAATGCAAAAGATAGCAAAGAGGCAACAACTGTTATTGCTACACCATCACAGCTGTTAGAAGTTTTATTACAAGAACAACTTTTTTTCAACTGCCATTTCGGAGACCTGCTAGTGGAAATATTTGTACTTATACATTGCTTAAAATAAAGAAGTTGAAGAGTGTCTGACTACACCGTTGCTGCCATACCTCTGGAAGGCATCCAGGAGCTTTTTCACAGCAGCGATGAGGTTCTGCAGGCAGGAGAAGGCCTTTTCAGGAGGAGGCAGCTTCTCACCGGGCCCTGGCGTCTCCAGAGACTGAAAAGGAGCCTGAAAAGCTGCAAACACTGCAGATCTGAGAGGAACAAGAGAACAGAATCTGTTTTTAAATGAAATGAGCAATTTTATTAGCTCTACAATAAGCTCTTTGGTCTTGAATAACTGCAACAGTGGTTAGGCAGGAAGGGGGGGTTATAATTGTAGAGAGTATGTATTCAGAGGTCTGTGAAGTCTTAGTGACTTTTGAACAATTAAAGATAAAAAAATAAAATAAAACAGTATGCAATTTAGCAACAGCCCCTTAATCTGCAAATGCGTGTCATCAACTGTGTACCTGGCACCGGCGGTATTGATTTGCACGTTGTGTGCAAGACAGCAGGTACAGTACATCACACACTGAACAACACTGATTATTACAACAGGTTCTTAAAAACTCCCTTTGATTAGGCTATTTATTTTAGCATTTTTAATTAATGCCTTTAGAAATATCTGACAAGACGCCAGTGAGAATGTGTTCTCCGATGTGATCTGTAACCTTGCCAGCATCAGGATATATATTATTATAGATGTTATTCAAGCCATTGGATTTGTTTTTATGCAAATTAGACATGGTAGACATGTTTGTGAAATGAGATTGTTGTTTTCGCTCTCATACTATTGTTCTATAAGGCAGTGACAACCCGTGTATCTATAAAGGTGTTTTTACACCTCCAATATTCACATCCTTCATATAGCCTACTACAGTGGGTTTTAGCGACATAAATGCAAGTGTGCATTCAGTATTTGTTGCATAAATTAATGACAAAAGTTCTATTTTCAGACATCCAGTACTGGACTTAACAAAAAATATTTGTCTAGCGTATTTGTTAAAAAACGAGGTTCACAATTATGTAGTGGGAAAATGTACTTTTATTATTTCCTTTATATTCTCTATATATTATTAATGGTTTCATGTTGCTAATTCAGTCTGGTCAATAAAACAATCATTTGTCTGTATTTACTCTGTTCTGGGGGCTACTTATTAGCTCTTAATGCATTTCTGTCCAAGGGGTTACTTCAATCAAGCATTGTATTCTTATGATTTAATTCAGCCACTGTCTTCTAGGATATTCAATCAGCTGAAACAGTTACACAGTATAGAGGTTCTGTGTTTTGGAGCAAGGTATTTAGTTAAGGACTTACAACAATGTCTGATAAACATCTGCTGCCTAAGAATGCTGAGGTCTGTGTTAATTATTATGTATGTGGTAAACTATTTAAACTAAACTGTATTTTAATAAGATGCAATCACTTCCAATATAGAAGACTATAACCCATTGTCTACCTGAAGATACAAAAAGGCTTCACCAATTCACATCCTCAGTTCTTTTCTTCACTTCACGTGAGAGGAGAGCTCCGGGATAACCTGTATTTATGTTTTCTGTAATAATATTGCTACTTCTTCACCAGTGTATCTTGGGATTTACTAAGACCACTACAATTACTCATACCCTAAACATTCAAATCCAATAAATTCTGGCCTGACATGTTTTTGCAATATTTCACTCTGATCGTCTTATATTTGCATGAATTAATCACAAAAAATAAAACTCACTGTACTTTTTTCTTTGCTAAAAATAACTTTTTGTAACATTGCATTACAATTAGTACAATGTGAACTGCTTCTATGTGGAGATGCAGAAATACATGTAGATGTGATTATTATTTATTATTATTGTTGTTTGTTTTAGACCCTTTCCTCTTAAAAAAATGTATGTTGAGCAAGGATGCAGAGCAGCATATTCAAGTTGTTTTTTTTTAAACCCCTGTGACTCAAGTCTTCCCTGAAGCCAGTTGTAATATCGTTATTATCAACAGCAGTCAGATTCAGAAAGGTAGGAGGTGGTGTTAAGAGTGATTACTGTTTAGGATGACACGGTTAAAATAAAAATAGTTCAACAAAATCAAATTAAATACTCTCTAAGTGTTTTATATTGTAAACTGATTCAATACTCCTGCTTACCTGACCTGACACACGTTGTTCCAGATGCTCTCAAACACGGCCCAGATCTGGTCAGGTGATGGGCGGGGCTCCTGGGAGCTCCGTTCTGTTGTCATGAGTGTGTCACTGTCGCAGGACGCCGGGGGCCTCCTCTCACCCTTCTCAGGGCCCGCATCTACAGGGTTTTCCCCTTGAGCTCTGCCGTCACCCTGTAATCCCAAGGCACAGTTGAACACGCTGTAGGAACTCCAGGCAGAAAGAAGGGGTTACATAATCAGGGGCTAAAGCATGCACCGATGAAATGTTTGTGCTACACAGAGAGAGCAGGTGAACTGGAGTTGACACAGGCTGGCAATGATCACAGAGAGCTGGTGAGCAGGCGCCCTGTGAACCGCCATCTACTGTCAGAGCTCACCTGAGAGTCTTCTGCCAGCAGCTGTTTTATTACAGCAAAAGTCTCTGGGAGAATGCCATTATAGTCTGATCTGCAACTGAAACCATGCAACAGTTCATGGGCTTCCTGCAGAACCAGCCTCATGGAGAACCTGTCAATTGCTTTACCTGCAGATGAAATGCACTGTTAATATAATTCGGACTACTCAGATTTCTCTCTTCTGAAAGGATGAGCAACGTACAGCTTTCTTAGTTAACACAAATAAAAAATACATACAAATAATTAACCTTATATAAGAATGAATTAAATAACACAGATTACATCAAATGCATTCAACATTGATAAATAATTAATTAGTGAACTGAATTAAGCAGCTGTAGGTAGCAGAGGAATATATTATATTTATACAGCAAGATGGGAAAAAAAGTGTCCAGCCCAGCATCCAGTCAAGATGTTTCCGTTGAAGCATTTGAAAAGCTTTGCACAGTTCCTTCTTTACACTGGAAAAAGACCCAAATCATCAGAGGGTTGTATTTTTCCACTGGACTTCTTGTTAAACAATTTTGTTACCAAACCATGGAGATTTCAGCTTCCCACACCAACTCAACCTGGACAATGTCCAAACAGTCTGCACTGAAAAAATATTAGTAAAGCTAAACAAATTTGGAACATATGTAAATCATATACGTCATGCAGAAAGTCATTACATACAGTATCATTAAAATAAAAACAAACATGAAATAAAAATAAAAAGAATAAAGCTAGATATTATATCACCATTCTTACCTTGACAAAGATTGTCACTTAGATGTTCAACAGAATGCAGCAGATTCCTCTGAAAAACACTCCCAAATACAGCAATCCAGTGTTTCTTAAAGCACTTAAGTAAATCAGTCAGGGTCCAAGGAGGCTTTATATAAACAATCTAGAGGAATTCAATTAGTCAAAGGATACAAATAATAGGGAAGTGTGCAATGTATTTGCTTCATTTCAATACACACAATTATTTGAGACATTTTAGATTTGGTGGAAGATCATTTCACAAGATTTCCAAAACTGGGAAATAACTGTATTGTACTATAAAAGTAAGACCGAAATGTAATTTACAGTAGTAAGTAATCCTAACATAAACAAAATCTTAGGCCAAACCAAACCCTATCACCATTCCACATGTGTACTAAAAACTATAATTTTTATGATTTTCCCCGCTCTTGTTCGCTACGGCTAAACCGCCTGCTGGACAATCCTCTAGCAGCCAATCCCCACCCCAGCAAGCCCGCCATGCCTATGCTAACTTCTGGGGGAAACCCTGATACAGTAGTCCCTTTCTTGCAAATTTGATTCTGAAAATTAAGTGGATCACATTTAATTGTCAGCTGTATCCTTCATTCTCCCTGTAGGTTTAACCTTGCTGTTTATCTCAGGATTGTTATTATTATATGAAGTTATGCGAGTCCAGACTACTGTAATACCTTGTTACTATTATATAATAACTTATTTCCCAACAGGACAAAAGGTGCAGCTGCTATACCTCCAGCCAGAGGTCCTCAAAGGCCAGCTTCATCTCCGCCTCCAGCACTGTGGAGAGCGCCCTCCGCAGCGCCCCCTCGATGGCAGAGACATGGGCGCTCGCTTCAGCTGCCTTCCTTCTGCTGGTCTCGCTCTCACTGGGGTTTGTGCTCACACCTTCAACAACAGCACAGCGTGCCAATCGAGCTTGAGCTTCCAAGTTTACTATGTAACAAATATTATTGTTTTATAAAGTGTTTTAAAAACAAAACATGGGTAACACACACAATACGAATACATACGAATATTTCTTAAAAAAAAAAAAAAAAGAAAAAAGATATGGGTTACATTTCCAGAACATAAAGGTTAAAAATGAGCACGAACAGAGATTAAACTCAGCCAGCTTGTTCATTTAAATTCATTAAAATGTATTAAAGCTGTACATTTTATCAGTAAACCTTATCTTTTTAAGTGCTGAACATGAGTAACTGAGAATTGAGTAAAGTGTAACGGTAAGTAATGTTCTACAAGTGATATGAAGAGTGACCTTTGAATACTGGTTAATGTCTTGATCTAGCTGGATATTTAAATACCAGGAGGTTGGAAATGCAACTGTACTATTTGCACTGGGCTGATTTTAAGCACAATGGCGTGTACTGTTTGTGCTGCAGTATATTTCTAATTTCCCAAAGGTCTGCAGTTGTTTTCTCAGTAGTGGTGAATGTACTTCTATCAGCGTTGTACCTGTATCTGAATGCCATGTGACTGGGACAGACTGATAGGTGTATGCGTCAATCTCCGATTGCAGCTTATCTACTTCAGCAACAAGGTCTGCCTTGCTCACAGACTTCACCCCACTCAGCAGTGCTTTGCTGCACAGATTCTTGTCATTGCTGTAAAAGGGGTGAGAGAAAAAGGCAAAGTCAGACACAGTTATAATGCACCTAAGGATACGCTGGGAAGAATGGCAAGAAGTATTATTTGATTAGAGAAGTTCAGAGGTGCCCAATTTGTCAAATGATTATGTTTCTGTGGATCCAGAGGGAAGGCTAAGTAAAGCCTTATCCCACTTGGGTGAAAAAAATGCCTTTTTAAGTAATTACTGGCAAGAACAATTCTGAATATTGCCCTGCCTCATTCATAGGTGTGGCTGGAATTAGGCAAGGAACATGCCCTGCATTTGTTATTCTGCAAACATGATTTAACCTGTCAAATGTCAGAATATCATCAGTTTCTGTCTTGCACTGATAGATCATTTTTATTTAAATCCACTTGTAATTAAGATACATGTACTGTATCTATCTGTATCTATGTAATTAAAATGGAGGTTATCTGACAGAGACGGCAACCTTTGCTGTTCTGGTCCTTAAAACCCACAGAAAAATGTAAGTGTCACCACAGCAGCTCACTGAGTCAGCCCTGAGAGCGAGAGACAGGAAGAGAGAGAGAGAGAGACACACACACACACGCACGTACGCACACACGCACCACTACTCACGTGCACAGGATGACAGCCCCCCCTGGGTATAAGCTCTGGTACTGCAAGCAGCACTGCAGCACACGATCATCATTGTTTTCGGCACTCAAGCCATCTGCAATACATTTTATTCACATGACATTAACTGTCCATAAGAGGGGAAAATCTTATTAACAGACCCCTGCTGTGACAAAAAACATGATAAGCAGATGGCCATTGTCTTGCATTTAGGCTACTTCAGATTCCAGTGTGATTTCTTAAATAAGGCCATATGGTAGCCCTGTTAGAGCAATCAATAGCACCATAGGCTGTCCTATAAGCCAAGAGACAAAGTGCTACTTCCGTTACATTTCACATGGTAATGCCTCAGAAATGGGTAGTACTGGTTTGAATATTTGTTTTGTAGGCTGAAAAAAATGTTGTAATTCAAAAGAAATTCCAGATTTTAACTTTGCACAAATATATGTTTTTGAATAAAAAAAAAGCTTTCAAAGGAAAGCCAGGGGATAGGTTACATCACAGGGAACCAGATATGTTATTACACTGATCCAAAACAACAAACAAGAATCTAGTTAAATATTAGAGTAAATGCACTGATTTTTTTTATCTATCTTTTTTGAGTAGTTGATTATTATTCAGTGCTGACATTCACATGAACTTAATATGCCAAACGAAGATTAACACCAAAGACAATACAAAATACACCGTAATTAATATCTGAAAGCTCAGCTACTTTTTCACTTGAAAATCCTGGAATACCCTTGAATGAAACCACTGAAGGTCCAACATGAATACACAAGCAGCTCTGAATGACAAATCCTGACAAGGTGACTAAGAACATTAGGATCGTGCCATACATATTAAAAACCTACTCTGCAGACCAAATAATCAGTAGGTCCTCTCATCATGTTATTACAAGTATTAATGTAAGCACAGGAAAACGAAAATCACCATCACCCAAACTGAAGTAAACATATTATGATGAGCAAACGTTGCATTAATCTAATGACTCTCTACAGCGTTACTTTGCAGAGGACCTTGCTAGTGTACCCTTAGCACCATCTGTTGGAAAAACACATGACTGGTGTGAACTGTAAGGCATTGCTTGGCAAAAGTCTCCTCCTATGGACACCTGGAACATATACACTACTCAGCTGCTCAAAACTGCTATTATATTGCATCAAACAGAAACTGCTTCTTTGAAAACATACCTTTACAGCATACAATTAGTTGTGAATTACAGATAAGGAGACTCACATATCTTCTGAGACGCCTGCTGCATGGACTGTCCCCAGAGCCGGGGCTCCTGCTTCTTCAGACTGGTGTAAATGAAGTTGACTGCAGGTATGGCTTTATTTAACACACGGCTCGACAATTTCCCATTCTTCAGTGCATCCAGTTCCTGCAGCACCACCCAGGGAATGAGGATATTGGGGAAGCCTAAAGCTAGAAAGAAAATAATAAAATCAGTCTCAAATATAGCATGGATAGACATTTACATAACTGCATAATATAAGAGGGCTCCTTAAGTTGTGTCCTGATTTGGCAGCCTGCTACTTTTATATTAACATTTTCAGTTGAAGTGTCTGCATCTACACACATCCAATATCAAGGCACACACCTCCAAGGCCATGTGCTTTCATCTTCTTGATGAATTCCAGGTGACTGAGGAGAATGTTGGTATCCAGAACAATGATGCGGTCCTGATGAAGGTCTGCTTTACCTGTACGGAGACGCACACACACACAAAAAACTGAAATCCCTAAAACAGACAGAGAGCGCCATGTCACCAACTTTACATACAAATGCGCGATGCGTCGACCGATGCGTTTCATAAAACTGGAGACAGCAGAAGCCTGACGTGAAGTGACGGGGAGTAACTCCAGTAATTTTCCAAAGGTCATATAAAAAAATGTACTACTAGTTGAATGTATTTATTAACATAATGACAAACAAAATATCAAGACAAGGGCATGCCTGTTGGGAAAGTAAAAGTAATAACTCCGGAGTCCTGTTCACCGGAGATGGTTGGCATAGCAGAAACTTAGAGAAAGTAAGCTGGTACAGTACGGTACCCCGTACTAGTAAGACATTTACTGTCGGTACTGCATATTGGGAAAACACATTTTATGAAAAAGAATATTTTATGTCAATGAATCATTTTCGTTTATGAAATTATAGTAAATGACGTAGAAATGTTCTCTATATCAGACCCATTCCAGCGCAGTGTGGGCGACCCGTGTGTGCGCACTTGACTGGAGTCCTATTTGTTAAGGTAACGCAACCGCGCGCATATTACAAACCTGGATAGGACGAATAGCAATCGATCAAATGAGAAACCCCAAATTAGCACCATGCCACTGCAATGAATAGATACAAAATATGCATCTTCACACGCAAAGCAGGTAACGGTGGAGAATTTCAGAGTCACAATGTGTGGCTGCTTGCTGTGGATGGAAGGCTAGGTGGCACAACGTGTAATATGTTGTTTCTAATTTGTATCTTTTGTCTGCTGGAGGCCTGAATATTGTTTCTAATTGGGCCGAATGTCAAATAAAGAAACAAAGCTTGCATCCCTTCAGAAACATAATAAATGAACACAAAGTCAGTGGTTCACATTGAATTTACAAAAAACCTAGCAACATCTAAGAAAGACATTCTGTTAAACCTTAATGCAAAAAAGCAAAGAAGAAGCATTTGAAACCACTGCTTGTGTGTTCAGGATGGCTTACTACATGAATCTGAACATTTACACACCATGAGAGCCTGCAACAAATGAATAGGGTTGAGATGGGGAATAGCTTCAAAGCAGAACTGTCTGTGGTGAGATCATAGAGCATGTCTGGTGTTTGATGTGGGGGTGGGGGGTATACCATACCGGTAAGAAACAAAATCTACTTTCACCACTGCTTAGCTGGGATGGGAAACACTGCTGTGAGTGAACAGAGTGAGAGTGAGTTTGTACCGAGAGAAAAGACAGTCTCTTCCTCGGGAGGATCAATTTCCATGCAGGTAAGCTCTCCGTAGCTCTCCACCACATTCACCCCCAGCCGTTTGTCCGAGCGGGCCAGGTGGATCTCCTCCACCAACTGCATCTGCACACAAAACACATCATAACTAGGAGACAGAAAAAAGGATCGCGTCCATCATCTTAGAGAACAATGTTAAATTACAAACTGTTAAGACAGATAAAAGGGTACAGCACTGACTCATTTTACTCTAAGTCACTGTGTATCATATGCTTTGTATTTAGTTCAATATAATGAAAAGAAACAATTATGTTAGTAATACAAAATAAAACATACTTCTTGGTCATTGTCGAGGCCGTCGTATGTTTTGGAAGAAGGAGCTGGAATTTGTGAATACTAGGATGAGAAAATAAAAATAGAATCATTAAATCATTAAAATTCAGGATCCAATAACACCTTTTATGTAATGGTCACTTGCAGTTGATCTTAATGGCACAGGGCATGCTGACTGCCACCACTGAACAAAGTGATGAAAGTGATCCTCAAGGCAACTTACCACTTCTGGAATTGAAGACCAAGTCTGACTGTAACCGGCTGTTTCTGGGGGGGGTTCCCTCTCTGTGGGTGGACGCTGTTTCTCTTCCTCAAGGCGGACTGAAGAAGTCCTTGGGATCTTGGCTGCACAAGTCCCTGACTGAGAGTCTTCATCTTGTCTATGCAGGAACACAGTTTCAAGTTTGGCAGGAATTTTATCACGTTTAATCTCTCCTAATAATACTGTAGGAGAAGGTGGGGAAGGCTTTACCCTTGACCCTGACTGTTCCTGCAGTCTCGGGGAAATGCCGTCTTTTTTACTAGTTAATGCAGACCTCTGCCACAATTCACTATTTACATTTTCTAACTTATTGATCTTCTTTGGTATTTTGAAACTAATCTTACTGGTCTTGGATTGTGGCTTTTCTCCAAGACCACTCACAGAAGCCTTTGAGCTTTTGAGACCCTCATGTTGCCCTTGAGTAGGCCTCAGTTTTGAGCCTGTTTCGGGAGTGACAGCTTTCCCCAAAGTAGCACGTCCTTCCTTGTAGTCTTTTAGGTGCAATCTTATGCTTTTAATTTTTCCCTGAGTGTAACTGTTGACAATTTTGGAGTAAGCATCAGCATCCTTAGAAGGCTCAGAGCTACTTTTCACAAGCTTGCTTTCTCCATCCTTGTAATCCTTGGGGAAAGACCTTCCTTTAGACAGGCCAGCTGATAATAACAGGCCTACTTTTTTCTTGGTCTCCTCCAGTTTAGATGGCCCAGCACAGTCCTGGATGTTAGCTGTGTCAGATTTGGTGGGTAGTTCCAGAATCTCCCCTTTACTTTCTTTTTTCTCTTCAGATGTTATGGCAGCTCCCTGTCTTTGACTGGCTTTTCTGTATTCTCTTTCTTTTGTTTTAGTGCTCTGCGTGGAAGACACGTCAGATGATGTGGAACAGCCTGTTTGACTCTTCTTCTGATCATCCTTTTGTGAAGAATTGTGAATGCTGTTAGGAAACATTGATTTTTAAGTTTATATTTTAAAGGTGCAAACTCAATGAACTGAGGACTTGTTGATTTATGTTACCTCCTAGCTGTAGAGTAGGGATGGGAATTTAAATGTTTTCAGTATTCGAATAATAATATTCTTTTCTTTTCAAGTATTCAAAAACTCCTTGGGGATCTGTGTGAGCCATAGTACAATAGTACATATACTATTATTATTTTATATTCCTTCCACTATTCCAATGTTTTCCTGGAATTTCCACTGGGAAATTCAGTTTACTCATATGAGTTTAGTTTAGTTTTTTAAGTATGCATGCAGCGCATTGCTCAGAAATCTAAGAGACGGAACCAGAAATGGGGCTGGGAACTTTTGTACTGTACACCGGAGGAGTGTGAATCATAAGGGTTGTGATTTCAAATGTCACAAACCTTAGGATAATGTCGCACGGATAGTTTATTTTTATATTTAATATAAATACACTTTTTTTTAATCTCCAAGAACTCTCACAAGTAATTGAATACTAAAATCCCTTCATATACATGAATACTCATGTCCATCCCTACATAAAATAATTTACAAACAATCATAAATGTACATAAATGAACTGGGGTTCAACATTGCATGTTTTGTGCTGCTGTGGCCAGCGAATCTACAATAACAAAACAGCAAATTGTACAACTAGGTCACATTCATCAAACATCTGATATCTGAAATCTGAAATAAATCTAGTTATGATCAATAATAATTAATAATCAATTAAATAATGTATGCAACCACACATTTAAACACTCACTCCACTTGATGAATGTCACAGTGTTTGGCCTCCGCAATCTTTCGCTTTTTACTATATTCTTCTCTTTGGGATGTCTGAAATATTGGGAACAAAATGTACAGTTTAATTTAGAAAACTATAATATATGAAACAGCATTAAAATTATGAAAGAATCAAAGACACATTATTTACTGGACAATTTTAAAGCTATCAGTGCTGCCAAGAAGTGAACGGAATGAAGCTTGCAGGACAGCATATAAATGCCATGCAGGCACTTGAACACCTAAATGATTCTTATATCACAGTCCAAAAATATGGTGTCTACGTGAACACCTACTTTCTGTCTATACATGACAGAATCAACTCACCTCATCATCGTCATCACTGGAGGATGAAGACGACCTCCTTCTCTTTCTGTCCTTCTTATGTTTCTTCTTCTTTGACTTTTTCTTTGCCATTGTCACAGAATTTACACTGTATAAAATACATACAGAAAGATACACTCAGGTTTACCTTAGCTACTATCTGTTTCTTTGGAATTTGATTTCACCTGATTGCCAGAAAACAGGTATAACGTAATAGGTTTCATATATGAATTAAGCTCAAGTCCAAGCAGAAAAACTTGGGAGAATATGTTACACTTTCCATTCAATTGCAGGCTGCTCTAACATCTCAAATACTTCCTGGGACATTGAAAACTTTACATTTTAAAACCATTATACAAACACAGATTAAAGAAGAAATGTCACCCCACCTTATACACAAGACTTATGCTCACCGAGGTAATATACAAATCAATACAGACCAAAACGTAGCCAGTTTATTTGACTTATTTGAGTATTATTTTTGAGTGCATTAAATGGTGAATGTACTCTGTTAGCAATCAAATATGCAAGGAAATGGAATAAAAGTGCATCATTCACTCCATCAAAAAAGTTACGTCAATGTTTTAGTAGTACATTAATCCAGTGTTAAGGGTTTCATCTTCAAATAAACAATAACGAAGCCGTTTTGCTGTACAGCCTATCATCCATTTTGTATACACATACATATATACTGAATATACTAATCACAGAACCGCATGGATTTATAATGAATAGGTCAGGTCGATGGGGTTTAACAGGAAAATACAGTAGGTTTACTGTCAACTTTCTAGAACACGTTATACATTTCTCAGACAATTATAAATCTACGGCTGGCTTACATTACAATTAAGTACTTTCAGAAACATTAAAAGCGAAATGGTTCTACTTATTATAGGACTTGGTAATCGTTTTGTATTATTATTTGCCGAAATACCCATTGAGGCTGACACTAACCTGCCTGTAACAGCACACTTCCGTCTAAACGATTATAATAACGTGTGCGCATGCGCGGAACGAAATTCAGAGTCCCTCAAGGGATGATGGGATTTGGAGTGTTTTAAACCTTTGAGACACTAGAACCAATGTTAATAAATTATCAGATTATGATACATATTAAACATGTACACTGCAGTTTTTGAAATAATAGGACTTGTAAAAGTTTATCAAACCAATACCACGAATATGTATAAGAATTAGTGCTGTCGTTTCACATTATTAACTGCATATTTTGTGATTCATTAACTATCATTAGTAATATAGTACATTTATATAAATAATATATACCCTGTACATCAACAACAGATAATTACCTTATAAGATTAAGCTGTTTTGCTCCTATTTAAGAACATGCAAGACACGTTTTAAGTTACAGTTAGGTCATTTTTGGACATTAAAACACACAAATATGCATGAATATAACATCGACTACTTGCTATTATTTTGTAAGATAATGTGCGAATGTGTTGATCAGGACAAAAATATCTCCAATCGGTCATAAGACTACCATTGGGCTATTTTTGCAAATATGTTTTGAGAAGGAAAATAAATCATTTAACTAGCAATCATCACAAAATATAGGGAGAAATGTTGAAATAAGCAATGCAATCCATACTAAGCAGGCTTGGACTCACTTATTTCTGAGATTTCAGGTGTCTGGCCGTGCATATTTTAATGACAGCTCTAGCGCTAGCTAGTGGAGCAGCTTTGCAGAATCCAGCCTCTCTACGCAGTTTACGGTGCTTTAGTAAAATGGCGGAGCTGAAGGAAGGAGACGCTTTACAGCTACACCAGGAGGACGTCGACGCAAATAGTAAGACAACTTCAGTTTCGTGATATTTTTGACCTCTAAGAAAAATACTTAAATAAGACAATAGTATAGCTGCTTCAAATGTGCCTTTAAATTCGAGCTTCGTCTTTGCCTTGTATTTGTTTTATTCGCTAAAGTAACAGTGGGCCTCATCGCGGAGCTCCACCACAGGACCCACTAATAAATAAGCAGAAATTCGCCCTTCCTGGAAAGGTTATGAAAATACTACCAATAGCATTTGAGTGTGTTATTTAACGCATATAAAAGTGCGACTGGTTTATTCCGATGTTTTAATGTACAAATCTAGTTAGGGTTATTTCGATGCGACCATGCTCTGCCTGCACAACTCCGCCACAGGACCGTATTGTTTAGCTGCGGTAGAGAGAGATGTTCAGACCTATATAGACACACACACACACATTTTGACATATGTTGCATGATTTGTGCATGCATAGCCAAGTTTATAGAGTGCAAATTAATCTAACTTCTTATCTGTTGTGCGCGAAGTAAAATAATAAAAAATGCGACAGCAGGAGAAGCGTAGTAAAGCTCTAGTTTAAACTATAGTTGAACTAGCTTCTTTGCTGGTTGCATTGTAACAACATAGCAATAACTTTATTTTCTTGCTTTTCACAATTGTCGTACTGAATGTTTTCGGTGGACTTGAAGCAAAGCCTGCTTTTTCTTTGCGCTTCTCTGGGCTGAAGGCTTTTTTTGCCCAACTACCCTGTGGGAGGAGCTTCTCTCTTTTCATCCTATTGCTGTTGTTTCCTGCCTCTGTAGAGAAAAACAGTCCTATGAAATCTATATTGTGCATTTAATGGTCCAACACATCTTTTTCTGCAAATGTGTGCATATATATACATCTAACACATGTACCTCAAAGTCCCTGCAAGAGCACTGGCTTATCATGCTTTAAATTGAATTTGGCTTCTTGCACATTTGTGTATAAAATGAGGAACAGAAAGCATATTGTAATGAAGCAGATGCAAATTCCTCTGCTTTTGTGGTGCCTACGGAAATAAAACTGACCTTTTGAATTGCTAATGTGTGTGTTCATTTAATTTCAGGAGCTTCTAGCGAATCTAGGTCTGGAGAGGGAGAAGCGGAGGAGGTGAAGTGTGAGCAAGACGAGAATGCAACCAGTGCCAGTGGAGATGCCCATGACAGTGGCGTCAGCAAGGAGCCAGAGCTGGATAATGGGGAAGCATCTGCATCTTGCACAGGTGAAGGACCTCATTCATCTGTCTCACTCCAGTCTAGGGAGTCTTATCTCTACAGCCAATTTAAGCAATTGATGCTTATATATTATCTGTTTCAGAGAGGCACATTTCTATTCAGACTCAGCTGCAAGGACTGGAGAAGCTGGTAGACTTAAAAGGAGGTAAGTTGTGTCATGTGGCACACATCCCAGAGTAGCATCACTATGGATTTCTGTTCCATCTTGTTTTAATACACACAATGTCCTCTGGGGAGCTCTTTTTTTTTTTTTTTTCAACTTCTGTCTTGCATCTAAGAGTTACAAGTCTTTTAGGCTGTGTAAGTATGAATTTATATTGAAGTAAATCTGCTCTGTCCTCAGCTGGTAGGAAAGCATGCCCACTATGCCCCGAGGAGAAGTTTAAAGCCTGTTACAATCACAAACTGCGCCGCCACTTACAGAATCTGCACTGGAAGGTTTATGTAGAGTTTGAAGGTATGTGTTTCATTTCTTTTGAAGCTGGCTTCGAATCCCATTTCGTGCCTGGGGAAATAGTACAGTTTTACCAATATTGCTTTGAGATTCTGTATAAGATTACTATTTTTTTTTACTGCTTGACATGAAAGACATAATTTGTTTCCACGTTTGTTAATATTTACAGTTTTTAAATAAAATACAGTATGTGCGATCGCCTGGAAAAAGCTTACTCGCTGCTTGTGAGTTTTAGTTGAGGTAGATGTAGTCATGCAGTCAGGTAAACAAACTCTTTACTCTGTATGAGATTGCGTGTCTTCAATCCTAGTGTTTGTGTTGACACTTCTTTTTCTTTTACAGGGCACAGGATGTGTATCTGTCATCTTCCTTGCAGACAACTGAAGCCAAACCTGAATGGAGATCAGGTGAAGTCTTGTTCACGATTGACAAAATTGATTTGAGAAATTTCAGTTTATTTTACTTCTATTCTATTTGTATTATTCTGGCACCAATATAACCATTTTTTTTAAGTATTTGGAATTAAAATGAACTATGTAACTGTTTAAATCATGTCTTCTCAGCCTTCAAGCCGATTGGTGGCTCATTACCACTGCATTGTGTGTTCGGTGACCATCGCTCGCAAGACTGACATGGTTAGTCACCTCAAACGCCACGTGAACAAAGGGGAGACCGAAGCCAGCTACACTGGAGAGACGGACGTCCCCATTGAAATTAAAGGCAAGTAATTTCTAGTTGCAGTTCCTATTATACTCTCAAATCCAATATTAATCTTCATTTTTAATCAGGATTTTTGTTTTCCCTTTTCTAGCTCCTGCTGGGCAGTCCTGTGAAATTATGAAGGAGCTGGGCACCAACGTCCAACTGCTTCCGAACTACAGCACTCCACAGAAGAGCGACACCTACTTCAACCGCAAGATGAAAGTAAACAGGTGAGAGACTCCCTGTCCTGTTGTCCAGCTTTCACTGAATCCACACGCTGTGCGGTCAGTGTTAATGGTGACTCTCTGCGACTGTGCCGCTCGTTTCAGACAGCTGGTGTTCTGTTCTTTGGCGGTTCTGGCAGAGGAGCGAAATCCACTAGAGTGCCTGGATGCTTTTGGAGCAACAGGTGAGGCATGATTGGTTAAACAAGACCTTAGCTAAAGGGTTGAACTTTGAAGAACCCATCGCAGAAAGACGTAGTGAAACACCGTCCCTGTCTCTCCCGGCGCAGGCATCATGGGCTTGCAGTGGGCCAAGCATCTGAGCAGCGCGGTGAAGGTCACCATCAGCGACATCAACGAGACGTGTGTGAAGATGATCAGGGAGAACTGCCACCTCAATCACATGAGGGCGGAGGGAGGCCGTGGCCCCCGGCATGCAGACCCCGAGGGCACCGAGGAGGAGGAGGGTCACGTAGCCTCAGTTGAAATCATCAAGATGGATGCCAATGTCATCATGCACCTGCGCTCCTTCGATTACATGTAAGTCACAGCAGGGATGAAGGCCAGGTGTTAACAAATTGTATCTCTCAATTTATTATTTTATTATTGCCAACAGTCTGTTTTATTCATGAGTACTGCATGAAAATCTAGGGCATGTTTACATACTTCACTCGGCTTACTCTAACGATTGAGCGCTAATTCAAAAAACATATTTTAATGAGTGTTCAGAAATTCCACTATAATTTAATGTTTGGAACAAAACACAGCAGACTGGTGAGTAAAAAATACCCTTTTGTGAGGGTTTTGCTGCTTCCACTGAATAAAATCTTGAATTCTCCTGCTTGTAATGCCTCACAATGTTGGATGATGTTTTTTAGACACCTGGACCCGTTTGGTACAGCCGTGAATTATCTCGATGCCGCCTTCAGGAACGTACGCAATCTGGGCATCGTGTCGGTGACCTCCACGGACACTGGCTCTCTTTACTCCAAAGCTCTGAACATGACACTGAGGCACTATGGCTGTCATATAGTCAGGACAGAGTACTATAAGGAGCTGGCGGCCAGGATGGTGTTGGCTTCGGTGGCAAGGTATGGTATTAGTGTATATAAGCTTTATTTCACCAGGCAGGTTAATTAAGAACAAATTCTTATTTACAATAACGGCCAGAGTGGCAAGCGTTCTAGTTTCATTTTTACTTTGAGATGTCTATGTGTGTTGGTAATCTAGAAATGATCGGAGACTATGCTATCTCGTGCCGAGTGAGTGTGTTAGAGGTAACCTGTCTTTGCCCCACCCAGGGCAGCGGCGCGCTGTAACAAGGGCATCGAGGTGCTGTTGGCAGTGGCACTGGAGCACTTTCTCCTGGTGGTGGTGCGAGTGCTGAGAGGCCCCACACAGGCGGACGAATCTGCCAAGAAGATCCGCCAGCTCATCCACTGCCAGTGGTGTGAGGAGAGGGTGTTCCTGAAAGCTGGCAGCATGGTTGAGGGTGAGAGTGAGATTCTTTTTTAAAATCTGAGTATGAACAAACAGAGAAGAATTGGGGGTTATTTCTATTACTGAGGGATTGTACCTCTCTCTTCTCTTCTCTCTAGAAAACCTGTACAGGCAGCTACCCTGTAACTGCCATGAAAGCATGCCGGGCAAAACAGCGGTCGAACTGGGGCCACTCTGGTAAGTAAGTCATGAATCTCAGTGGAAGGTGTTACAGTCAATTATAGTCTGTTATAGTGCCCTCTGGAGCCAACTCGGAAATATTTGTGGTAGTATAAACACATTTTTTGTCTGAGAGAGTTATACCTGCATGTCCGTCATCACTGGCTCTTTCTTCTGCGTTCTCCTCCAGGGCGGGTCCTCTTTTCAACACCGGCTTTCTGAGAAGGATGCTATTTGAAGCAGTTCAGCACGGGATGGATGACATCCAGGCTCTTGTGAAGACACTGCTCTGCGAGTCGGAGTGCACGACGCTCAAACAATTCTCCATCACCAGCCCACTGAAACACATCAACCAAGGTATGCGAGTCAGCCTGCGAGCTCTGTAACCCACACGGTCTGCTTTAGGTTTCGTTTTTAAGTTACTAATGAGTACTTTGCTCAGCTGTCCACTAACTTGTCTTGTTTTTTATTTTGGGATCTGGCACCGCTCTTTGAGATTCACGTTGTCTTTTCTCCTCAGAGGAATGCGGGGTGTTCATTCAAATCTCGCAGAGACCAGAAGACACGGCCACGGCTGAACAGTCAGCGATGCAAGGTACTGCATACAACACTGGCATTTGTACAAACGATGGTATAGCAAACTGCTGAACTTGAATGTATTATGTATGGCTGGAATAAAAACCTTGATGGCATGAAAGATATACATTTGTCATGCCCACCAAGTGATGAAGACTCAAAATAAAATCTTTGTCCTTCTATAGGAAAGAGGAAAACAAATGAAGAAACGGGGAATATGCTGAAGAGGCAGAAATCGGAGCCCCCTATGGAACATCCTCCATTCTACTACAGCATCCATCGCCACAGTATCCGGGGAATGAACATGCCAAAGTAAGTGCTTTCCACTGGTTATTTTAACAAGACAACACTGGCACAGGTGTTTCTGTGAGCTTCAACACACCCCGACCTGCGAGGTCTGCTCCTCGAATCATAGACTGAAAAAGTCAAGTTTCTATATCAGTTCAACTTGAGAAGTAGTTAATTTAAGTTTGTAAGTCTTAACAAAGAGGTGAAATAAAGAGTTCCCTCAAAGCAACTGTTGTGTGTGTTCACTGGTTTTCCACTTGCTCCGTCTTTGCATCATTAGGTTGAATAAATTCCTGCAGTACCTCACGGAAGCCGGGTTCAGAGTGAGCCGGACTCATTTTGACCCGACGGGAGTCCGCACAGACGCCACCCTGGCCCAGTTTAAGTCGGTCCTCACCCAGTACAGCGTGCCCACCTACACTGCGGGCCAAACCGGAGGCCACAGCGTCGGCACTGATGAGGGAAACTGGAAGGTTGAGTGACTGGTCACCTTGAGTTCTCCCTGCACTGAAACAAAATGTGACTTCATCGCTAGGCAAGTGTCACTGGAGTTTATTTTCTTAGCATGGTTTCCAGGTAATCTGTAAACAAATGATCACAACCACATGAAATAAAATCAACATCTAACCAGGCCCTGCTTTGCTGTGCTCATGGATAAGCCTATCGCCTTCCTTCTGGTTGTAATGTGAGGAGAGTATTATTGTGTATTTTGTCAGCAGTGTTGACCTGGTGCAACCTTGCTCACCCTTTATGCTTCTTTGAAATCAGCTTTAGGATATTTTCAGGAACAGGTTTTGTTGCAAGAGCATGCAAGACTAATGATCCAGAGAACTGAAAAATACAGATAATTGATCAAACCTTTCTATCAAAAGGAAAGAATCATCACAGCTCTCTGGCACCTCTGCATTTAAGATCCGTTTACTGCAAAGATGAGCTTAACCGATAGTTGATTTGTGTCAGACTTTCCTTTCGAACTTTAAAGGCAATTAAATAATCAAAAGGATGTCTGAATTTGTTTTTATCCCCTCAGTGTCATTCTTTGTGTTCAGTATGTATTGTTTATTCTTTTTTCTTAAAATGTGTTAACTAGAAGTAAGTGTAAAGGGTTTATTAAAAGCTTTATTCTGAGAGAAGAGTTTTGTCTACTTACTGTTATCAACTCACGGCAGTGTTTTCAGCCCAGGGCCCTCACTGATAGACGGATACCGATATGGGAACCACATCTGTAAAGCAGGTGAGCAGTTTGAGATTGTGGGAATATTTTGTTTATTGGAACAATTCAATGGAAATGTTTTAATAAAGTTACAAAACCGAATGTTTAAAATTGACCTATATGGGGAAAATATACTTAATTTTAAATGGAATACATTCTGCAGTTTTCAATTAACTTGAACTTATAATTTGCTCCATTAGAGACATTGTTTTCAACTACTTTCAAGATTTCAGGGCATTTAAGAACAGGGTCAAATTAAACAATTGGTTTATTGAGGTTTCAATAAGATAACCTAGGTGGATTGAAATGCAAGGGGTGCTCAGAGAATGGGCTTGAACAGCCCTGCACTAGATGAGAGCAAATCTTTCAAGATGCTGCACAAATGTTTACTTGCATTTCCTGTCTGCAAACCTCCCTTGTACATTGCAGGCACTGCTGCTGCTCCTCGAGTGATGCTTTAGCAATATAACCACAGAGGTTTTAGGGAACACTTGTGAAATGTAATGGATATTTAGTTTTCTTCTCCAGAACAAATGAATGCTTACAATAATAGTGAAAAATCCTGTAAAGGTCCAGGGTCCAGCAAACAACAAAATGTCTTCTGGGGAGGAACAGAAATGCTAAATTCACTCTGCTTTATAGCTCTAGTTTTGCACTTCACTCCACTCCCGTGTATTCTTGCTTTATGGAGTCTGCAGCACAAATCCTGAGCTCAAAAATGTGATTTCAAGCAGTGAAGTCACAAAGGACACATTACTGCTGAATCTGAATAAAACATCTCAACGACAATAAAATAATTAAATACCAGCAGTGCGTTTAGTGCCTGCGTTCGCTTCCCAGTGTATGGACTAAACTACAGCACTAAACTAAACTACCTGAATCCAAAACTAAACTAATTAAACTCACATGCACTGTGTAAGGAGCTGGAGATAAGTGCGGGGACATGTGTTTAATATTAAACACACTATCTTGTTTTGGTAAATTCCTATTTGATGCAATCTAGCTATATACCAATTGTTAGCCAATGAATTACCTTTATAGTGTTAATGAAACCATTTTGACCTCCCTTTCTTCCACAGAAAACAGATGCATGCCAGATGAGGAATTTACAATCTCATTCACATATATATTTTAATGTTTTTTTTTTTGTTTTGTTCAACAAGTAATGCAGTATATATATTTTTTCAAAACAACATCAATCGTTTCAAACCTGGTAACCTGTATAGGTTTTATGTAAAATACACCTTCATCTTAAAACTGAACATGCTCAATGGGCTTTCATTACTTCACTGGTCATCAGGTCATGGTCTGTCTTCTTTCCAATTCTTTGCTCCCTATTTCCACATAGAAGTGAAAAGATGTTTTCATCCGCAGACATGTTTAACTCTTCCTTAGCTTATAAAAAGAGCAACCTTTTAAAAAACGTGTTTGTACATGGATTTTAAATGTTAATATTTGGAAGAGCCCTCAATGTTGCTTTCAGAATTTACCTATTCTCTCTGATAATTGTGTATTAGTTTGGTGCATTGGAAAACAGTACAACTTACAGGGAAGGTCAGATCCTCTAGTTATATAACCACATTTTAAAAGCACATGAGGGACTACTACCGCAAAGCTATAAAAAAAAATTATACAGAATTTCCAAGGGACATTAAGTTAAAAGTGAAAAGAACTGATCTTTTTCAAACGGGGGGAAAAAAAAGTGCTTGGCTTGAACATGAAACTGTATATTTATGGGCATTACAAAGAATTGGTACCCCCCCCACCCACTTCCCACCCTACACCCATAAAAAAGACAGTAAAAAAACAAAAAGCAGCAACAATTATTCAGAAACATGTGCGTCTGAATCTAATAAATCCAACAAAGAAACGACGAAAGGAGAAAAAACGCTTCAGTCCGTTCGTCAGAGTCGCTTGACTATTTGTGCTCCTTGGTCGGTGCAAAGTAAAGCTCCATGGGCTTGTTGACCTTCCAGTACTTCTCACTGACCAGCTCCAAGGAGAAGGACCCATTCAGAACCTAGTGAGAAGGCAGACGGACATTATGAACCGCTACAAATAAACCCCACACAGTGCAGGCTGTGTTTCTCAACTGTGTTCAAACTGCAGGTGTGGAGGACTATTATTATTTCTTGGCAGACACGCTTATCCATGGCAGCTTACAATTGTTACAAGAAATACAATTGTTACTTACATTACCCATTTATACAGCTTGGTTTTTACAGGAACATTCTAGGTTAAATGACCTTATTCCACAGACTGCAGACTAAATTCACAGAAACCAAAATTCCTTTTGAGGGAAATGATCTGTCCAGGTGTCCAGGCTTGTGCTCGGACTACAGCGGCCGTTGAGCTCAAGCACAACCTACTACAGCAAATTAGTGACAAAGTAAGTAAGTTACAATTTTCTTGTCAACATTCGTACCCTACTGAACCCCAAAATAATTATTTTTTCTTTATTTGTCTAGAATTCCAAAGCCAGATTCTACAAAGCACACAGGATTAACTGCATGCCAAGTGCTAAAAATGTATTTAAATCAATCAATGCTAAAACAATATGTATAATAAAATAGTCTTCAAAAAATGGTGTCTGTCCTATTAGCCCCAGTTGTACATACTGTGAATTGGCTGTTGGCAGTAGGGATGTAGATGGTGTACTGCTTCTCACTGGCAGCCTCCACGTTGATGGGATTGGTATCTCCGTTCTTCCGCAGTTCTTCTAGGGCTAATCTGACCGCCAGGTACTTGGAGAGGTGGTCGACCGTGGCGTTCCCAGAAGTCTTGATGTACCTGGGAACAAACCGGATACTGCAAAGAGTCAATGATAGGGACTGTTCTAGATGCGCAGCCTACGGAGCATGAAATTGCTTTTTAATGTTTCCAGGCTACCATGACCACAGACCTTCTGAGCTTTAAGAAGTGGTAATGCCACTAACACAATTTAGCATCGGGAAAACATTAAAATGCCATTTTCATGCTCCTTTTTTAGGGGTCAGAGAAAAGGACCACTAATTACTATGATCATTCTGCTTTTGAGAGAAAGTGTTCTCAGTAGAGCCAAATTTGCCCTCTGCTGTAGACCTTTTCTGAGACCCCTAAACTAAACCAAACAGAAGCCTCAAACCATACAGTCCAAAAATGGCTGCTGGCTACAGGCTGACAGGAGACACACACCTGGTCAGTGTAGCATCGTCTTTCTCCATCAGTGTTGGGTGGGGCCGAAAGACCAGTTCAATCTCGCAGGCCCCATCCAAGGCCAGGTCTCCCGCCCCGTTCTCAGTAGTGTTGTCCATGTCGAGGCCCGAGTCGTCCGATGTCTTTGTCCGTTTGATGCTGGGCCCTGCCTCCTGGTTGCTGTGCACGGAGGCGTTACTGCAGTGGGAGCTGTCCCCGTTGTCCTCGGCGCCACTGCCGTTCTCAATCTGGTGTTTTTTTCCCCTCGGAAGACTGTAGAGAGGGAGAGAGATAAGGAACAGACCATCAGGCACGCCAAGCAGAAAGAAACGACCATCATACTTATATCATCGGAGATCAGAGAATTTGTTCTTTACTGTTCCACCTCTGGATCTCAATTCATGTATTCCATTACTGGCTATTTATTTGTTTGTTTGAGAAGAACAGAAGTCTTGTCCTCTCATTTTTCTGTTACTTACAATCCAATAATTCTTGCTGCACAAATATCCACGAAGGGCAGTCAATGTCTTTGCATAGGCAACTTATTTGATCAGCACATAAGATCGTAAATCTATTTATGACAACAACTGCATGAACCCCAAGGATGGAACTCTGAAGACGATTTACATCTTCACACAGATTGAACACCATCGCCCAAGCCTGCTACAGGAGGAGCTTAACAAGGAGTCTGACCGGTTCAAGGCCTGGATCTTCAGGCCCTCCTCGATGCTGTGGCTCAGAGCCTGCTGGTTGTTGTGCTTGCTGATGCGGGCCAGGACTCTCTCTTGGTGGGCCTCGTATTCGTCTCTGCTGGGGTAGATCTTGCTGATCAGCGCGTCGAAGTTTGGATCTGGCCGAAGAGAACGCTTGGACACCAGCTTCTTCCGGCAGGTTGGGCACTCCTTGTTCCTGAATCACAAACAAGACTCGTTGGTAAGACGTTCAGATGAAACACTTCACAACAAACGCACACATTCAAGCTGTGCACAACTCGATGGTATGTTCTGGAAACAAAAACAAAACGCAAAACTTCCAGATGGCACCCTATTTAGGAATTATGAAAACGAACAGAGCTCTATACGATACTTAATGAGTGAAGCCCCTTAGAATGGAAAAGGTCTACAACAATCAACCTATGCACTCAAGCATACTAAAGCAGGTAACGTTCTGTGTTTCTTATTACATAGTCTCCACAATATCCTATTAATTTATTACAGTATGTGCACAGAGTGTGTCCCTCATGGCCTAGTCTGATTTGTTGACAGGCAGGTCATGGGGGATTGAATCTGGAAGATTGCCCTGCAGTTTTAAAGCTTCCGTGTCTCAGTACAAGCCAAACAACTGCTAAAGTGCTTCGGGAGCACAACCTCCGTCCACTAGTGCCACAGTCTCCCGTCCCTGCAGGACAATTAAATGTGTGATTAAAACACACTCCAGGAGGATGATGGCTAAACAAATCCAACAAGCCACAAATTCTGTAAAAAAAGAGAAAATAACCCACCATGACCTAATATCTACTGTCCAGTCAGGATGAATCTTTCAACTGATTAAAAAAGCATTTGGGATGGCAAAAGAAACATCCAGATGGAATTTTACGGCCCTTGTGATACCTGAAAAAACATGTATTTTCCATAGTAAAAACACATGGCTACCTCCTCCTTATCTGGAACAAATAACTGCCTGACCTAAGCAGTGCTCTTCCGTGTCTGTTCTAACAGTTCACAGGGGTTTCAACTACTGGACAGCACGAGCAAATTGTGACTGAGGGACATTACTGCAAGATATTCACAATACCTCTGATTGTCAATTGAAAAAAGTATATTTGTTTACACGTTCTTTTGGAAAATAAATAGAGCCTTTTTAAAGAACCACAGAAAGGAAGGGAACTCTTTTGAAAATGTTTCCAGTCAACAACAGTCGCGGGAACACACCCGCTGCGCAGCGCGGTGATGATGCAGTCGGCGCAGAAGCGGTGCAGACACTCCTTGGTGGTCATGGTGTTCTTCAGCATGTCCAGGCAGATGGGGCACATCAGCTCGCTGTGCAGGCTGCGTGGGGACACGGCGATCTCCAGCCCGTCTGTGATGGCCTCCTGCGGGCAAAACCACAGGGCAGGCCTTAATAAACGGGCACCCTGGCATCCTCCATTTGTCTCTTCCACAACCGTTTAATCGTTATATTTGTTTAGCAGAGTGACAAAGAGGTAATGTTTACAATGTAATAACAGACACAATGGGATGTTATGCCAACAATACAAGAAACATTTACACCTTGACTGGACTTCTGCATTTTATTTTATAAAGATACAGCCGAATGAACATCAATGCCCACATTCAAGCCCACAATTGTAATGCGTATAAACGTGAAGGTCGCACATTGCTGGGAATACTGAAAATAATGTATCGAACGAATAAACTGGGCGAGACTTTAAATTAAGTCAAATACTCGTACCTGAGGAGTCCTCTGCAACTCATAGAGACTGAGTTCCCAGGTTTTACTGAGGGGCTGAACCCCATTGGTCTGCACTGTCTGGGTCATTGCTGCAGAACTGTAATAAAAGC